>NC_142358.1:1660146-2260146 GCF_059441175.1 Urocampus carinirostris | reverse complement strand
GTTCCAAATCAGGACAAAAGAGCACTCCACCTGGACTCAACCGACGTGAGAAAGACCCTGAGAAGGGTCAACACAAGGAAGGCTCCAGGCCCGGACAACATTCCTGGGCGGATACTTAGGGAGTGCGCCGATCAGCTGGCTTGTGTACTAACAGACATTTTCAACACCTCGCTAGACCAAGCCAAAGTACCATCATGCTTCAAAATGGCCAACATCATCCCTGTGCCAAAGAAACCCCAGATCTTATCATTCAACGATTACCGGCCCGTTGCACTGACTCCTATCATAATGAAGTGCTTTGAGAGACTGGTTAAAGAGCACATCACCTCCAGTCTCCCCTCCTCATTCGACCCCTTTCAGTTTGCCTACCGGACAAACCCCTCCACCAGGGATGCCATCTCCTCTGCGCTTCACCTGAGCCTGACACACCTAGAGGAGAAGAACACCCATGTGCGGATGCTGTTCCTGGACTTCAGTTCAGCATTCAACACCATCATCCCACAACATCTGGTAGACAAAATGAGACTCCTGGGTTTCAACACCCCCCTGCGGAACTGGCTGCTGGACTTCCTCAGTGACAGACCCCAAACAGAGCGGATAGGTCAGAACATCTCAGATGTCATCTACCTCAGCACGGGCTCCCCCCAAGGCTGTGTCCTGAGCCCCTTGCTGTTCACCTTGATGACACACGACTGCGTCCCTAGGTCCGCCACAAACCATATCGTGAAGTATGCTGACGACACAACAGTGGTGGGCCTCATCAGGGACGACAACGACCTGGCCTACAGAGAGGAGGTGGAGCAGTTGGTGGCCTGGTGCAGGGACAACAGCCTGGTCCTGAATGTTGACAAAACTAAAGAGATCATTGTCGACTTTAGGAAAAACCAGCCCAACCATGCCCCACTTTGCATCAACAACAAGGCTGTGGAGGTTGTCAGCAGTATCAAGTTCCTAGGGGTGCACATTACAAACAAACTCACCTGGTCCGTGAACACTGCATCACTGGTTAAGAGGGCACAGCAGCGCCTGTACTTCCTGCGGAGGATGAGGAGAGCCCACATATATGAAATATTAAACAAATATTCAAGCTTACTGCCAGTACACTGGACGTACGATTGCAGTGCACTTTTTTTTCAGTATGGGCCGCTGAAGTGTGCCATTGTGGCCTCCCTAAAATGAACTGCACATTAATGTGGTTGCTCTTTTTTCGTTTCTTTTCACCTAAAAAGAACTGCACCCGTGCAACACCAATAATCATCCCCGTTTGCCGATTGCTTCAAGCGGGGCCTGTCATAGCTCATTTTTGTCCGGCTTTGTGGCACATTTTCATTCTCTTTCCACCAATTAGTGAACTGCACTCGTCATGCTGCAATTTATTATCTCTGGTCACTGGGTAAAGCAGGATGCATTTTTGTCAAAAGACTTAAAGTTTTGGCCTGCCTAAAGATAAAAGCACATTTGTGGCCGTTATCTATCATCCCCGATTGCCTATTGCTGCAAGCAGGGGCCAGCAGAGCGCATTTAGTCAGGCCTTGCAGAATTTGTTTTGCCCGTCTGTCAACCAAAAAGTAAACTGCCATGATCTATTATCCCTGGTCGCATATTTCTGTGAGCGGGCACTGGCAGAGGGCATTTTTGTCTTGCCTTGCAGAATTTTTTTTTCCATTCTGTCCCACAAACAATGAACTGCAATCGTGCTGGTGTGATCTATTATCCCCAGTCAACTGTTGCTGAGAGCAGGGGCCAGCAGAGCGCTTTTTTTCAGTTTTATTATGATGTGCAGAAAGGATCCAAATGCAAAAACACGTGTTCAATTTTACAGAATTTAGGGAAGAAGAAGGCAACAAAGGACGCTTCGTAATGACGGGGGAAATAAAAAACTGGTTACAAGAACACAATCCAAAAGTGGCAATGCTAGAATTATATAGTCATACTAAAAAGCAGCGAGGCAGTTGAGTGCATTCTTTAACATATTTCAGGTGGGCAAAGCATTCAACTATTTGACAATGATTGTCTGTCAATGTTGCACTTAAATACCATAGTTTCAATTATGCCTAATTAGGCCATTAGTTCCCTAGGGCCTTCTGGCTGGTGTTGGTCTACTGAAGGGTTGTGGCTTGCCTAAAATGAAAAGCACTGTTTTGATTGTGATGCATTACCCCTTGCCAACTGAGAGCAGGTGCTGAAAGAGAAAATTTGTCTTATGTTGACCCTTGCTGCGAAAAAAAGTTTGTACGTTGTACGAAATTGAGGGGGTGCGTTACTTCGCAGAACTTTTACATATTGCAGGGGGGTCCTGGTCCCAATTAACCATGGTTACAGAACAATCACTGTACACCCAAAAGTTTTTTTTTACATTTCTGCCACATCACCATATGCTTGTGTTGTGTTTTTTGTCTTGTTTACTTTCTAGACTGCAGAGTTGCAAAATCATCTTCCTACGGTCGACTTCCATCAGTGCACGGTCGCCCTTCTTCACGGAGTGGTGCCTTGTCTCGGAGGAGCAAGTCGCCTTCTTCAGTCGGCTCAGGTGAAGCCGTACTAATTTTATTCATGTTGAAAGAGAAGTCTAGTAATTTGTTTTTACCAGCCAACGGAACTGCAGGCAGTCAGATGTCCACCCCTCGATCTGGGAAATCGCCTTGTCTTTCACCCACCAGTCCAACCAGCCTCAAAAGACGTCAGGTAGGGAAATAAAGTGTTAAATTTTTATGCTGTAATACCTCAATTTTCCTCAATTGCATATTGCTGCAGGCGGGAACGGCACACTGCACTTTTGTTGGGCCTGGCATTTCTTTTTGTCATTCTGTCCACCAAAAAGTGAACTGCACTTATGTGGCTGTGATCCTTTCTCCCTGATCACATATTAGAATTATGATTATTTTTGTTGTCATGGATATCAACGTTGTGAAACATTGTATGCAATATCAGACATGGCACTCCAGGGTAAAATATGTAATAGAATAGAATTTAATAGAATTTACTTTTATTGTCATTCTTTGTAACCATGCACACAGAACGAAATGTCAATACACCTGATCCGTACAGTTTAATTGTAGAGAGCGGATGCAGCCGCAGCCAAACAGGGCGCAGCCATTTTAGACCCAACTGCTGTGTTGGGAGTCATTAGGTGACCAAACCCCCCAGTTCCAACCCTTAATGCCTAGGGAGGCAATGAGTACCAATGTTGTAAGTCTTAGGTATGACTCGGCCGAGGCTTGAACCAGCGACATCCCAGTCTCGGAGCGGGCGCCCTACCATCAAGGCTACCGAGCTGGTAAATAAAGAGACTATGAAGAGAAAAGGGATAAAAGAATATCAGGATTATTACCGTAAATTTCGGACTATAAGCTGCTACTTTTTTCCCAAATGTTCAGCCCTGCGGCTTATTCAGTGAAGCGGCTAATTAATGGAATTTTTCTAACGGCCACCAGCGGCACAGGAATTGAATGGGAAAGATTGAGACCAGTTGATTATGTGCATCAAGAAAGAATGCAATCTCTAAGTTTTAGCATATATTTTCTGTAAAGTCAAGGTACGTTCCGATACTGAGGAAGTTGACCTTAATGGTGATGGTTGTAAGAAGAAAGTTCGAGACGATTTACAGTGAGGATTTTGTAAGGTTTATGGTTCTATATTCTTTATCAATCATCGGTCAATTTATAATACGCTACAAAGCCAAGGGGCCGGGACACTTGCTCTCAGCCAAGAGGCTGAGTCATGGTCCTAGCCACAGAGGTAAGCAGCGATCAGTGTGAATGCACCGTTCCTGGAGGTACTGCAATACCGGGCCGATGCGTTGCCGTGAACTTCACATTTACGGGTTGCTTTTTTTTCACATGTATGTTTGAAACATTGCGAGCGTGATCCTAGTAGCGTGTTGGTGTACCTTTCAGATTCAGATTCAGATTTACTTTTTTGTCATTCGTGTACACGTGCATACAGAACGAAATGTCGATACATCTGACCCGCACAGTTTCCTTGAGCGTCAGGCGGGATAGATAAGATTAACCATGTCTTCGTCAGAATTTTAGCGCAGCAGTTCATCATCTCGCGGTTCGATGTTACTTCCAGTTGTAAATGGTCCAGTTTATTGTCCAGAGAGCGAAGGTTGGAGAGGAAAATGGATGGGAGAGGCGTTTTTAAGGGTTTAGCCTTTAACCTAGCGGTGAGCCCGGCCCGACAAACTCGCTTCCTCCTACGGTCACGCCGCTCTCTTGCCACTCTGCTTCGCTGAACCTCGCTTCCTCCTCCGGTCACGCCGCTCTCTTGCCACTCTGCTTCGCCAAAGGCTTTGTAGGCCAAAGGCACGGTTTGGGATAAAAGTTATATTGTTATGATTATTAAACCTTTGAAAACTCTCTCGGTGTACTGTCTTTCTTCTTAAATATGTGTAACCATGTATAATATGTATTTGCAACTGTATATTTTTGTAATGTTTTTATTTTAGAGATTTATTCTGTTATGTGTTCTACGGACGAATCAAAAATAAGGGGTGGAGAAAACGCGGCCTGATGGGAAATGTGGTAAAGCTGAGTTACCGGTAGATCTGTCTGTTGTCACAGCGGACAATAGTGCATATATATTTATATATATTCCCACCCTTAACTTTGGAAAAATCCATTTTGTTTCCTTGGATTACTTTCAATGAGACCTCGACTTTAGAATTCTGCATCATAGCTTAATAACGGGTATTATTTGCTGTTTGGAATGTCTCCTGTGGTTCTGATATAATTGGGAAGAGATGGCTACTATCTTTGATTTTAGGGATCATTTCTATAGTTTTTGACTTGTAAAATGTATCTGTAATTGTTTTATGGACCTTAATATGGCCTTCACGGCTTTGATTTTTGCAATTCGGAGATGGAATATGAGCTTGCTCTGTCCATTCCACGCATCGGCCTGGTATTGCAGTACCTCCGGGAACGGTGCATTCGCAATGATCGCCGCAAGGCTTTAGGGCTAGGACCTTGGCTTGGCCTTTTGGCTGAGAGTAAGTGTCCCGGCTCCTAGGCTTTGTAGCGTATCATGAACTGACCGATAACGGATAATGGATAATGTATAACGAAGATAGATCAATAACCCTTAAAACCCCCCCCCCACCTTTGATTTTTGCATTTCGGAGATGGAATATGAGCTTGCTCTGTCCACTCCACGCATCGGCCCGGTATTGCAGTACCTCCGGGAACGGTGCATTCGCAATGATCGCAGCATGGCTTTAGGACTAGGACCTTAGCTTGGCCTTTTGGCTGAGAGTAAGTGTCCCGGGTCCTAGGCTTTGTAGCGTATCATGAACTGACCGATAACGGATAATGGATAATGTATAACGAAGATAGATCAATAACCCTTAAACCCCCCCCCCCCCCCACCTTTGATTTTTGCATTTCGGAGATGGAATATGAGCTTGCTCTGCCCACTCCGCGCATCGGCTCGGTAATGCAGTACCTCCGGGAACGGTGCATTCGCATTGATTGCAGCAAGGCTTTAAGGCTAGGACCTTAGCTTGGCCTCTTGGCTGAGAGTAAGAGTCCCAGCTCCTAAGCTTTACAGCTTATTATGAACTGACCAATAACCGATAATGAATAAAAAAAACTAGAACAATAACCCTTAACCCCGAATGTATATAATATAGAGCGGTAGCAGTCCATTATTCCAGATTGCTTATTGCTGCGAACGGGGATTGGCAGTGCACACTTTTGTCGGGCATGGCAACTATTTTTTTGCTGTTCGCATAAAATTTTTAAAAAGTGCACTGCACACGTGATCCATTATCCCGATCGGTTACTGCTGCCAGATGGCACTGTCAGAAGGTTCTTTTCTCAGGAGGCGTGCCATTCTGGCCAACCTAAAGTGAAGTGCACGATTTTGTCACCGGTTAACTATTGCTGAGAGCAGGACCCAAGAGAGCAAATGTGTGTCTTGTGTGGTTGTTTTTTCTGTTCTTTTTGTCTAAAATGAACAACACTATCTATTATCCCCAATATTCCCTCAAGCGGCGTCGGGCAGTGCATGTTAAAATGGTGTGCGGGGCTATTTTGCAGAGACACTATCTAAAAAGTAAAAATTAAGTAAAACTGTCATGATTACCGATGTGATGCACCTCTGCCTGCTCCTTTGGCGCCACCTGCCTCGGACTTTGATTGGCTCCCTGTCACTATTTAAACCCAGTCCCTTCTGTCACCTGTTGTCAGTCCGTCTGCGAACCTCAGCTTTTTTTCGACCCTGACTCACACCTGTTTTTGCTCCCGTCTGTTCCTTTGTTGCTTCGACCCGTTTTTTGATCCTGACTACGTCTACTGTCCTCTCCTGGCTTTCGACTCGTTTCTGATCCCGGCCACGTTTTCTGGTCTCCTGTCCCGGCTACTGACCCATTTTTTTCCGTTCCCGACACGCCATTGCTCGCCACGGATGTCCCACTTCTGTGCTCAGAGCGACCTGCTTCCCACGACCAGCGACCGGATCGAGGGTGCAACCCTTTCCTTTCTTCCAATAAAACTGAGAGAAACGTAACGCAAGTGGGTCCTGTCTCCGTTCTGGTCCTGACAAAAACAAAACAAAAATGTGAACAACACAGCGTCGGAAATAATCCCCTGCTTTAAAATGGTTTAGTCCATATGAATCCTAGCACTTCTCCTTTTTAGCACGGCTAGTGTCACTTGCGGCATAGCGGCGGAGTCTGTGGATGCTCCGGTGTATTGCGATGAGAGTATGTTATTATCAAAGCCCAATAGTGCCATAATAGGGAACATTCAATTCATAAAATCTGCCTTAAAACGAATATTCATTATACTGTATGTATTAAATAAAATTTGACCTTTAAAATAAGAAGCTTTTCGCAAAATATTTTAATTCAGATGTTATCATGATTGAATTTTTAAAGATTATGAAATAAAAAACAATGTTTTTAATTAGCCAGATTCTCAGGGTGCTCAGCACTCCCAAATATCTGAACCTAAAATCACGCCTGCAATGGAGATGCCACTCACTCTTTTTTTGTCATTTTAGGGATCGCAGCACAGCAGCTCATCTCTCTCGTTGGCATCCACAAAGATTTGCAGCTCCATGGATGAAGGCGACGGACCCAGCAGTAAAGGTGAGACTAAACCAGACCATTTGCATGAAGGTGGTTTTATTCCGGCTCCTCTTCGTCCACAGCTGAGCCTGTTTATGAACATGTGGTCCCCTCCTCTATCGCTGAGCGCTACAAAGTGGGGCGCACTTTGGGCAGTGGCAACTTTGCTGTGGTGCGAGAATGTGTAGAGAGATCAACAGGCAGAGAATTTGCCCTCAAAATCATCAGCAAGGAGAAGTGCAGAGGAAAGGTACCAAAAACATTTATCCATTAGCACAGAGGTGGGCAATTATTTGGAGTCAGGGGCATATTGCCTTAAAAAATGTGGACATAGGGCCCAATCCTGAAGACAAGAAAATACATGCAGACATCTATGTTTTATCATTCTTTACATATTTTATATAAATATTAATTTTATCAAATAAGTTTTAAAATGCTCACAATAAAAGCAAAAACATTTTAGGTCCCTGTTGTAAGCCCTAAATTGGATATTGAGTTTTCTAGTAGTACCATTTCTTTAGTTAGTTGTGATCGCTCCAAGTACAGGGCAATGTAATTGTGCCTTTGAAGCAGGCACAACTATTATCCCCCGAGATCTTATTGCGCCAGCCCAAGTATTTGCGCAAGCTAGCTGTAACACCGTAGGCAATGGGTTGGGCTGGCACAGCCAGCCCAAGTATTAGTGCAAGCTAGCTGTAAACACTGTCGGCAATGGTAACTTCTTGATGGTAAAAAATTTAGGTAATGGCTATATTTTAATGATTTCATATTTACAAATTCTGCTAATGGTCTCATGTTAATGAGTTATACTGACAGATACATTCTAAAAAGGGATGCTAACGGCTTAATGCCAACTTCTTCATGCTAAAACATTTTGGTAATGTCTATATTTTAACGAATTCATATTTACAAATTATGCTAATGGCCTTATGTTTATGAGTTATGCTAACAGATACATGCTCAAAAGTGATGCTAACAGCTAAATGCTAACTTCTTCATGCTAAAAATTTTTCATAATGGCAATATTCTAACGACTTCATATTTACAAATTATGCTAATGGATACATGTTGATGAGTTATGCTAATGGTTACATACTAAAAAGTGATGCTAACGGCTAAACCCTAACTTATTCATGCTAAAAATTTTTGGTAATGGCAATATTTTAACGACTTCATATTTACAATTTATGCTAATGGACTCATGTTGATGAGTTATGCTAATGGATACATGCTAATAAGTGATGCTATCGGCTAAATACTAACTGTTTCATGCTAAAAAATTTTGGTAATGGCTATATTTTAACGACTTCATATTTACAAATTATTCTAATGGCCTCGTGTTATTGAGTTATGATAACAGATACATGCTAAAAAGTGATGCTAAAGGCTAAATGCTAACTGCTTCATGCTAAAAAATTATGCTAATAGACACATGCTAACGAATTAGCTAAATGAATGGGCTCAAATCGAACAGCCCATTCTATTTGAACATGTATATTTCAAAAGTTTTTAAAGTGTAATAACAGTGTTATTACTAATGAACGTGAATTTTGGACCTCCACAAGGCATATCCTTGTTGTAAACAATTACTAACTTCTTCATAGTAAAAAATGTTGGTAATGGCAATATTGTAACGACTTTGATTTCATATTTACAAATTATGCTAATGGCCTCATGTTGATGAGTTATGCTAACGGATACATGCTAAAAAGTGATGCTAACGGCTAAATGCTAACTTCTTTATGCTGAAAAAATATTGTAATGCTAACATGCTAACGACTCAGCAAATTGATTGGGCTCAATGCATTCCTGATGGGCCAATTCAAATAGAATGGCTCATCCCTTTTGAACATATACACTTTATTTTTTTTTTTATGTGTAATAACAGTGTTATTAATATTTCTGTAGTAGTATATCATTGCATTACTAGCATTTTTGGTAGTAATTCCACAGTTGATTTTTGGTAGTAAATCTGTATTATTTGTTTAGTATTACTGTAGTATTTAAGTTGTAATATTTCTGTAGTTGGATTTTAGTTTTATTTCTGTCATAATATTTCTCTGTTAGTATTTTTTATTAAAGTATTATTCTAGTAGGGCAGCCTGGCAGCACAGTTCTGAGGTCACTAAATCGAACCTTATGTGTGGAGTTTGCATGTGTTCCCCGTGCTTGCGTGGGTTTCCTCCGGGCACTCCGGTTCCCTCCCACATTCCAAAAACATGCATGTCAGGTTCATTGGCCAGTCCAAATTGTCCCTAGGTTTGAATGAGCGAGTGAGTTGTCTGTCTGCGCTGCAAGTGGCTGGCAACCAGTGCCCACTGCCCGAGGATAGCTTGGATGGGCTTCAGGGCCCCTGCGACACTACTTAGAATAAGCGGTGCAGATAATGGGTGGATGGATTATTACTGTATTTTTGTAGTATTTCCCTAAAGGCATTTTGTAGAATCTTTTTTCATACAGTATTTCTTGTAATATTACTGTAGTTGCATTTTTGTAGTATTTCTATAGTATCTCTTCTTTTCAGAATGAAGTATAATAATATACTCAGGTAAATTCACATTTATTTGTATAGCCCTTAATCACAAAAATGTCTCAAAGGACTGCACAGGATTACAATTACACAATTACCTGATCTTAAACCAGACTTGGGCACTCCGGTCCTGGAGGGCCGTATGTTCTGCATGATTTTTGAGGTTTCTCTGATCCAATACAGGTGATTCCAATCACCAGTATCGTTAAAGAGCACTTGCTAGCTTGCTAACGAGGTTATAATTTGTATCACCTGAGTTAAAGAAGAGCAAACTTCAAAATCTGGCAGGACGTATGGCCCTCCAGGACCGGAGTGCCCAGGTCTGTCTTAAACCAACATGCGGGCAAGGAACAACTCAGCGTGAGGAAAAAGAGAAACCTTGAGAAGGGGGCCTCACAAGTGGTAATCCCCCTTCCATGGTGATTTAGCATTACAGTACACAAACATAGTAAGGGCTGCACAGGTTACAATTTCAACATCCCCTGATCTTAAACCAACACCTGGGCCAGGAAAATACTGTATTGGGTCCCTGTTTTTAAGCACTAGATTTGATATTTAGGTTTGTAAAAGTATTGTAGAATTTTTAAAGTACCGTATATCTCTATTATTATTTTTGTTGTAGACACATTGTTTTTCAATTAGAGGTACTTGTCATTTCATTCCTTCCATTCTCATTTGGGCCTTAGTTTGCCCACCTCTGATTTAGCATAATGTGCAAACATTTTTAAGATATCCAAGCAAAAAAATTCTGTTTGAACCTTCCCCATTGTAAAGGTACATTGTGCCTTATTTCGCGTCACAGACTCATGGAAAGCTTTGCTTTGGCTAAGGGCCACTGTAAAGTCAACAGACTCCTTTCGTGGGCATTAGAAAGAATTCAGGTGTCTGCTTGCATTGCCTTTTTTTTTTTTTTGGTTTTAGTACGATTTTCTTAAAAATTCTAATCTTGTCAGAATTATTCAAAAATACACATAATGTTTTTTTATATCTCTAACATGATATATCAGGAAGATATTGATATTGAATATTGAGTATGACATCATTTAAAAAATAAAGATAATCAGACAACATTATTTATATCTTATATATATATCTATTATATATTTAAGGAAACTGTGTGGGTCCAAGAATGACAATAAAGTATATCTGAATCTGAATCGGAATATTATCTGTAAAATGTGTATTTGTTGGTTGATTAAAAATTCAATCCATCCATTATCTGCTCCGCTTATCTTCAGTAGGGTTCCTTGCTGTCTTCAGGTGCAGGGCAGCGGACACCCTCAACCGGTTGCCAGACAACTCACTCGCTCATTCACACCTAGGGACAATTTAAACCGGCCATTTAACCTGACATGAATGTTTTTGGAATGGGGGAGGAAACCAGAGTGCCTGGAGGAAACGTACGCGAGCTCCGGGGAGAGCATGCAAACTCCGCACAGGTAGGCTGGTTTATCCCATGACCTCAGAACTGTGCCACGGGATTGGCTAACCTTTTAACCGCCGTGCCGCCCAATGAAACTAGTATAATTTAAAAACCGAAATGACCATTCAATGGATTATTAAAGAGGTATTTAACAAGTAATTGTTTTCTTAGTCTGAAAATAATAAATAGTGCTGTCATGGAGGGGAAAGACATATATCCAAAATTAATTATGAATTAAATACGAGTTTATTTAATTTTGCAAAATATTTACCTTCGGAGCAGACTGCACTGAGTGAGAGAAGAAAGGGAGTGCCTCTACTGCTCACCTAATCAAATTGCTCTGAGTGGTTTGCTTGCGTTTTTACCTGTTTACAGTTCGTTTGTGGGTTTTCATCATAAAGTATCTCAACAGTGAACATACCTAGCTCAATGAGCTTCGATTCAAAGGATTCCTTAGGAACCTGCTGCCAAAACGGGGTAAGTTGGTGTGACAAACTGTCTGTAAACTGTTGTTGAAAAAGTGCCCTATACATGCTGGACGGAACCAATGCACCCTTAGTATTATTTTGTCTTTGCTTGTACCAAGTTGGACCGCCAGAAATGTTCTGCCAGAAATTTAATCTCCGAGCCATATGTTCTTATGAAAATAGATGTTCAATATATGGCTCATAGCCATAGGTTCCCAGCTTCTGTTCTTGAGTTAAAAGTTAGCCAGTCCAACGAGCTCTGACTAACTCCAACTATTGTTTTTTTTCAGTCACTCAGGATACATCCAACATGCTCGGTCTTTTGTGGTTGCTGGCTGTGATTGACTCCAGCTGGTTGAAATGTTTTTTTTGTACCATTTGGGCTTCTATAGTGCCTCTTCCTCTCATGTGCACGATTTAGCTCTTGTTTAAGCTGCAAAAACCTCTAATTATTGCGCACCATCCATTTAAGTAAAGCTATTTTTAGCTATTGTCTATTTGCATGTTGGTCCGATGCAGGAGCACATGATCCAAAGTGAAGTGTCCATCCTCCGGCGGGTCAAACATCCCAACATCGTCCTGTTGATCGAGGAGATGGAAACCGGCAATGAGATTTATCTGGTCATGGAATTAGTCAAGGTATTAGATCAGTCATCATTTCAAAGGCGAGGATTGAAGTCTTATAATAACTTTCTGTTTTTATTGAAGGACGGCGACCTTTTTGACGCCATCACCTCGTCCAATAAGTACACAGAGCGAGATGCTAGCTGTATGCTATTCAATTTGGCTAGCGCCATCAAATACCTGCACGGCCTTAGCATCGTCCACCGGGACATCAAACCAGAAAACTTGCTGGTGAACGCAAAAACACATGAGGCGCATGAGAAAAAGATTTTTTTCTGCAATGCATGAATTTGTACAAAGTAGAGAACAAAATTATAATAATAATAATAGTAATGATAATACAAAAAATAATAGTAATAATAATTATAATAATAATAATTGGTCATATGCACAGTATTTTCATTTTTCATCTGCAATGTATGAGTTTGTGCAAAGTAGAAAACAAAATTATAGTAATAATAATAACAATAGTAATGAGAATACAAGTAATAATACTGTAATAACAATGATAATAATAGTAATAATAATAACAGCCAGGGTTGGGTAGGGTTACTTTAACTTGATTACTTTCAATTACAAAAGTAATTACTCGAACACCAAATATGCTAATAAAAGACAAAATAAACTACATATGAATAAAATTATGACTCACATCACGTGGTAAGCTTTCTCTCCTGGCTTTGATCTCTTTGATCTCCAAGCAAAACTAACATAAAATGCGACAGAAACAAAATGAAAATAAATCCAAACAGCCTGCCAACATCCTTTTTGCCGTTCTATGTATTCCGTTACTCCCCAAGCCTGCACAAAATTTTGTAATTTTATTCATATTTAGTTTCTTTTGTCTTTTATTAGCATACTTGGTATTGGAGTAATCCAAAAGTAATTGAAAGTAATCAAGTTAAAGTAACCCTACCCAACCCTGGAAACAACAATGGTAAAGATCATGATAATCATAATAATAAAAATGATAGTAAGGATGATAATTTTCATGATAATGTTGATAAAATCCATAATAATAATAATAATAACAACAATAATAACAATAATAATAATAATAATAATAACAATGATAATAATGGCGGCACAGAGGCTGGGTAGTAAGCGCGCAGCCCCACGGCGCAGAGGTTGAGGGTTCAAGTCCAGTTACCGCATCCTCCCCGTGCCTGTGTGGGTTTCCTCCAGGCACTCCGGTTTCCTCCAACATGTCAAAAAACATACATGTCAGGTTAATTGGCCGGTCCAAATTGTCCCCAGGCATGAATGAGCTTGTGAGTTGTCTGTCTCTGTGTACTTTGCAAGGGGCTGGCAACCAGTTCAGGGTGTCCTCTGCCCACAGCCCACTGCCTGATGACGTCTTGGATGGGCTCCAGCACCATCGTGACCCTAGTGGGGATAAGCAGTGCAGATAATGGATGGATCGATGGAATAATAATAATAATAATAATAATAATAATAATAATAATAATAATAGCAATAATAATAATAATAATAATAATAAATCAAGACTTACATCCACTAATCCCCAACCAGACGTCAGTAGCAACTCCATTGCATGCATATAAGTACCCTTTTAAGAAAAAAATAAAATACATTTTAAGCATAGTTTTACTACAATGTTAGGGCGGTAATTTAATAAGTTAACTAGTTAATTTTAATTGTAATCTATTTTAAATTTGCTGAGTAGGTGGAGTACTTAGATTTTCCATCAAAACTTTCTTTAAATTTGTGGGAAGTAATACATTAATTTGAAAAGTTCACCATTACACAGGTAATTTAATAGTTAATTCATTCCAGCTGCTTATCCTCACAGTATCCATCTCAACCTACTATTGTCAGCTTCAACAGGTTCCTGGGCAATTGCAGGGCAGTGAGTTAATTAATTAACTAATTCATTTGAATTTTAATCAATTTTAATTTATATAAAATTTTCTTTGAATTTGTAGAGCGTAATAAATTATTTTGAATAGATAATCATTACACAGGTATTTAAGTAGTTGATTCATTCCAACTGCTTATCCTCACAGTGTCCATCTCAACTGACTTTGGTCAGTTTGCAACCATGCTAGACTATTACAGGGCAGTGAGTTAACAAGTTAACTATCCATCCATCCATCAATTATCGGCAATGCTTATTCTCAGTAGGGTCGCGTGGCCAGGGGACACCCTGAACTGGTAACCAGACAAGTTACCTAGTTAATTTTGATTTATCATTTCAATTTTACACAGTTAGTACCTGTTTTTATTTCTAATAGCATTTTTCATTGAATTACATGTGTTTTGGAGTGTGGAATAAATCACATTAATTTGACAAGTGTATTACACAGGTAATTAATTGATCAGATAATTATTTATTGACCCATTTAAAAATGGCTTACCCTTAAGGCGCGGTGAAATCCATCCAAGCTAAATTCGGTTCATTGAACACTTGGTTGCCAGCCCATCTCAGGGTAGTGAGTAAATTAGTTAATTAAATAGATTAATTTGATTAAATCGACAATTTCAAAATTTGGTAATTGGTGAAATCGATAATAAGGATCTCGTAGTTACTTTTGAATTACTCAAAGCTGAAGCTGATTATCAGCAATATTTATGATTTTTTTTCTATATTTATTCCTTTTAATAACTTGTTTGAAATCAGTTATTCTCGTCTGAACATATTGCACGCAAGTATTTGAATCATTCAATCAAAACCTTCTTTTAATTAAATGGAAGTTCTCATCTCATCTCATCATCTGCACTTATCCTGCACTCAGTAGGGTCGCTAGGGTGCTGGAGCCCATCCCAGCAATCATCGGGCAGTGGGCAGGGAACACCCTGAACTGGTTGCCAGCCAATCACATGGCACACAGGGACACACAACTCGCTCGCTCATTCACACCTAGGGACAATTTTGGACCGGCCAATTCACCTGAAATGCATGTCTTTGCAATGTGGGAGGAAACCGGAGTGCCCAGAGGAAACCCACGCAAGCACGGGAAGAACATACAAACTCCGCACAGTAAGTCCGGTAGCTGGATTTGAACCCACACAGTAGGTTCCCGAGGCCCTAGAACTGTGCCGCACACGCGCTAACCACTGCGCCGCCGTGCTGCCCTAAATGGAAGTTGATTTGATTTAATTGTCATTTTAAAAATTAAAAAATATGACAAATCGAAAATAGTTGAGTATGAATACAAAGTTATATTATATTACCTTAAAAAATATGAACTCGATATGTTATTAAAAATATGAAAATATAATGTTTTTTTGAGATTCAATCAAACAAATGTATTGATTTTGTTTTGGTATGTAAGGTATATCAACACCATGATGGCAGCAAATCTCTGAAGCTGGGCGACTTTGGCCTGGCCACAGTTGTCAACGGTTTCCTGTACACTGTGTGCGGCACGCCTACATACGTAGCGCCGGAAATTGTCTCTGGGAAAGGGTGAGCCCTCACGTTATTTTACGATTTTCGAACTTTCTGTCGAGTTTTTGCGTCTGGGTTATTGGTGGAACTATTTTCGACAGCCACCATTTTGTGATTTTGAAGCGCTACCGCCTGAACGATTCATCAAAGTACAATGCCGGGAAAAAGTATTTGCCTACTTCTAGTATTCTGTCTTGGCATATTTTTCACTCATAAATGTTTCAGATAATTTTATATCACGTAGAAACAACCCAAAGGAATACAAATTACAGTGTTGACTTGTTGGTTCCATTAATTAAGGTACAAACAAAATGGAGGCCTATTATAACTCCATTATAAGAAAAGACACTGGCCAAAACTGGCATCCATGGGAGAGTTCCTAGGCAAAAACCACTGTTGTCACAAAAGAACACAAAGAGTCATCTCACATTTGCCAAAAAGCATCTTGATTATTATTATTATTATTGTTATTATTATTGTTATAAGACTTTTGGAGAAACATTCTGTGCGAATAGAGTGAAAATTGGAACTTTTTGTCAGCTTGTTACATCTGGAGTAAAAGTGGCACAGCATTTGACAAATATGACAATGTCTCTGTGTAGCTTGCATTATTATTATCATCAACTACGACTATTCTTATCCTTATTGTTGAACGTCGTTATTGTTATTATATTGCTGTCACCATTACATGATGCAAATTCATCACAATCTAGATCTATATTTATAAACAGATCAATGCCGTGAATTAATATGTTGGTGATGATGGTAAAAACTAAACAAAAACAAAAAAGGTTGAGATACAATCACATAGAGATAACTTTGGATGAGAACAAAAAAGGACACACATGCACAACTTATAGTTAGGGCAGACAAGTGGGGGTTTTGATGCTGGATGTATCTGGCTCAAGCTCCCATGTCTTGTCTTTTAAATGCACAGATGAGGACACTTGGCAAAGTGTGATCCTACTGCTTGGGGGCGGTTCAAAGATACTTTGTGTGATGGACAATACACACCAAAAACAGTCAATTGTAACCATGAAATGAAATGAAATGAAATGATCTGCATTTATATAGCGCTTTTCAAGTCAATGACTTCCCAAAGCGCTTTACATTGTGCTTCACATTTCCCAATAGCGGCCGTGATCTCTGCAGCCATGTAAGGCGCTAACCTGCTTATTGGGGGTATTAGGGGTTCAAGTGTCTTACCCAAGGACACTTCGGCATGTAACACGGACAAGCCGGGATTCGAACTGGGATCCCTCAATCCTAAAACGATCGCTCTACCTCCTGAGCTACTGCCGCCCCATAAATGAGCCACGATGACATCTTTTGTTATTATAATGGATAGTCTTATTATATGGTTTGGTGAAAATATTGCAATAATGATGATGACGGTGAAAATAGTGATGGTGGTTGTGATAATGATAATGAAAAAGTAACTGTGCATCTACAGAACCTTTGTAAATATTTATATTCGTGAGGTGTTGTATTCTGTAAATACATAGGAGATCTAGCCGGAAGACACAACTATTCAGGGTAGGATTAAAAAAGCATTGGCTTCTTCCTTTTCCTTTTCGGACATATTACATTAACATTGTTTTTGTTTTTTGACTTGATGTTTTGTTTTATTTTGTTTCCTCATGTTCGAAATAAAGTTGCATTCATTCATTCAATGTCTACAGTAAAGCATGGTGGTGGCAGTGTGATGGTCTGGGGTTGCTTTGCTGCCTCAGGACCAGGACATCTTGTTGTGCTTAGAGGAATAATGAATTATGGTGTTTGCTAAACAGCTGGAAATATAGGAAGATAACTAGCTACTAAGCGAAAAAGGTAGCCAGAATGCTAGCTATGTCACGAGACGTGGTGAAGTGGAAGGTGACCGGACCAGAACGGAGGCAGGAAAGGAGAACTCAATTGCTTAACGATCCATACGTTTTATTTAACAAAATAAAAGTCGCCCAATACTCCGGGACAAAACAGAACAATACAGAGTTCCTCCGGCACGAACTCAACAGGACAAGGCATAACAGACTAAAGCAGGACAAGGCATAACAGACCGGGATTGTGTATAATGAGCCAGCCCTCGCCAAACCCACAACCCAGCCTTAAATAGCAGACCAGCAATCAGCTGATCTGCCGCAGCTGAGTTCGGGGGCGCGGCAGACTGGTAGCCATGGCGACCGTGACAAGCTAAGAAAATTGACATTTTGTTTTGCACATCAATTGAAATTTAGTTTGTTGTATTTCCTGTAAAATAAACCAATAAAACGATGAATAAATATTCTTTTTTAGTACAAAACTTATTTGAATTTCTATAATAACAACTTATCATGTTACTACTATTTTGCTACTATGTTATTGCCGGATTATTTATTAAAAATAGGGTGGAATATACTCAGTCAACCAATAAAAACAAAATTTGACTAGAAAATCACAATGACCCTGCACTGGCGAGCCAACTTAGGAACGGGTCTGCGGGCAACTTAACTGTGAGCGTTGAAGACCCTTGGTATATATTATGTGCACTAAGAAGTTGAATACTGTATAAGACAATTTTTAGCCAAATTTGACGATAGTCAAATCTAAAATGTACTTTATTCCCCACAAACTTCTTGCCTGTGTTCCTAACAATGCGGCTACTTCCTTGCAGGTATGGCCTGAAAGTGGACATCTGGGCTGCAGGCGTAATCACTTACATTCTGCTGTGTGGCTTTCCTCCGTTCAATTGGTGCGTGCCAATTTGCTGCAATTAGTGTGATGTTACTTTTTTCTTTACAGGAACAATTTGGTTTATTTAACATTTTTCCGATGGGTAAGTTATGGATTTTAACACGTTTTACCAATTTTGGTGCTACGGCTGCAACTGACATTTTTTTTCTTAATTATTATTCATATTTTCTAATTTATATATTTTTCAATTTAGATTTGAATATTGAATAATCTAATTATGATTGTATTTTTAATTGTTTTATTTATCAAGTTTTTTTTAATTAAAGGTGGCGTATGTAGTATAAGGGGTCCACAAAAATATTTCCTCTATTAAGGATGTGTCTACAATTCACAACAGAGTTTAAAGAACCCTTATGCTTTATCTTCCATTGTGTGTACTTGTATTTTACTTTCATCAGAGGCGTGTTCAGGAGAGTGATCAGACATGTAGTCTCTTGTTAATCGCTTGCCGCGCACTGCTGAACGGTTGTAATCGCTCACTGTGATTGCCTTACTGATCCAAAATGGCCAACGACAGTACAATGGATTTCGTTCTACAGCTTGCTTTGAGCGAGTTGGCTGATATGAGCGACAGTTCGCATATTGACACAGTTAAGGTTATCCTAAATGCAGTGGAAGGGAGTGCATCTAACATTGTTCACAAACATTACCAGGCAATGTAAGACGATATATTACATCGCCAACAGCACTCGTCAGGGTGAGATCCTCCATCTTCTGCACTGTCGACGCCATGTTGGAAATCAAAGTGAGCGGTCTTTCTCCCGTGATTACTCGGGCACGCGAGCGCTCAATAATCACTGGCCGTTCAGAAGCTAGCGATAGCTCACGATAGCAATCACTCACTCTCCTGAACACGCCTCAGGCCTGTTTGGAGCAGAACCAACCCTCAAAAAGATGAAAAAAAGAATAGTTTATTCATGCGTGTCTATTAAATAAAGGCAGAACATGTGTTACTTTGCTGTCATCTCCTGGCTTAAAGTCATGATTGCCGCCTCAAGTTTTCAAATGACGCAGCCCATCTTTAAACATTCATCATTCTTCATACATATTTAATTTTATTTCGAAATGTTTTATCAATGTATTTTTTCTGTATTTGTATTTTTACTTGATTTGTATGTAATGTATTTTTTAAAATGTATTTTAAAATTTAATTATAAAAAATACATTTTATTTTAAATTATTTTATTTTTATTTTATTTTATCGATTTTAAATTAATTTGTGCATTGTGAAATTATTCGTTTTATTTGTAATTGTTTTATTTCATATTTGTAATTATTTTTTTTAGTCAAGTCAAGTCCAGTCAAGTCATTTTTATTTGTATAGCCCTAAATCACAGAGTCTCAAAGGGCTTCACACATTGTTACACTATATTACACAGACTATTTTCAACCGACAAGAAGTGTAGGTTATTCATATGCAATGGAGTAGAAGTGAGTTTTAAGTTTAGATTTAAACATTTCCACTTTTTAGTTTGATATGTACAGTGTTATTTCATTTTCTCATTTTTTTAAAAATTTACTTTAATATGGTCTTATTTTGTTTTTTTGTTTAACTGATGATTTTATTCGTAACTGACCAATCTGTAAATAAATGGTCAAACCATATACTTTAATTTCGGACACATATTTGTGTCGGCTCAAGTTGAGTTCCACTCTGCCGTGTCTATTTATTAATTTCTTTATCCATCCATCCATCCATCCATTATCTGCACCGCTTATGCTCAGTAGGGTCGCGGGGGTTCTGGAGGCCATCCCAGCTATCTTCGGGCAGTGGGAGGGACACCCTGAACTGGTAGCCAGCCAGTCGCAGGGCACACAGGGACAGACAATTTGCTAGCTCATTCATACCTAGGGACAATTTGGACCGGCCAATTTGAACTGGTAACCAGCCAGTCGCAGGGCACACAGGGACAGACAATTTGCTAGCTCATTCATACCTAGGGACAATTTGGACCGGCCAATTAACCTGATATGCATGTTTTTAGAATGTGGGAGGAAACCGGAGTGCCCGGAGGAAACCCACGGAAGCACGGGGAGAACATGCAAACCCCACACAGGAGGTTCGATCTCATGACCTCAGAACTGTGCTGCACACGCGCTAACCATTGCGCCGCCGTGCTGCCCCTCATTTCTTTATATGAATAAATAAATAAAAGAGAAGGGTGGGCGATATATGAAAAATACATCCAAGTTATGATTTTAGTTTTATCAAAATTATTTTTATATTTTTTGCAACAAATTTGAATGAATTAATATTGGGCATTACTGTATTGCAAATACTTTAGCAATGGCAGCTTAGCAGTCATGTAAATATGCTAGCATTAGCATAAGTATTTAAGGTCTTTAGATTAAGCCTCTCTTTTCTCAACTACCTGTAACGGCTAGCAGCGAGCTATGGCCTACAGCCAAGTGGCTAGAGAAGGAAATGGTGGGAAAAGTGGTAAATTATTAACCTTATTTGATTTTATATTCTTCTCATTTTGTAACTTTTGATAGCATGTTAGGGTAAATAACCTTCAACCTAACTTCCCTTCACTTTTTCTCCCTCAAGATATTTTCTAAAAGCAAACAAAATTGCCAAAATTGTCTTGTGCACAGTAACAATGAGGAGCAGGATAAACAATTCCAAGAGATCCTGAAAGCCAAGCTGGACTTCCCTTCGTCACACTGGGATGGTGTTTCCGACTCTGCCAAGGTAGCTGAAAACCCTGAAAACCTTTTCATAACTATCTTAGCTTTAAAGGGACAGTGTGTAATATTTAATGTCTCCAATTGGTACAAAAAAACGTTCATTCAGTTAAAAAAAATGATTTGAATACCTGACAATAATGCAGGAACGATCATGCCAATGTTCATTTTTGTAAAAGAAAAATCATAGGTGGACAAACTTGTATTTCTCTACATAGTCGATTGTTCTCAGCTCAGGGATGCTGCTGGAAATGTGAATTTCCCTTCGGGGATGAACAAAGTATCTATCTATCTATCTATCTATCTAGTGAAATCCATACCTAGTAGTCGCCGCCATGTTTGTCTGGCATTTAGCTGCTACACAGTGATCAATTGACACTGGTTTTCGTCTGCATTGGACAACAATTCCCTCAAGTGGTCAAATGTAACAAACTGCTGCTTTGATCGACTGCCAATTGAAAAGTCAACACTATCCTATTGTCTTCATTGACTACATTTTTTATAAAGCTTGTGAAGTTGAAAAGGTGTCGCCAAATAAAAAAAATGGAGTTCATCGCACAATAATTATAGCTTCAATTGTGATTGATTGGACAAGTGAAGTAAGAAAAGGTACACACTTAATAATTTGGGAATTAATCATTGAGTTAATCGCACAATAATGATGCTTTTAATTGTGATTGATCGCACAAATGCAGTTAATGAGGTCCTCGCCTAACAATTACAGAATTGCTCACTGAGTTAATCGCAAAATAATTATGGCTTTAATCGTGATTGATAGCACTAGTGCTGTAAGAACGTATATCATACCTGTTAACCTGTACGTTTTTGACGTACAAAGTACGTTAATATGCATTTTAAGACGTGTACGGCGTACAAGAAAATCGGTACGGAAAAACGCAAATTTGTCAACTATGGGTACAATCTAGGTATACACTGACTATGTCACGAGACGTGGTGGCGTGGAAGGTGACCGGACCAGAACGGAGGCAGGAGGCATGAAGGGAGAACTCAAATGCGTTGACGATCCATAGGTTTTATTTAATAAAATAAAAGTCGCCCAATACTCCGAGGCAAAACAGAACAATACAGAGTTCCTCCGGCACGAACTCAACAGGACAAGGCATAACAGACTAAAACAGGACAAGCATAACAGACCGGGATTGTGTATATAAGTAATGAACCAGCCCCCGCCAAACCCAAAATCCAGCCTTTAATAGCAGAACAGCAATCAGCTGATCTGCTTCAGCTTGAGTTCGGGGCGTGGCATACTGGTCGTCATGGCGACCGTGACAGAGCCCCCCTCTTAAGGGACAGCTCCCGAGGTCCCAAAAAAGAAAAAATCACTACCTCGCGCCCCGGAATGTTGACGATCGCGATTGGGGCAACCCTGCTCCCTCCTCCGAACACGCAGGAACGGGGAGAGGCAGGCGCCATCTGCGTCGGGCGGATCGGAATCGGCGCTCGGCAGGGGGGGTCTGGTGGCCAACTGGACAGGGGATGACAGACAGGCAGAACCGACGAGAACAGGACAGATAAACAGGACAGACGAGAACAGGACAGATAAACAGGACAGACGAGAACAGGACAGATAAACAGGACAGGCCGATGCAGAAGAGTCGCACTCAGGACAGGCCGATGCAGAAGAGTCGCACTCAGGACAGGCCGATGCAGAAGAGTCGCACTCAGGACAGGCCGATGCAGAAGAGTCGCACTCAGGACAGGCCGATGCAGAAGAGTCGCACTCAGGACAGGCCGATGCAGAAGAGTCGCACTCAGGACAGGCCGATGCAGAAGAGTCGCACTCAGGACAGGCCGATGCAGAAGAGTCGCACTCAGGTCAGGCCGATGCAGAAGAGTCGCACTCAGGTCAGGCCGATGCAGAAGAGTCGCACTCAGGTCAGGCCGATGCAGAAGAGTCGCACTCAGGTCAGGCCGATGCAGAAGAGTCGCACTCAGGTCAGGCCGATGCAGAAGAGTCGCACTCAGGTCAGGCCGATGCAGAAGAGTCGCACTCAGGACAGGCCGATGCAGAAGAGTCGCACTCAGGTCAGGCCGATGCAGAAGAGTCGCACTCAGGTCAGGCCGATGCAGAAGAGTCGCACTCTGGGGGTTCGGGTTCAGAAGAGTCGCACTCTGGGGGTTCGGGTTCAGAAGAGTCAGACTCAGGGGGTTCGGGTTCAGAGTGGCGATTCAGACAGGACAGGCGGAATCAGAACAGGCAAGACATGAGAGGGTCAAAATCAAAACAGACAAGACATGAGAGAGTCAAAATCAAAACAGACAAGACATGAGAGAGTCAAAATCAGAACAGACAAGACATAAGAGAGTCAAAATCAGAACAGACAAGACATAAGAGAGTCAAAATCAGAACAGACAAGACATGAGAGAGTCAAAATCAGAACAGACAAAACAGGAGGAGCGGAGTCGGACTGGCAGGCAGCGGAGTCGGAGTCGGCCCGACGGGCAGCAGAGTCGGAGTCGGCCCGACGGGCAGCAGAGTCGGAGTCGGGCTGGCACGCAGGGGAGACGGAATAGCAGGCAATCGGCACGGGAGTCGGGCAGGCAGGCATGAGAGTCGAACAGGCAGGCGTCAATTCTTCCCGGGACCCCATTCGAGGCACAGCAAGGGCCACGACGGGCGGGGCCGTGGTTCGAACGGGCAGGGAAGGCCAACTCAGTAGGCGCCTGCCGAACTGCGCTCTCCAGCTCTCCCCAAGTCGCGCTGGGATCGTTCGCTGAGTTCTATTTGTTGGCTGGTTCATTCTGTCACGCGACGTGGTGGCGTGGAAGGTGACCGGACCAGAACGGAGGCAGGAGGCATGAAGGGAGAACTCAAATGCGTTGACGATCCATAGGTTTTATTTAATAAAATAAAAGTCGCCCAATACTCCGAGGCAAAACAGAACAATACAGAGTTCCTCCGGCACGAACTCAACAGGACAAGGCATAACAGACTAAAACAGGACAAGCATAACAGACCGGGATTGTGTATATAAGTAATGAACCAGCCCCCGCCAAACCCAAAATCCAGCCTTTAATAGCAGAACAGCAATCAGCTGATCTGCTTCAGCTTGAGTTCGGGGCGTGGCATACTGGTCGTCATGGCGACCGTGACAGACTATCACGAAACGGCAAATCAATCAAGTCAAACGAGTTTGCTGCAGTAGCCTCTATCTCAGAACCTTTTTTTTTTGGTTGCAAACGAAGCGAGCGGTTTGATGCTACATGTGAACAAAGCGAAAGCAGAGCAGTTACAACATAGTTTTGAATTTTCTTTTGATACAATCATCAAGTCGCAATGGCCGAACCTAAATTAAAATGCCAAAAGTTAAATGGAAGAGGCAAGCATCACAAAGAGTGGGAGCAAATGTCAGGACGATACGAGGGATTGATACAAGCTTCGAAGAAAAGTGTGGAATATTCGTATTGTGTGCTTGCAAAAAAGAGGTGAAAGTGGCTGCCTGCGGTTTCTATGATTTAAAGACGCATTTTGATACAAAGAACCACGCCAAAACGTTAGTAAGAATATGTACAGAATGAAACACATGTACTATACAACATGTTAAACTACATAAAAAAAAACACGTTTAAAAAAAATATGTTGTACGATTATTTTGTATTTTGTAAGGGAAAATATGACAGTTTGTAAGGTTAAGGAGCCGTGGAGGTTGACAGGTATGGTAAATCGAGTTAAGTCAAGTCAAGTCAAATTTATTTATATAGCCCTTAATCACAAGAATGTCTCAAAGGACTGCACGGGATTACAATGACACAATTACCTGATCTTAAACCAACATGCGGGCAAAGGAACAACTCAAAAACCTCAGCGTGAGGAAAAGGAGAAACCTTGAGAAGGGACTTCACAAGTTGTATCCCCCTTCCAGGATGACCTGGGTGAATTACATTTAGCATTACAGTACACAAACATAGTAAACACTGGGTAACATGTTGAAAATTTGTCCGGAAAGTGCCTGACAGCAGCGACGCCCCCAGCCTGTAAACTAGTACAGAAAGTCTATGACGGCCATGACGCAGCTCCCATCTTTGCCAGCTGGTCAATGCAGGCGTTGACATGCTACAGGTCAAACGCTGGTCCACTGACTCATCTCAAATCGTCCTTCTCCTCCGTATCACCACCAGGCAGGCAGTCGGAAAAAGACAGGACAATACAGAATATGATGTGGGCATCAATCATAAGCTTTGGGATAGAAGTGTGTCTTAAGCCTTGATTTAAAAACTTTCATTGAGGTTGCAGATCTTATCTCCGGAGGCAGGGCATTCCATAGTACCGGGGCCCGGATGGAGAACGCTCTCAAGCCTGCAGACTTCTTGGCTCTCGGAGACACCAGTAGACCAGCATTTTCTGAGCACAGACTCAGTGCAGGAACATTGGGGGGAATCAAATCAGAGAGAAAAGAGGGTGCAAGTCCATGCAAACATTTATATGTTAAAAGAGAACCTTAAAGTCACATCTTAAGCTGACTGGGAGCCAGTGCAAGTTGGCTAATACAGGAGTAATATGCTCAAACTTTTTGGTCTTAGTCAAAAGTCTAGCTGCTGCATTCCGAACCAGCTGCAAACTTTTGATGCTCGACATCAGGAGACCAGAAAGCAATACATTACAGTAATCAAGCCGAAAAGTAATAAACGCATGAATCAAAACCTTTGCATGTCACGTGGCGTGGTGGCGTGGAAGGGGACCGGACCAGAACAGAGGCAGGAGGCATGAAGGGAGAACTCAAATGCGTTGACGATCCGTAAGTTTTATTTAATAAAATAAAAGTCGCCCAATACTCCGGGGCAAAACAGAACAATACAGAGTTCCTCCGGCACGAACTTAACGGGACATGGCATAACAGACTAAACAGGACAAGGCATAACAGACCGGGACTGTGAAGAATGAGTAGTAATGAACCCGCAACCGCAGAGCCCACCATGCAGCCTTAAATACAGACCCACCATTAGTGAAAATGCTTTCAGCTGTTGCCCAGGGGGCGGGGCAGACTGGTCACCAAGGCGACCGTGACAGAGCCCCCCTCTTAAGGGACAGCTCCCGAGGTCCCAAAAAAGAAAAAATTACAACCTCACGCCCCGGAATGGTTCGACGCTCACGATTGGGGCAACCCCGCTCCCTCCTCCGAACACGCAGGAACGGGGAGAGGCAGGCGCCATCTGCGTCGGGCGGATCGGAATCGGCGCTCGGCAGGGGGGGGTCCGGCGGGCAAGCTGGACAGGGGATAACAGACAGGCAGAACCGACGAGAACAGGACAGGCAAAATCAGAGCAGAATCAGAACAGGTAAACAGGACAGGCAAAATCAGAACAGGTAAACAGGACAGGCCTCTACAGAAGAGTCGCACTCAGGTCAGGCCTCTACAGAAGAGTCGCACTCAGGTCAGGCCTCTACAGAAGAGTCGCACTCAGGTCAGGCCGATGCAGAAGAGTCGCACTCAGGGGGTTCAGATTCAGAAGAGTCGCACTCAGGGGGTTCAGATTCAGAAGAGTCGCACTCAGGGGGTTCAGATTCAGAAGAGTCGCACTCAGGGGGTTCAGATTCAGAAGAGTCGCACTCAGGGGGTTCAGATTCAGAAGAGTCGCACTCAGGGGGTTCAGATTCAGAAGAGTCAGACTCAGGGGGGATCAGATTCAGAAGAGTCAGACTCAGGGGGGATCAGATTCAGAAGAGTCAGACTCAGGGGGGATCAGATTCAGAAGAGTCAGACTCAGGGGGGAACAGATTCAGAACAGACAAGACAGGACAGGAAAGACTGAACAAAATCAGTACAGGGGGAGTCGAACAGGCAGGCATGGGAGTCGAACAGGCAGGCATGGGAGTCGAACAGGCAGGCATGGGAGTCGAACAGGCAGGCATGGGAGTCGAACAGGCAGGCTTGGGAGTCGGAGTCGGCCCGACGGGCAGCGGAGTCGGAGTCGGCCCGACGGGCAGCGGAGTCGGAGTCGGACTTGCACGCAGGGGAGAGGGAATACCAGGCAATCGGCACGGGAGTCGGGCAGGCAGGCGTCAATTCTTCCTGGGACCCCATTCGAGGCACAGCAAGGGCCACGACGGGCGGGGCCGTGGTTCGAACGGGCAGGGAAGGCCAACTCAGTAGGCGCCTGCCAAACTGCGCACTCCAGCTCTCCCAAAGTCGCGCTGGGATCGTTCGCTGAGTTCAATTGTTGGCGGGTTCATTCTGTCACGTGGCGTGGTGGCGTGGAAGGGGACCGGACCAGAACAGAGGCAGGAGGCATGAAGGGAGAACTCAAATGCGTTGACGATCCGTAAGTTTTATTTAATAAAATAAAAGTCGCCCAATACTCCGGGGCAAAACAGAACAATACAGAGTTCCTCCGGCACGAACTTAACGGGACATGGCATAACAGACTAAAACAGGACAAGGCATAACAGACTAAACAGGACAAGGCATAACAGACCGGGACTGTGAAGAATGAGTAGTAATGAACCCGCAACCGCAGAGCCCACCATGCAGCCTTAAATACAGACCCACCATTAGTGAAAATGCTTTCAGCTGTTGCCCAGGGGGCGGGGCAGACTGGTCACCAAGGCGACCGTGACATTGCATCTGATTGGGACGGCATCAAACGAATCTTTGCAATATTACGGAGGTGGTAGAAAAGTATTCTAGTAATTTTTTCATGTGTGACTGAAATGACATTACGATCAAATATAACACCTACATTTTTGACCAAGTCACTATGGGTGATTTTACATTTGTCTAGGTCCAGGGTAGTGATTGAAAACAACTCACGACAGTGAGCTGAACCAATTTTCAACATTTCAGTTTTTTCTGGATTAAGGCACAAAAAACTAAGTGACATCCATCTTTGAATCTCATTAAGGCAAGGCTCCAGATTTCTACAACTTAACACCAGTTGTCTCCAGTGGCACATACAGTTGAGTGTCATCTGCATAGCAATGGAAACTAATATTATACTTGCGTATAATGTCACCAAGCGGGATCATATAAATACTAAGAAGAAGGGGGCCAAGTACAGATCCCTGTGGAACACCACAGGAGACATTAAATTGTTTAGAGGTCAGATTGCCACAGTTAACACATTGCATCCTGTATGACAGGTAGGACCTAAACCATGAGAGTAAAGTTCCTGAGATACCTAGGCATTACAGACGAACAAGTAATATGTTGTGGTCGACAGTTAGAGGTAAGATCGGGCCAAAAAAAAGCACCCGAGCCCGACGCAGGCCCGAGGGGTATTAAACCCGACCCGGACCGAGCCCGACTAATTAACTGGATTTGCTGGCCCGGCTCGAAAGGGGCCCGAAATTACATATTTTATTTATAAGGAGGGGTGATTTATGATAACAAATTAAACTCTGCCTTTTGTTACAACATCTAGGCCTAAGTTAAATAAAACTGTATAAACATTTACATCTTTTATATTTCTGTGTCTGCACTGCAGATGTTACATTAAGCGACAATCTGTCATTGACGTTTTTTTTTTTTTGAGGTAGCGAAAACATTTAAGGGCGTCCGTCATTTTGACGACTTGATCATTGGGCCATAATCCACAGCAGCAGTAGTTGTACGTCCTTAAGATTTTAGCGCAGCACTTTCATTGAGGGGGTGTTGACGTGTTGTGCCCTTTTCCGACTCCTATGCAAATTCCCCCCCCCCCCGATCGTATTCTATATAAAACGCTTATTAAAACAATAAAGCGAGCTAATTATAATAATTGGGAGATCCTAGTCTATATAACGCGTTTATTTAAACAATAAAGCGTGATTTTATTCTGCAAATTGCGTTTTTTAACGCGGATGAAAATGTCACCAACGTCAATGTACGCTTCCGACAAAAGCGATCGTATTCTATATAAAACGCTTATTAAAACAATAAAGCGAGCTAATTATAACAATTGGGAGATCCTAGTCTATATAACGCGTTTATTTAAACAATAAAGCGCGATCGTATTCTACAAATTGCGTTTTTTAACGCGGATGAAAATGTCACCAACGTCAATGTACGCTTCCGACAAAAGCGATCGTATTCTATATAATACGCTTTAAAACAAAATAAAGCGAGCTAATTATAATAATTGGGAGATTCTAGTCTATATAACGCGTTTATTTAAACAATAAAGCGCGATCGTATTTTACAAAATGCGTTTGTTAATGCGGATGGAAAAGTCACCAACGTCACTGTACGCTATGATTTCCGCAATCACAACTAATTGTACACAAATAATATTTATTTGATTTACTATAATATCCGTATGTAATGTCTTTTTTATTGTGAATGAAACCCTGGTTGCATTGGATCCCGCGGTGTAAACAAATTGTTGTTTTTTTAAGAGGACAGCATTCACGTCACGTCACGTGCACAGAGCATGCTCTGGCTCCGTTAAAAGCAATTACAGCTCCTTCTCCGTTTTATCCAAATTATTTATTTTATAACAAGTATTCCTTGGTCTAGTATCCATACATAGTTTAAGTATATATTTAATGAACATATATTTATAATTATTATATTAATTAAAAAAAAAAAAAAAAAAGCAGGACCGAACCCGACCCGACCCGACCGTATGACTGACATTTCAGGCCCGACCCGGCCCGAAATTGCCTCGGGTTCGGGTTCGGGCTCGGGCCATAAATCTTCGGTCTATCGACAGTATCAACAGCAGCACTGAGATCCAGCAGCAATAACATTGATGAGGCACTGGAATCTATTGCTAAAAGGAGATCATTGGTTACTTTATAGCCAGGGCTGTCTCAGTAGAGTGATTTGCCCTAAATGCTGACTGGACAGTTTCAAAGAGGTTATTTTCTGACATGAAGTCATTTAACTGCTGTGCAGCGACCTTTTCAAGTAATTTTGCAAAAAATGGCAGATTTGACACTGGCCTATAATTACCTAGGCTTACTGGGTCAAGGTTAAGTTGCTTAAGCGTGGGTTTAATGACGGCAGACTTGAAGGCGACAGGAACAATACCCGAGGATAGCGATATAATAATAATATTTAAAACTGATGGTCCTAAGATCCCTTTCTGAACAACCGCCGACACATTCCTTACCTAACACCTCCACATCTTTGAGATAGGAGGAGGTTACAGAGCGTTCTTTTAAAATTTCATTCCTGATTAGTTGAATCTTTTTATTAAAAAAATTATCTAATGTCATTAGCAGAATAAGTAGAACTGTTTGGATTAAGTTGTTGTCTGGTAAGTTTCGCCATTGTGTCAAACACATAATTATGTAGCTAATTATGATGATTCGCAAAAAGTGATCTTGACACAAGCTTTCATGTTTAATTGCAATAAGGACTTAATCCAACAATACATCTTGAGTAAATTGTGTTTAATTGCATTGACTATCCCTGCGACCCTGTATTTAATCGGGATGATTTGCAAAAGTGCTGCAAAATGAAAAAAGATTATTTATTTGCCTAATATTTACACACTAATCCATGATTAAATGCTACAATGGACTTAAACAATACATCTTCAGTTAATTGTGTTTGATTGCGTTGACTATCCCCACGACACTACTGATGATAAACGGTGCAGATAAGGGATGAATGGATGAAATGAAATGAAATGATCTGCATTTATATAGCGCTTTTCAAGTCAATGACTTCCCAAAGCGCTTTACATTGTGCTTCACATTTCCCAATAGCGGCCGTGATCTGTGCAGCCATGTAAGGCGCTAACCTGCTTATTGGGGGGAATCGGGGGTTCAATGTCTTACCCAAGGACACTTCGACAAATAACACGGACAAGCCGGGATTCGAACTGGGATCCCTTAATCCTAAGACGATCGCTCTACCTCCTGAGCTACTGCCGCCCAATGGATGGATGCATTGACCAATTTTGATAAAGCTGATGAAACTAAAATAGATATTAAGTTAACTGCACAAATCTCTGCAATTAATCATTAAGATTGGCTACAAGGGCTCTCAAATGATACAATGTAGCTAATTGCACAATAAATCATTAGTTCGTGCCACTGAACAGAAATTGAGTAAATTGAGTAAATTGCACAAACTCTGCAACTAATGTAATAACTAATGTACTTTTTATTATGCCTATAAATCTAAAGTGCAGCAAAAGTTAATACAATTTGTGATCATTACACAATAATTTTGGCTTCTAACGTGATTAATTGTCAAGAACCAGAACAGGATTAGGACCCGACAGGAAATACCAACAGGAAACAGGAGCGAGTCAGAACCCACGTCTTGCAGGGCAGAGGTTCGTTGACGGAATGACCAAAGGAAAAATGAGAGCACTGAGCTTAAAAAGACGGAAAGCCAATTTGTTAATGAGCCGCAGCTGGCGCCACATGGGCAGGGCCAATTGGGCGCCATGGCAACCGTGATATTAAATGCTAAGGTGCGGTGAAACAAATTTACTTCATTTTCTTTTTGCAGGCTCTCATTAGCGGCATGCTACAAGTGGATGTGGAAAAAAGGTTGTCGGCGGCGCAGGTGCTGCAGCACCCTTGGGTTAACGTAAGTGCACTTCCATAATGTCAACTTTTCTGGTGTGTTGGACTTTTACCGATTGTTTCATTTCGCAGGAGGACGAAGTGTCGGAAAACCAACAGCTGCTACCGATTGCACGTCGGATTAAGAAAAACTTTAACATGGGACCTAAAGGCAGTAGCTCTACAGCTGGCGTCATGGTCATCACTGTAAGCATACAAACCCCTCATTTATCAGAAAACAAAAATGACATTATTGTATCACACCAACCTGCATAGTCCCAACAAAGCACACGGGATTCTGAACTGAATGGAGGGAAAGGGATTTGTGGGAGGAAGTTCAGTCAATAGCATCATTTTCATGATGACCTTAGGCAAAGCCAATAGCAGACCAGCAACTATTCCTACCCCGAACAATAGCCGACAGCACTTTGGAGACCTTATTTGTCGTAGGTATTAACACCAAAAAGTATGAATTTTAGGTTTCTGGCATTCAAAATAATTTGTTGTTGAAGTCATATAGTGGAGAAATGACGTCATGAGAGGGCAAAAAAACCCATCCATCCATTATCTGCACCGCTTATCCTCAGTAGGGCCGCGGTGGTGCTGGAGCCCATCCCAGCCATTTTCAGGCAGTGGGCAGGGGACACCCTGAACTGGTTGCCAGCCGGTCGCAGGGCACACAGAGACGGCCAACTCGCTCGCTCATTCACACCTAGGGACAATTTGGACCGGCCAATTAACCTGACATGCATGTTTTTGGAATGTGGGAGGAAACCGGAGTGCCTGGGGGAAACCCACGCAAGCACGGGGAGACCATCCAAACTCCGCACAGGAAGGTTGGTATCTGGATAAAGTGAAAATAGTGCAAGGTAGGGACACTATAACCTATGAGTCTACCATATATTTGTTACGCCAAACTACCTGCGAGGCTAGCAATCTTTTTTTCTTCGGCATTTCCATAAGATTACAATTTAGCTTTCCAATTAGTCCAGTGGTGAGCAAACTACAGCCCGCGGGCCACATGCGGCCCTTGATGCATTTTCATCCGAGCAGCCAAAGCGAAAATGGTTAAAATATGATCAAGTTAGGTCAAGTCACATTTATTTGTATAGCCCTTGATCACAAGATGTCTCAAAGGACTACAAAGGTTACAATTACACCATCCCTTGATCTTAAACCAACATCCGGACAAGGAAAAACTCAAAACCTCAACACGAGGAAAGTAAGAAACCTTAAGAAGGGGCCTCACGATGAGAAGTACTTTTAATAAAACATGTTTTTAGGTGCCAATATTGTCCCTTTGTGTGTCTGCAATTAAATATCCAATTTAGTGCTTTAAAAAGGGAACTATTATATGGCTTTTCTAAAAATAAAAAATAAAATATGAATACTACAAAAATAACTACAGTTATATAACAAAATATTGAAAGAATTAAAAACCTACTTTGTAAATACTACAAAAGACTTCTACAGTAATACTATAAGAAAAAATACTATAGAAATATTATGATGAAAATACTATGATAAAAAATACTACAACAGAAATACTACAAAAATACAACTACAGTATTATTACAAAATATTGAAATTATACTAAAAAAATACTACTATGGAAATACTACAAAATACTACGACAACAATACTATCATGGAAAATACTCGTCATGATTTGTCAATTGCCCTCACCTGCGCTGACTCTTTCAGTCCCAGCTGCCTCTCGTTTGCTAATTAGTCCTCATCCTATTTAAGCACGTCATTTTCGTTCACTCCTGGTCAGCCCGTCAGCGAACCTCCGCACAAAACAAGCCAAGCATTTTTGACTCTAGATCCCGACCCTTCCTGACTTGTTTCGGTATCCTGCTCGATTTTGTCCCCTGTTTCCTGTATCGATCCCCTGTCCCTGGCTTCCAGATTTTCTCCGGGTTACCTGACTTTTTCCGATCTCCGACCTTGCTCTGTCTCCTGTCCTGGCTGCCCAAATTGTTCCGATCTCTGACCACACTCCGTCTCCCGTCCCGGCTGCCCGAATTCTCCCGATCTCCGACCACGCTCGGTCTCCCGTCCCGGCTACCCGACTTGTTCCAATATCCGACCACGCTCCGTGTCTACTGTCCCGGCTGCCTGACTTGCTTCTGATCCCTAACCACGCTTCATTTGCGAGGGTTTCCCGCTCCTCCTGCCCAACGAGCACCAGATTGCGGTCTTTTTCCTCTTGCCCTGACTTCCTCGATCCCTCAATAAAACATTGTATGAAACGTTACGCATTTGGGTCCATTTCTTGTACCGGTCGTGACAATACTACTGCGGAAATATGAAATACCATCAAATACTACTGCAACAATATTGCAACAAAAATACAACTACAGTAATATTACAAAATACTAAAAAAGTACTACTAAAGAAACAGTACAAAAATAATTCTAAAGAAATACTACTAAAACAGTACAAAAATAATTCTACAGAAATATTACAAAACAAACTCAGTAATACTAGAATAAAAAATACTACTACAAAATGTCATTACAGAAATATTATTTCAGAAATACTACAGCAATACTACAAAATAATACAGATATACTACAAATAAAACATACTATTAAAAAAAACTAATACTATAAAACTATCAAAGTATCAAATGTACTGCTTACCTCAGGGAGGTAATTATTTTATTTATTTGCTTTAATCGTGAACGTTTTAGAACCAATTTAATGAAACTATTCTGTTTGAAAACAAAAGTAAAAAGAATTATAACATGTAGATGTCTGCATATATATTTTTTCACAAAAAAAAAGACCTGTCTACAGAAGTGGCCACTTGGCCACAGGTTTTTTTAGGCCAATGTGGTCCCTGACTCCAAATTAGTTATATCTAGTGTAAGATGGAATTGCATCTTTTTGCGCAAAAATAATTTTGCTCACGAGCCATGTATGGCTCTGTTCATCAAATGGCTTGGTTCAGTCCAATATAATTGACACAATTTAACTACAGTTTACAGCACATGTGTTAAACAGGCGGCCCGCGGGCCAAATCAGGCCCGCTAAGGGATTGAATCTGGCCTGCGAGACAACACTCAGAGAAGCGCAAGAGAAAAACAAGCTGCAGGTTAAAATATGTCAACTTGATGTTGCCAAAGCCAAGTGCCTCTCACAAAGACACTGTACTTGTATTTATTTCTCTCTCTCTCTCTCTCTCTCTCTCTCTCTCTCTCTCTCTCTCTCTCTCTCTCTCTCTTTCTCTATCTTTCTCTCTCTCTCTCTCTCTCTCTCTCTATCTCTCTCTCTCTCTCTATCTCTCTCTCTCTCTCTCTCTCTCTCTCTCTCTCTCTTGATGTTGCGCGTTATATAGACTAGGATCTCCCAATTATTATAATTAGCTCGCTTTATAGTTTTAATAAGCGTTTTATATAGAATACGTTCGCTTTCGTTGGGAACGCAGGAGAATGCGCGTTCACGCGAGGGGGGGAGATTCTACCGTCAAATTACGTTCACAACAACATCAATGACGGAACGGTTTAATCTGTATTACATTTCCAACAAATGCAAAATGAGGAGGTTTTGATTGTATATTCGCCATTATATTCCTTACTTAAATGTGAGATAGGACGATGTAAACGTGGTTGAAGTAGCGGGGGAACGCTAATCTTGGAACCGGACTGTAGAATAACATAATAGAAAAAATCACAGTCTCGTGAGGAACAAGATTTCAAGCTATGGCATCATTTTAATTTTATTATCGTGAAAAGAAATGTTAAGTTGTAAAAATGGATTAAGACGAAGTTGTTACGTTGACGGAGAGGGGGGTGGAGCTTAAGGATTTTGAGTCTACCTGCTTTTCTCATTGTTCATTATCGATCAGAATCATAATGTGTATTAAGGCTTAACAGCTAGGATTCGTAACCTCAGCCAAAAGGGGTTTTGGGGTTTTTAAGGGTTATTGATCTATCTTCGTTATTCATTATCCATTATCCGTTTTCGGTCAGTTCATAATACGCTTAAAAGCCTAGGAGCTGGGACACTTACTCTCAGCCAATAGGCCAAGCTAAGGTCCCAGCCCTTAAGCCTTGCTGCGATCATTGCGAATGCACCGTTCCCGGAGGTATTGCAATCTCAGCCAAAAGGGGTTTTGGGGTGTTTAAGGGTTATTGATCTATTTTCGTTATTCATTAAGGCCAAGTTAAGGTCCTAGCTATAAAGCCTTGCTGCGGTTATGATGGATGCACCGAATGATTTATTCGAAATGAAGAGAAACTACTCTGACGGTGGTTCCATGTTCACCCCTTTGACGTCACGAGCACGCTCGGCATTTGCGCTGTTTATACGCAGAGAAAGGCGTTTGACTGTCACATGCGTAACACGCTAATTTCACGTAATAACACCGCGATACAGGCACAGAACATGCTATTACCATGCTCCACCCACGATTACCCGCTGAAATTTCCCGTCCTACCCAAGTGTAACTGCGCCCTGGCCGCGACCATAGCACGTCATTTCCGCGTCATTAACTCGTGTTGACCACGTGTGCGGCACGCATTTTAAACACGTGCTCAAACTTTTGAGCTGCTCAAAAGTTTTGAACGCGCCCAACCATGTGAAAATTTGCGACCGCGAGTAAAGCACAGCTCTATCTCGTCTATATTGCGGGCTCAAAACGTCCTGTGGCACCCCAGCGGCATCTGCTTCACGACCAGATATTTCTGGCCGTGTTTAAGCCTCACTACGCTCGTTTAAGGCTGCCTACCCGCGCTCTGAAGAATTGAGTAGGACAAAAGTATTTTGCGTTGCTACCCGCGCGCGGATTCCCGAACTCGAGTTAAGCACAGCTTTATAACGTTTCAAAGGCGAGCTCAATACTTCCAATATCGTCCGCCTCTTGGGCAGAAATTTCTGGCCGTCATTCAGCCGCAAATGTCTGTGTGACCGGGCCCTTACTCTCTTTCTTTTCCACCCCTTTTCTCCCACTCTGTCGTTGTCTCTTTCACTCTCTGTGTCTCTCTTTTTTTCCTCCTTTGATGCTCTTTGTCTCTTTCTCTCTGTGTCTTTTAATCTCTTTTGCTTTAACTTCCTTTTTTCTTTTTCTCTTTTTTCACTTTCTCTCTTCATACCCTTTGCGCTTTCTTTTCCTTTCTCCCCTTCTGTCTTTCTATTTATCTTTGGATTTCTTTCTTCCTCTACCTTTCTTTTCCCTCTCTCTCACAAATTTGTATCTTTTGTTTCTCACGCTCTTTCCCTCTCTGTCTTTTTCTCTCTTTGTCCCACCCTCTCTCCTTTTCCCTCTTTCTCTTATTTCTTTATCTCTTTTTCGTTCTCTTTAATCTACTAGTCCGACCCAGACCGAACGTTTGTTCTATTGTGTGGCCCCGAGTTAAAATGAGTTTGACACCCCTAGTTTATAGTCCGGGTGTCACACCAAAATACCCCATTTTGGCAGTAGGTCGCTAAAAAAACCCTTTAAATAGAATCTCATTTAAATATGTATGTTAACTGTTGAGATACTTTATGAAAAAATCCCACTAATCAAACTGTAAATAAATAAAACATAACAACAAACCACTCAGAGCAATTTGATTGTGTGAGCTAATCTCCGCACACAGGGATGGCGCTCCCTTCTCTCGCACGACGGTACATTATCGTTTGCATTATTTTGTGACACTTTTATAAAAGAACTTTGCTTGCTCAAAATGATCTTTAACACTCTTAAATAACTGAGAGTGTTGGGTTAATTTTAAGTGGTGTAATTATTTTGATATGGGACAGGCTCAGGCATTATTATTGATTCCTAGATTTTATCAAATCATCAAATGACAAACAGTAAAATAAAAATATGCTGAAAAATTAGCTTTCGTTTGGAGAGCGGGTTTGGTGGTTTTCTTGAATTTTGTCTTTAGATATATGATAAGGCTCTTTCAAAAAAATGTTTTTAAATAGTTTTGCTTTTATGGCTATTAAGGTCAAAATGTTCCCAAACCTTAAAATGTTCCTGATGTTTGTTTTCTGTCGTCAGAACACTCCATTGGACAAAGAGAAGCAAGTTTTCCTCCAACGACAGGAGCAACCCGGTGCTAACATCCTGCCGGTGGACTTTCCGCACGGCGCTCGCTCTTCAATTTTGTCTTCCAACTTGGTCAAGTCGCCCGTCGACTTCACGTCCGAATCCGACGGTTATTCGCCCGGATCGGGTGACACCGTGCGATCGCCCTTGTCTCTATTCTGAAGAATTTGCCTTCCTAAAAAAACATTACTCCAGGATCTTTTTCTTTTATTTATGTCATTGAATGTATTAAACTCCATCGTTAGCCTTATGCTACAGACACCACGAAAGCTAAATCTCACATTGCATTGTAAGTTTCTTGCGAGAATAAACACAATTTGGTTAAATGTTTTATGAAAAAAATACATATACAAATACAAATGATTGTAGCAATTTTGCAATTATGTTACTGAATATTATTGCACCATGTTTTATGATTGTAAAGATTATTTATACTCACATTTTACCGTCATTCCACATCTTTCAACACACAACAGATACTTAAATAAATACTAAGCCCTTGGCAGAAATTGCTGACATATTTTACTATCCATCTATCTACATAAATAAGTGTCTACTATAAATAAGAATGCACATATTTGCTGTGTTACTCGAGTAACAAGCTAAAATATACCAACCAAATATTCACAGAAAATGGCTTGTTTTATCTTACATTGTATTTCCAACAGAAAATAAGAGAAGTAATACTTAATGGATTACTGTAGATATAAGATACAGTTGTAATTAGATATTGCCCGATCGGCAGAAAAGGTATTTTTTTACGATATAGAGGATATTTTTTCATAATTCATGTGGCAGCAAAATCACACAGAAACATTTCAACATTCTATAATTATTAGTTTCTTGTTTTATTCAGGATGATAAATGACAACAAGAAAAAATAAATCGAATATAATTTAAAAAGACTAAGGATTTGATGATAATTTTACTATATTCTACTGTTTTGTTGTTGTAATAAGCACGTTTAAAATGTTTTCCTCTTTTACTGGAGAAAAAACACAAGTTAATCACACAATAACATGTAGTATAATTAATCATAATTAACTACAGATGTACTGTGCAACTGACTTTTGTATTCACTTGACAGCACTTGTAGCTATTAATCATGTTTAACTGTCTTGACTATGCACCTACAGTATAATTTTTGTTAAGGTGGCTTCAAACAGATTAAAAATAAGGTGTTTAACATAATAATTCTGTAATTATCGTGATTAGAACCATAACAAATAATTTGGAAATATGTATCTAAAAGACTTAATAAAAAAATGGAACCTGGGGCCCCAAGCAGTGCCGTGTCGGGCAGGGCCTTACTGTCGTTTGCGGCTGATTTTTTTGTAGTCAACATAAAATAAAAAGAAAGAAAAACACAAAAAAAAACAAAAAGGCGCTGAACAATGAACTTGCTAAAGGGCATAAGTCTCAACGCTCCTAAGTCCAGCTGACAAGCGTGACACAAACAGGCACCATTTGCAAAAACTGCAGGCGATCACATCATTTACAAGTCCACACCATTACCTGAAAAACTTCAAATGTTTGTGCTTAACTTTTATTTCAAAGTTAAACTTTTAGAGAAGAATTTTGGAGTATTTATTGGCGAGCCTGACTCTACCTTGTGGACACAAGTGGTAGTGTTGTGCATGTCATCATTTTCGAGAGTGTACCAATATCCACTAATTTACCTACTATATTTCAGGGTCACCAACCTTTTTCAAACTGCAGGCTACTTTTTGTTACTAATTTTGCAGCTAGGGCACTCAGTTCAATATGAATTTCTGAAATGAAACTTCTCTAGATGGTATGCAAAATAGCTAAAAGAAAGCTTGATATAGAGCCAGAAAGGTAAACAACTAAAGGAGAACTAGGTAGCTAGTCAAAAGAGTAAAAAATCAACAACATATAAAAAGAAAGCTACAAACAAAGCTAGATAGTTAGCCAGACAGGCCAACATTTAGCTTGATAACCAGCACAAATTGTAAATGGTTAATGGTCTGCAATTGTATAGCGCTTTTCAAGTCAATGAAGACCTCTCAAAACGCTTTACAATGTGCTTCACACTTACCCATTCTCACACACACACACACACACACACACACACACACACACACACACACACACACACACACACACACACACACACACACACACACACACAAAGGTCAAATGTTAGCTAGATAGCGTGCAAAACTTGCCAGATAGCTTGCTAAATAGGTAGGGAAATAACTAGCTACAAAGCGAAAAAGGTAGCCAGATAAAAAAATGCATTTTCTTTGCACATAAATTGGAATTCAGTTTGTGGCATTCCTTATCAAATAAATCAATAAAATGCTGAATAAATACATTTGTTCAATACAAAAATACATTCTCACTCTACTCTCATAATTAATTGCTTAAAAATAATGATCAATAATTGATTTTTTTTTGTCCATGAAGCCCCTGAACTGGAATTTATTTATAATTTCATTATTGAGCAGCACGGCGGCGCAGTGGTAGCGCGTGTGCGGCACAGTTCTCATGCGAACCTCCTGCGTGGGTTCGAATCCAGCTACCGGGCTTCCTGTGCGGAGTTTGTATGTTCTCTCCGTGTTTGTGTGGGTTTCTCTCCGGGCACTCCGGTTTCCTCCCACATTCCAAAAACATGCATTTCAGGTGAATTGGGCGGTCCAAATTGTCCCTAGGTGTGAATGAGCGAGCGAGTTGTCTGTCCCTGTGTGCCCTGCCCACTGCTCGATGATAGCTGGGATGGGCTCCAGCACCCCCGCGACCCTATAAGCGGTGCAGGTAAGGATATGAGATGTGATGAATTTTATTATTATGTTGTTCGAGAGTGTTCTCCATTCGGGCCCCAGTGCTGTGGAATGCTCTTCCCCTGAGATTCGATCTACAACAGTTTAAATCTCGGTTTAAAACACACATTCTATAGCATACAAATAACCTATATTTCATGTTGACAATATCTGTGTGTTATTTGTTTTTGCAACATCCATTGCAGCCTGGTCATCCTGGAAGGGGGATTACCTCATGTGCGGTCCTTTCTCAAGGTTTGTTCATTTTCCTCATGTTTAGGTTTTTGAGTTTTTCCTTGCCCTCATGTAGGTTTTAGATCAGGGGATGATGTAATAATAGTCTGTGGTTTGCAATAATCTGTGGTCTGTGCAGGCCTTTGAGACTCTTTGTGATTAAGGGCTATACAAATAAACATGACTTGACTTGACTATGTAATTACCAGGTTATTTTTTTCAAAATAGGGTTAGATATACTCACTCAACTTATAAAATGAATCATTTTACTAAAAAAATCACAATGACCCAGCACTGGTGAGCTATTTTCAGAACAAGTCCACAGGCAACTGCCCATAGGGGACACCCTGATTGGCCGCGAGCACCACGTTGGAGACCCCCTGCAATATAAGAAACTTTATAGCTGAATGGAAATTTCATCAATCCTCTTTTATTAGGCTGCCATTCAGTATTGATTGAATTCTGAACATCCAATATATAAGGGACACAATTTTAACTACAATTTACAGTCACGGTGTCACGCGAACAGACCTCATTTTCACTGTACATCGCTAAATAATCCTTTATATGGAAGCTCACAATATCACAATCTATGTTTGGTGTTGAAACCCTTTATGATGAAAAGCCAAAGAACAAACTAAACATCCAAAAGCTCTAGCCTAGCACCCAGAGCAATTAGATTTGGTGATTGGTAAGCATGGGCAAGCATGGGCCGAGCTATATTTACAGCACCCCTCCTCGCCTAGCAATGTTTGCACTGAAGGTAAATACAACAAAATCCTATTGTATCCTAATGTATTGTGACATTTTTAGAAAATTACTTGTTTGAAACCATTATTTAGGACAAAAATTACAAAACGAGCCTCAAAAGTTATTGCGAGAGAGAGAAAAATCTTAAGTGGTATACAGTGGAACCTCGGTTTTCGAACGCCTCTAAGTTCGAACAAATCGGAGTCCGACCAAAAATTTCGAGAAATTCTTGCTTTGCTGTTCGGTCAAAAAATCTGCCGGTAATGCGTGAGTGCGTCCGCTAGGGTGCGATGCTGAGCGACGCACGGGTGTAGATCGCTCTTTTCGTGCCCAACTGTTATCACGTGCGGACGTGCTTCGTTTTGCTTTTGCTTTTAATATAGGTGTACGAAGTCTTTTAGCCCCTAATTATGCCTCTGAAGAAAGTCAGTGCAAGCAGCAAAGTTGCTGCAGGTGAAAAAGTAAAAGTAGTGCGTACAACTATTGCATTTAAGAAAGAAACAATAGCAAAATATGAAGGAGGTGTGCGAGTGTCTCATCTTGCTAGGGAATACAGCATGGCTAAATCTACGATCAGTACAATACTAAAGAATAAGGAGGCTGTGAAATCTAGTGATGTGGCTAAGGGAATGAGTGCTATAAGAAAGCAACGGCCGCAAGTTTTGGAAGAGGTTTAAAAACTTTTGATGATTTTCATAAATGAAAAACAGTTAGCGGGAGATAATTCTAGTGAAGAGATGATTTGTGCAAAAGCACTAGAAATGTACAGTGATTTTGAAGGATTTGATTTCAAGGCTAGCAGAGGATGGTTCGAAAAGTTCAAGAGGAGGAGTGGCATCCACAACGTGGTTCGACATGGGGAGGCATCAAGTTCGGACAAGACTGCAGCGGAAAAATTCAAGACGGACTTTGCCAGTTTCGTTGAACAAAAAAATTATTTTCCCCAGCAGATTTTCAACTGTGATGAAAGTGGTCTTTTCTGGAAAAAAATGCCACGGAGGACGTACATCCCACGCGAGGAGAAGTCCATGCCAGGTCACACGCCAATGAAAGATAGCCTCACGCTTTTAACTATGTGGCAACGCAAGCGGGGATTGTAAAATCAGGCCTCTACTCGTTTATCATTCGGAGAATCCGAGAGCATTTAAGGCCAACAACATAATTAAAAGCAAATTGCCTGTTATGTGGAGGACAAACTCCAAGGCTTGGCTAACGAGGCAATTTTGCACCAAGTGGGTGCATGAAGTTTTTGGCCCAGAAGTAAGAAAATATTTGGTGGAGAAGAATTTGCCACTACCCTGCCTTTTGTTAATGGATAATGCCCCTGCACATCCTCCAGGTTTTGAGGATGACCTGATGGAGGAATTTGATTTTATCAAAATAAAGTTTCTGCCTCCAAATACCACCCCGTTACTTCAACCCGTGGACCAGAAAGTAATTGCCAACTTCAAGAAGCTCTACACAAAATATCTCTTCCAAAGGTGCTTTCAAGTCTCGAATGACACTGAACTGACCCTGCGCGATTTTTGGAGGCACCATTTCAACATCGTGCACTGCATCAACATCATCGATAAAGCATGGGACGCTGTGACCAATCGGACAATGAATTCTGTTTGGAAGAAGTTATGGCCCGAGTGTGTCACCGAGCGAGAATGCAAGGGTTTCGATGTTGCAGGGACCAGCACGAGTGCTCCTGTTGAGGAGGAACCCGGCCTCGTTGATGACATTGTGTCTGTGGGCAAGAGCTAGGGCTTGGAGATTGACAAAGATGATGTGGAGGAACTCCTGAACGAACATCAAGCCGAGCTCACCACAGAAGAACTCCTCCACCTGCAGAATGAGCAGAAGAAAAAGTTGGAGGAAGAGATGTCGTCTGGGGAGGAGGAAGCAAGAAAGGGTGCCCTGATGTCCGAGATTAAACAAATGTGTAACAAATGGGCCGGGTTACAAAATTTTGTCGAACTCCACCACCCTGATGAAGCTGCAACCACCAGGGTCATAGATGACTTTAATGACACTGTCATGAGTCACTTTAGAAAAGTGCTAAAAAGAAGGAAGAAGCAAGTGTCATTAGATCGGTATTTTAAGAGACAAGAACATCTTCCAAACAATAATTTTCCTTCCTCCTCCATCCCTCTCCCCACTGTCCACCTGCACCTTCTGCTGACCACTACAAAGGTAAGAAATCCTATTCGTAATTCTTTTCCTTATCCTTTTTTTAAATTTTTACACTTTCATGTTAGCGTAACCTTTCGTACGGAAGATTACGACAACGCTAACGTACGATTAGCCTGGGTTAGCTTTATATTTACGTTAAACATTCAAGGTAAACATTCAGGGTGTTGGAACGGAGCCCAACATTCAGGATGTTGGAACGGAGCCCCCTTTCCAATGAACCGCTCACCACTTGTTGTGGAGACCCGGGTGCTAAATGACTTTTATTTTTACACGTTCATGTTAGCGTAATCTTCCGCAAGGTCCTTTTTTCTGCGAGTAAGGAATACCCTTTAAATTCAATATATTTCCAGTGACGTCCTTATACATTAAAAGCTACAAAAAGCTTCAAACTAGCATTAATAATGGCTTAAATAGTTAAAATAAAAAGATGCTAACACTCCTCACACGCATGAATTCTCTTTCTTATGCAAAGAAAAGCCTTTATCGGTGAAAAATTACACAATGTTTTGAATCAGTGACGTCTGAAATAGCAATAACAATTCGCTTGATAATATAATAAAAGCATGCTAACTACCTTTTCCTTATGCTCAGTGAAGAACATCATTTATCGAAAAGAAACTTTTTTGAATCACAGAACTGAAACATGAACTTGGATTGAAAATATATATTTTTAAATGGTCAAATGGTAGTAGTTAGTGTTTTATAGTCCAGGTCAAAACCAATGTTCCCTCTTATGTTCCACGGGTCTGAGCGTTCACACAAAGTTGGTGAGCAACACTTAAAACAACAGTAAGCAACAGCACCCCAAGTGTGGCAACTAAATCATTATCAAACATGTCCAAAACTTGACATCACGTTACATTTTGCTGAGTTTCCGGCAATGCAATTTTTATTTTTCACTTTTGAATGAATTGACTAATGTATTATTGCAAAGGTTGTACGGCGTACAAACGTCATTTGTTTTTACAACAATTCTTGAACAAGATTTCCATTTTTTTTCCTGGTATCTTTTGTCACGTAATACTCACATTTTTTGGGGCTTATTTAGTCGGTTGCACGATACACAACTGTATTTAATCACATTTTTTAGTGGATGTACAATGTTGGCAACAAGATTGATATGAAATTATTTGAATGCAACACAAACTTTTTCTTCTTTTTCTGTTTTTTTCAATTTGTTTTAATTACTTTAAAAAAATCTCATTGTGTTTATTTTTTTCTAGCTGTTACTTTTTACTTTTTGTTCTCTTTTTCCTTTTTTCCCTTTGTTTCCTTCTTTTCTTTTTTTCTGTCTTTTTTTCTGAATGCTTCCTTCTTTTTTCTCTTCCTTTTATTCTTTTTTTCTCAGCTTTTCACTGCTTTTTCATTTTGGTATTTTTTTCTTTTTTATTCTATTCTCCCTTCCCTTAAGTCATTTTGTGCATAATTTTACATAATATTTCGTCATAAAGGGATGAAAGCAGCAAAAACAACCCGGAGACCCGTTTATGACCCGAAAGAGCCGGTTCCTTTTAGTGAGCCGAGCAAAAGAAGGCGATTCTCGAAAAACTCTACTAACTTTACTCAACTTTGTTCTACTTTGACCTTGACTTCAAAATACCATATTTAGAACACAACGTCAGGGGAACCCTTGTATTTTTTCCTTCATGCACTGTACTTTTGACTTAATTCGCTTCTTAATTAGAAATTTCGAGCCCTGATTTTTGTGGGCTGGCTAGATTTTCTTGTGCGCGGAAAAGCTCTGGGTAGTGCGCAACTGCGCACACGCGCAGCTTAGAGGGAACATTGCGCTGGATAGATTTTCTTGTGCGCTGAGAAAGTGTACGGGCAGTGCGTAATTGTGCATGCGCGCAGCTTAGAGGGAACATTGGTCAAAACTGACCTTACAATGCAAAAGTAGCAATTTCATTGAGCATTTTATTGTCATGTAATAATTGTTTTACTTGATTATGTTGGAATAGATATTCCTTGCAAAGTTAAGAAGCTATGGTGCAATGCAAAAATGTACGTGTTTTTTTGAATACATTTAAAATCTAAAACAGGTCGGTCGTGACTCGCGACCCCAACAAAAAAGCAGTCAATACAAGCAAGCACATATGTGCTCCTTCTACCATCCGCTAGAGAGCACTGTTGACGTGTACCACAGACAATACAAATCTTTGTCTGTGTCTGCAGAATTCCCTTTTCGTGCAAACTGGTCCAATAATGGCCTCAGAACCGGCCACTGAACTAACTGGGTCAATGGAATCCAAGACCAAACACTAGCTTGTTTAAAAAGAAAGAAAAAAACATCCCTTATAGTCAGGCAGAGGGCTAGAGGGGTTGACTAGGACCCCGTGAGCTCACATTGATGGGGTTTCCCCCTTAACCCTTATTTTCTGAAAACACAACGGTTTGGTTTGTCACCCGTGTCGAAAGGATTGTGCCGGGCCCACGTTCAAAGTCAAATACTGATTCATCGATGATTAATCGGATGGCGTAAACAAAAGTGTATTACTTATATACCCGTGTTGGAAACGTAGGCGTAACCACTCTGTTTTTGAGAGTGCTCAAGTACCCCCAACATGATTGGGTTTTAAAAACTATTTTTTCATCATAAAGGACAGGATAGGCTTAAATATGATGGAAAAAAGTGCTAGCATGGCGTAATCCACGGGTGGGCACCTACTTCTGTTCCATATCTTCTTGTTTTCTTTAGTGTCATGCCCAATTTCGTTGTCACAATACGTTAACCAATTTTGTAACAATGACAATAAAGGTATATTCTATTTTATTCTATTCTATTCTATTCTATTCTATTCTATTCTATTCTTCTATTTGGAGTTGAGTGCTGTATTGGGATCAAAAAGTTGGGCCAGGGGCCAATCTGGGAGACTTCTCCAAACTTTTCATCCATGAATAAATATTTCTTCACATTGTATTTCTTTCCGAATATAATTGGTTTCATGAAATTGGTTTTGAAACACTCACATTCAAAGCAAATGTCCCTATTTTAAGCACTTAATTTGATGTTTTATTTGTTTAAATATCTTCATGAGAAATACCAAGAAAACCAATAAACATCTGCTTTTTGTGGCAATGCGGCTCTTTGGCACTACCTAGTGACTCCCTGGCACTTTCTTAACAAATCATGGCCCCGACAACCTCACCCAAATATAATGCCCTGCAGCGCCAAAACTGGCAACACTGGGCCGTTATGCTTTTAGAAAAATTAATACACGGAGAAAAAAAGTATCTTGTCTTCCCTGGCCATATTAGACCCCTTGAAGGCCCAGTTTTAGCCCGTGTGCCCTCTGTTTGATTCCCAGCCTACGAACAGATTTAGTTCAATATTATTTAAAATTTTCTACCCAAAAAAACACTAAAAACCTGTATACTGTATGAATTGGAAAAGGCAGCACGGCTGCGCAGTGGTTTGCGCGTGTGCAGCACAGTTCTGAGGTCATGGGTTCAAATCCAGCTACCAGCCCTCCTTTGTGGAGTTTGCATGTTCTCTCCGTGCTTGCGTGGGTTTCCTCCGGGTACTCCGGTTTCCTCCCACATTCCATAAACATGCATGTCAGGTCAATTGGCCCGTACCAAATTGTCCCCAGGTGTCAATGAGCGAGCGAATTGTCTATCCCTGTCTGCACTGCGATTTGCTGGTAACCAGTTCAGGGTGTCCCCTGCCCACTGCCCGAAGATAGCTGGGATGGGCTCCAACACCCCCTGCGACCCTACTAAGGATAAGCGGTGCAGATAACGGATGGATGGTTGAGTTGGAACATTTTCTGTAAAGGATTTCAACTCACCGCCTGGTGTGTGAGCGTGTGTGCGTGTGGGTGCGTGCACACGTGTCCTACTTTTACTGCTGTAATAGTTTGTGACAGTCGTGTTCCCCTCAACCAATGGGAGCTCTGTTGTCATGGTAACTGTAACCTGGCGTAACCCCGATCTCAGTGATGGTTTCGTTTCACACAGGGAGGAAAAAAAAACATTTATCCGAAAACAAAGCATGTTTATACCAAAAAAATGAAATGCTACATAATGTCCTATTGATGATTAAATGATAAAATATGTGACACTATAATGATAACCGCCTCATCTTTTTATTTTATGATTAACTCTTCAGATTAGATTTTGATTTTAAAACCACAAACAAAAAATAAGTCTAAGTAATAAGTAACTAGTTAAAGCAGTATTAAAAATGTCAGTTATTTTTTTTTACATACACTACATTGTATTCACCTGACAGCATTCACTTATAGCAATGAATCATGATTAATTACCTATTTATTGCGTGATTTTCTTCATTTACCAGCCCTTCTCGTGATTAATGAATCCATCCATCGATCCATTATCTGCACCGCTTATAATGAGTAGGGTCCCGGGGGTGCCGAGCCCATCCAACTGTCTTCAGGCAGTGGGCAGCGGACACCCAAATATTACAATATTAAGGCTTTAAGTTGTGTATATGAGACAACGGAAGGGATTAAATATGTTTTCTGCATCCTACTTTCTTTCAGGCATTCTATTATGTATTGAAGGGATATTGACATTTGTACACTAAGAATGTAACTGCCTGAAATAAATAGATAAATGAATTAATGAATAAATGAATGAAAATTAATGAGAAATTACCTCCGTTTTTATTTAACACATTTTAATTTCATAAACTTACTAAAAACTACACTCAGTAAAGGCGATTACACACAATTATTTGCAGATAATCTGTGTGATTAACTACATTTTCATATGACAGCACTGAGCCCTTAAATGTTATCTGCGACATTCTGCAGGGCTCAGTACTTGGTCCACTTCTTTTCCCCTTCAATATGCTTCCATAGGCGATGATATTTGCAATTATAATATCAGTTTCTATTGCTATGCAGATGACACTCAACTGTATCTACCAATGGAGGCATCTGCCCCACTAAATTGTCAAAATTTGGATGCCTGCCTCACTGAGATAAAACGATGAATGTCCCTTAACTTCTTCTGCCCAACCCTGAAAAGACTGAAATATTAATCATTGTTCCTATGCCGTGGCTTGATAATTTCTGTGTATTGTTTGTTTATGCCCTTGCATCATCCATTGCAGACTGGTCATCCTGGTCTATACCACACTGCTATAATAGCTTTACAAAGACTACTTTTCATTGTGTCAAAGCGATGTTGTGTTTTCCTAATAAACTCTATAATATCATATTTGCAGAAATGGGAAGGGTGTACTCACTTTTGTGACATACTGTAGGGTTTTTATCAGGGGATGGTGAAATAATAGTCTCTAATTTGTACAGCCCTTTTTGTGCAATACAAATAAACATGACTTGACATGGAGCAATTAATCATGAATAGTTATATAATAATATGTTCAATTAACTTTATTTTCTTTGTTTGGCAGCAATTTTATAATTAATTATGATCATTTAAGGAAATGACTGTACAATTAACTATTTTTTTAAAATTTGGCTTCTCTCTGTCATCTTCAGCCATTTTGGAAATGACGGTTGAAATCTAAAGGCACTCCATTTTCTGGTAATTAACTCACATCCATCATTCCTTACATTATCCCGGGTCGTGCCCCGTTGCACCAAGCCCTGCCCTTTTATTCTATTATTTAACTAGACACCCTGGTGGTCCTAACAGCACACTCACAGTCTCGTGGAGATTGTTTTGAGGGCCAAACATCCGACACGGCAATGTTGTGAGGGCTTTGGCCCCACCCTTTTTCATTTTCCAGGAGAAGGACCGGCAGCCCCCTAGTTGCCCCCAAACCGCCCCACCACCACCAAAGACAAGCTAAGCGTTTAGTTTGTCTACCCGCACAGGGTTTAGGTCCTCTGACGACCCGACCACTGTGTCAAAGGTCAAATAGAGGTCGACGGTGGCGCCTTCCCCCACCTACAAGAGCCGGGGCACTATTGGACCATTTTACCGTCATGTTTAGTACATTTTTTCCTTTTTTGTTCTGTGTTTTGATGCTTGCAGTGGTCTCGCATTCGTGGCACTCCATTATTGTTGTATCCATATGTAATGCGTCATCTTCCTTTTTAATCTTGTTCAGGTGAAGTTAGTTTGTGTCCCATCGTATCTAACTTCATATTGCTGGATACAGGAAGCAAAACTAAGCAGTGGGTGTGTGGACAAAGATCTGATCAAAACCACTCCTGCCATATAGTTGTGATTAATCATACTGAAATCATTCTCAAAGGATGATACTTCCTGATTAGCACAGCCAAAATCTTTATTATATTTTCTAAAACAAAAAAAAATATATATTTGTTTTTCAGCACTTGAGGACATTGCTTCTGAAAAAGTATTTACATGTTATGGCTCTGTATAACTACACGGGTTAAAGAAATGTCCACATAGAAAACATAAGGGTACAATATAATTTTGTAATAATCCCTCTGGAGTGAAAGCGATAAACGCTATTTAACTCTTGAAGTAAAGTTTTAAAGCTGCCAAAATGCGTGTAATATCAGCAAGTTATGAAAAAGTTAGTTTGTGTCCCATCCTACCTTGCAATGTCTCCTTTCATGTTTTGTCGGTCAGTTTTTTGTGCTCCAACACATCCCGTGTTTTGTAATTTTCATGTTTTTTTAAGTTAAGGCTATTTATATTCTGCATTGTGCCCCATCAATGTTTTGTTCAGTTAAAGCTTGTTGGTGTCCAAACATGGCTTACATTGTTTTTCTTCTTTGTTTGGTTCGGATAAAGTTAATTTTCCAGCATATTATGCATTGTCTTCCTGACAGTCAAAGTCACTTCGTATTTCAACATACCCTGCAGTGTATTTTATCTATGTTTTGTTCAGTAAGAGCTAGTTAGTGGTTCTGCAACTTATTGTCATGCCACTCCCTATGTTTTTCTGTTCATGTGTGGGAATGTTTGTTGGCTCGTCCGACTTTCATGTTTTGATTTGTTAGGGCTGGTACGTGTTGGAACATAATTTAATAGTTCAATTCACGCATGGGTATGTTCGCCGCATTCTCTTACATGCATGTTTTGTTGTATATGAACTAGTTTGTAATTCCAACATTTCCTGTGTTGTCTTACTTTCATATTAGTTCAGTTGCAGATAATGAGTATGCCTGCATTAGTATATTTCATGGTCTCATCGTCATGGCACTCTTGTTTTTCTGTCCATGTGTGGAAATGAATCTTAGGCCGTGTTATGTGTCATGTTTTGTTCTGTTACGTTAAAAAAATCACATCCAAATTTTTCTTATGTCAAAAGTTCACGCTGCTGTCGTCTGTTCTCTCATTGTCCTCCGTGGTCTCCAACCCTTTCCCCAGGAGACGATCACCTTGAAGCTGAACCCCCCCATTACATCCTTGTTTAGGGGTAGGTCAGAGCCCTCATGTAGCAGTGAGGAGTCAGATATTTAACATACTTGGTGTCAGCCAATCCATCTTTTGCAAGGACGATCATAAGGAAACCGTTACGGCGCCACAAGGTGCATTGCCTGCTGCCACGGACATCCGCAGGGTGCTTGCCTGGCCTTGCTTCTACCAGAGCTGTCATCAGACCCCAACCCTAAAAAAAATCCTGCAAATGGGACTGGCGATCGTCAGTTATTGAAAGTTTGCTGACAGTGACCTATTACTGTTTGGATTTATTGCACGTGAGAAAATAAACATTCTGGGTAGAAAGCCCCCCAATCCCCTTTCCCCTTAAGATGCTTCTTAAATTATAGATGCTCAAGGGTTTTTTTTTGTGCCGCCAGTATCATCTTTTCATATTAGTTAAGGCTTGGGTAAAAAAACCCACAAAAATTGGTTTCTGAACTGTGCAAAAGATCACATCGTAGTTACATACAAGTTACATATATATATATATATATATATATATATATATATATATATATATATATATATATATATATATATATATATATATATATATATATATATATATATATATATATATATATATATATATAATATATTATATTATATATATATACAGTAATCCCTCGGTTATCGCGGTTAATGTGAACCAAAACCACCCACGAAAAGTGAAAATCCACAAAGTAGCGAACGCCCCTTCCAAAATGCTTAAAAAAAGGTCAAGTGGCTCTGTTTCTTGTAACAGTTTGAGTACACGCGAGGGTAAGAGGGGCCCAGAGGAGCGGGCCCCGTTTTAAGATTCAGTGATGGAAGCCGTCCAGATGTGGAGAGTGTCAGGCTCGAGATGAAAGCAAAATGGCTGACAGGTCGGATTACGGAGCTTGCCAGATGAAAGCGTTTAAAAAAAAAAGAAAAAGAACCGAGTTCTGGGATCAGTAATCATTTAAAGTTAAAGCCAATCAAGCCAGTCAATCAAATTCCAATGGTCTCCCCGAAAATAGGCGTGGCACACATTTCGGTGTTTGTTCTGTCACCTGAGTGTCATTATTACCAATTCAGAGCACCTGCGACTGCTTAGTTGGCGCCAACAGCCTGGACAGCTGATTGGCTGATGCACTCTTTTTAAACCCCCGGCTTCCAAGAGGAAGCCGCCAGATCGTTATGCGAACTGTTGCCAACAGCTCACTAAGCCCTTACGTCCGACTCTGTTCCTGCCCTGCTTTTCTCTGCCTGATCTTCGTTGCCAACCTGTTTCCGGACCTGACTTTGCCCCGTTCTGCCTGCCTGTTTCTTGATCTGTTTTGCCCCGTTAACTCTGCCTCCTGTTGCCGACCTCGTTTCCGAACTAGACACAACCTTTGCTCTCCTCCTCGCTAGACACGGAAGTGCCACTTCCACATCGCCCGCTCCTCTTGTCCGTCAGCCATCGGATTGTGGAAGCAAGCCCTGCTTTGTCTGGCAGTCACTCTTGATATTATTTTCTTTTAAAACAGCCAGTCTCTTAGCGAATCAGGCACACGCAGTTGTTTCGTATATCAATGAAAAATATACAGACGCTCTCCTACTTACCACCATTCGAGTTACGAAAAACTGTAGATACAAAAAAAAAATTCGGGCTATTGAAAAATACTTGGACATTGCTGTAAGTTAGATTTTGTATTGTGTGCTTTTAAATGAAAGTGGAATAAGGAAGCTTGATGCAGTTGAGACAATGGTTGGATCACTTTTTTTTGGCCACTTTTTACCACGGAGGTGGAAGGCGCCTAACTCTTGAAGCTCATCCTATAAAAATCAGTCAAACTTAACTTTATTAACTTTATAGAGCATATTATTTTATGAAATGTTTATTTTTTAGTACAAAACAATACAGGTTACTTATACAAGCCTAAAACATATATATAAACATTAAACATACATTCCATACAAATAATAGCACTGAAGCAACTTACGAACAAATTCAACACACAAACAAACGTCCAGAACTCGTTCGTAAGTAGGGCAGCGTCTGTACTCCAATTTCGACTTGTCGTGGAAGCGGCGGGCCTCACAGTCAACTTTCATTTTTGTATTTACAGTTGCTATGTCGGAAATGGAGTGGGCTAAAAAGCTCACAGAAAGCCAAGGCCAAGGTGGCCAAAGGGCTATATGCCATCATCAGGTGAAATGGTGGTTTATTTATTTTTCCGGTATTAATTTATTTTATACTGCAGTCAACATTAGTGATGAGCCAGAGGCCACGGGCCAGTAAAGAATTGATCACGGGACGTAACAGGCCCCCGATGCCCCCGATAAGTATAACGTATAAGTGCCTATGTGAGTGTGTGTGTGAATGGCTAAAGTGTAAAGTGTATTGTAAAGTTTTTTGAGGATTTTGAAGAAAAACATTAGCTCAGAATTTAAACAATGTCCTTTTGTCACAATGTCCTGCTTAAGTCTGCCTTTGTGGGCGTGGCTTGAACTTGAGTCTAAGTCAATCGTGAGGAGCTCATCCCGGTCGCCCATCTGCTGATCCATCTGGCCTGACCCAATCCCCCTCCCTGTTTTTATTCCTCCTTGATCTTATGCCCCGCCTCCTACTGCGATGCCTTCCTAGTGCCCCCTCTTCCTGTTGGCGCTGCTGGCTGAGGTGGCAATAGGAGGCGCAAAACCCAACAGTTCTAATTAAGAGTAAAGGTTTACTCTCACTATATGTAGAAGATATGAATAATTCAAATGAGACAAAACATGATTTTTTTCACCTCTCTCCCCATTTGTAAGAACATACTACTTGGTGCCACTTTGATCCTTAGAAAACAATGTAACTGTTCCCGTTGAAATTTTCCGTGGTGGCTTGGTTTACGTATTTTCTCTTCAATTCAACATATAAAAAACATCTTAAAATTTCAAAATGGGATAAAGTACACCATGAATGCTAAACAAATGAAAAATTAATGGATAGGAAAATATTTTTCTGTCAGAACGCAAACAGACGGTGGACCCAAACGCGTAATGTTTTCACACCAAGCTTTATTTTACGGGAGCGGTGCAGTCATGCGCGGAAACACAAACGCCAGCGATCGCTGGGCAGGAGAAGTGAGACAGACAAGTCAGGCGCGGGAAAACAGGAAGCCATGGGCAGACGAGATTGAAACCGGACAGGACAGACGGGATCGATACCGGTTACTGAATAAGCAAGCAGAATACCGGATGGACCGATACCGGATAAGGGATGCAGAAGCAAGATGCCGGACGGGACGGGACAGACATGATTGATACCAGATACAGGATGCATGAGCAAGATACCAGACAGGACAGACAGGTTTGATACAGAATACAGGATGCATGAGCAAGATACCAGACAGGACGGGACAGACTGGGTTATTAAGGCTCAGATGCAGCAGAGCCTCTCGGCTGCCTTCTTTCTCTGGCAAAAAAAAGCACACTAATGTGGAAGGCCGAGTGATTAGCTGTTACTATAACATTAGTTCATCAATGGCTCGAAAAAAGGAGTCGCCACACTTTTTAACTTCAATGCACTTTTAGTTTTAAGTTAATTTAGGTCATGTTGGTTTCATTGACATTTTTAGTTACTTATAGAAAAAAAACATAGCTATTTGTTTCTTTTAATCACATTTATACGAGTTGTTGCTAAGCCTTATTTGATTTCCTGCACTGTTTGTTTTCGATTTAAGGGAAAGATAAGTCAAGTTAGTTGTGTTTGAATTCTGATTTATTTACTGTTGTATGTTTGAAAGAGCTATTCAAGAGTCATTTGAATTAATAGGAAGTATACTTTGTTTCTTTTTATACTATTAAAATTCCTGGCGCCAATTTTTAAGCTTTTACAGCAAATGAATATCACTTCCAAATATTGGTTATCGGCCTACTCTTAATACTAATAATCGGTATCTGTCCTAAAGAAACACATCAATGATACTTATTATTTACATAGAGCAGCTAACAATAACAATAGTGGCATGTGAAGAGCCATAGCCTGTAGCAAAGTGGGCTAACATGATTGGCTCGAGAAAGAAACAGTTGAAAAGGTATAGGATGCCTGAATGACAGGACTCAGCGACCATCTCATTTCGGGCCTAGCTGTGGGGTAAGTAGATGTTGCATGCTGAAAGTAGCACCAAAACAAGCTAGCTTCACAAAATGATGGTTTGGGCTTCTTAAGTAGGTAGATGACCGCTTCACATGTGAAGTCCATCAAGTTGTGGAGTGTATTTACGCATTTCTAGACGTAAAACACTATTCATTAGATGTGTTTTTACAAATTATTTAGTCTTTTATCTAATTAAAAATCAAAAATGTCATACCATTATTGTTCACTGTAGGACACAGAGTGACAAAGATGCATACATAGCGGATTTACATGTACAAATCCATAGTAAATGTTGATGGATGTTTGATTTTTCAAGGAAATTGATAGATAGATAGATAGATAGATACTTTATTCATCCCCGAAGGGAAATTCACTTTTCCAGCAGCATCCCTGAGCTGTGAACAATCGAAAATAACACGGGAGCTGCTGGAGTGGCTGCCATTCGTGACGGCGCCGGAGAAACGATTCAATTTGAATCATGTACAAACAAACAAAAACTAATTTTAAGTTACCTGTCCAAATGAATGTTGTGCCATCTCACCTTTCCCACTCTCTCTCCTGCAGTTGACTTGCTGCTGCTCGCTCCTGAAATGTCAACTTACCAGCAGTTGTCTCATTCATAAGCCTCAAACAGTTGAGTCCTGCAATCTGTGCGGCATCAACCAATGCGCGTCACAGCTGTTAGCATGGCTAGCACCCTTCGCGTGATGACTTTCTTATCTTTGGACAGCAGCCGTCCTCAAACAGCTGCTTGATTTATCTTGACCCGACACGTCAAATCGGGGAAGGGGATCCAAGAAGGGGTGGGTGGCTGCTAGCATCTTTTATGTCTGACAGCCAGCACTTTATTACCGCCGCCGCCACTCTTGACAAAATTCATTTGTAATCATCGCTCCAATCCACTTACCCTCGCTGATGAGCGATACTTTCGACAAAAGTATCTGAGGGCTTTGAAATCGACGCTGGGAAATTCAATTAGCTTCCGGCATTTGATAGCAAATTAGATTGTGCGATATTAGCTGGTGTCCTCCTGGGGGAACATCGGAAAAACATTTCCAGGAAAGTTAGACTAGATTATGCAATCATAAACACAAATATATAGGGTTTGTACACCTTTTCCATGGCCAAATTTAAGTACTTTTTAAAGTGATACCCACATTCTAAAGCATGCAAAATATGAGAAAATAGTACCTGTTTTTTGCATAACATCGATATAAATTGTATCGTATATTACAACTATTTTCTGAGATAATACATTTTGATGACAGCCTGTCTCGACTTAAACTTCCTGGACTGAGACATCGTCAGGGTATCACCGGCCCCCTTCGCAAGCCATTCCCCATTACGGTTTACGTGTTAATTAGTCGAAAAGGTTTTGAGTGTTTGAAGCCAAGTGTTGGTAGTTTTTGTTGTGAATGCCAGGCGTTTTTTAGCCAGTGGGTGCAGCAATGGTACAACAAATGGTGAGCAGTCAAAATAGGGCGAACTGGACAAAAAAACACACAGAGAGCTAACAGGGACTAACTCAGCTGGGACTTGGCAGGCTAGCCGGTTGCTAAAAAGGGCCGATCAGCGGAAAAATGAGAGTCTGGCTGACTGAAAACATGCAGTCAGCCGCCAGTCTACCCGCGAACCTACAACGAAAGTAAGCCACGACAACAAACATGAAGCGAGCCGGAAATAAATTAAATAACTAGGCAGGCTAGCCGGCTGCGAAAGAGGGCTCACCAGGCCGATCAGCAGAAAATCGTAAGACTATTTGACAAAAAACATGTAGTAAGCATCTTGACTACCAGGGAACCAACAACGAAAAACAGATGCAGCAACAAACATGAACCAAGCCAGTAGGTTAGACAGCTAGCCGACTGCTAACGAGGCTAACGTAAATCAAACAAAACTAAAAACCTTCGGCCGCCCTCTGACGCTAACGATGAGCTACCCGGACAATATCATACCAATTGCAAGACACGCAACCAAAAACACAAACGAAAGGCCACGATTGCCAACCTAAACAGTTGAGAAGGGAAAAAAAGAACACACACTGTAACAGCAGCAGGAAAAGTTACCTCAACCAAGCACTTGGAGATCAAAGCAGGCAACTCGGACTAAACAGTCTCAAGTCTCAAGTCATTAATACAGTAACCTCAGTTACAATATCTCGAAGCAGAATTAAGCTGTATGCGATCGCTGTTCACTACAATCGCCGTTTGCTTTGGATGTGTGTCATATGTTATTTCAATGAGTCTTTTCTTCGTCTAGTGATGTCACAGCTGTTGAGGATATATGCCAAATTGAGTAATTTTGAGACTAAAATTCTCGAGTACACCGGCCTGTGGAATATTTTGCAACATATCTGCATGATTGCGGGGAGGAACACTACACATTCGTGTATAATAAAAAAATGTCTTTTATAATCCCTTAAAGCACTTCCAAGGCCAATTCATCTTGATCAGTCCTGTCCTCTTAGGTGCGGAGTGTAAGGGGGCGATGGCATTTCACATGACAACGTCATACAAACTTATGCCAGCTGCCAATAGTCACGCGGGAAAAAGGAAGCAGGCATGTCGGCTTCCTTTTGGCGCATAGTTGATACACCTTTCATCATTTAATGTGTGGTCTATTAAGTCAGAGTCCTAGGAAACATGGTAACCATTTTGAGCACTTCACCTAAAATTTTAGACCTGGAAAATTCAACTAGAATTCAAATATTTTTCATGCCTTCAAGCACCTGTACAAAACCTGGATATGGAAATATTTGCATGCAATAACCAGTTACTGCTTTGACATCATTTATTTAGCATGATCTTGTTTGGAAAGAAAAATATCTCTGACTGAAATTACATTCCTGTTAAATTAATATTGAATCTTTTCGGGAAATTACTATTTTTTTCAAATGTATTTTTTTTCAGCTGTTTTATTGTATAATATTTTAAATTGTAGATTGTATTATTTGCAAATCACGTTTTGCATTTTATTTAATGTACTTTTTTTAAATTATTATTTATAAATGTATTTATATTTTAGCAAGAATTTTTTTGTATGTTTTTCAAAAAAAATTCTGCTTTTGACTTGCATTTTATTTTATGTGTGTTCTAATATTTTTTTATCATTCTGTGTATTATATAGTTTATGCATGTTTATTTATACATTTTCAATCTATTTAGCAAGTAGTTTGCTTTTAATTTATTATAATTTAGTTTTTAGTTAGCTTTTTATTTTTTGTTGTATCGTTTCTTAAATTACATTTTTTATGTGAATTTAGGTTTTATTTTTGTATCATTTTAAATTTCATTTCTTGGATTCTATTGTGTGAAAATGTTCCATGTTTCTTTTTATTTTTTGTCGTTACATTTTTCTATTTCATATTTCCAGTATGTTTTTATCAATCTAAGCAAATCCGTTTGTTTTTTGTTTGTTTTTTTGTTTCGTTTCTTTTTGTTGGTTTGCTTGAATATTTATTTTACAGGCTTTTAACGAGAACAGCAGCAGCCAACCAGGCGCAAGCTAACCCCTTCAATTTGCAGTCTCCTTCATATTAAGTCCAAAATTTATGTGTCTTTTGATGGTGTGTTTTCTTTTAGGCGTCCGTTTGATATGTAGCCGCTTTCCGTCCTTGACAAGTGCCGGTCCTGGCGGCTCTATTAAACTATTTTCCTTTATGACCCCGTCCATGATTTATGGCCCCCTTGGAAGGAGCCCCAATACATCTCCTGCTGTCTGCTAATATCTGGACTCGATGGTGTGTGTTGACTCGAGTCTCTTTGACGAATGCGCGATGAGACGAGCTTAAAATCGTCCTCAGGCTTTATTATTGCCTTAGATCGTTTACCAAAAATGAGAACAAAAGAGGGGGCTGCGTCCCGGCTCATTAGGGAGTCCGTCGCCCCAGTTACAGACAAAATGGTCGGAGGGAAGGTTTCATTTCTCTTATTAAAACAAAATCTAACATACAGTGCCATGAAAATGTTTTGCCCACTTCCTGAATTCTGTGTTTCTTTGCATATTTATCACTCAAAGGTTTCTGATCATCAATCTAATTTCAATATCACACAGACACAACCCAAAAAATACAAAATGCACTACGGTACTGTTAATTTCATTTATTAAGGCACAAAAAAAAGAAAAATAATCTGGCCCTATGTGAAAAAGTAATTGGCCCCTGAACCTAATTTGGGCCACTTTTAGCAGTGATAACAGAAATTAAACGTTTACGATCTTTGATAATGAGTCTTTCAACAATACTGAGAAGGAATTTGGCCCACTTGTTGTTTCAAATGCTCCATTATAGAGGCTTTAGCAGCCTAAACTGACAGTTGAAGGTCACACCACAGCGTCATAATTGGATTTTAAACAGGACTCCAGAGCTTTCATTTTTATTTTTTGGGTTGTTGTCCTGCTGCATTATTCAAGAGCACTTGAATTTGAGGGCACAAATTGATGGCCAGGGGTTCTCCTACAGGAACTTTTTTTACGCCCAATTTTACACCAGAATTCATTATTCCGTCAACCACAGAAAGCCTTCCTGGACCTGAGGCAGAAAGCAGCCCCAATTAAAGCCAGAATTCATGACTTTTTGGAAGGTATGCAGCCCGGCGTATAATCTGCTCAGCATTTGACAAAAAGAACATAATGCCATCAGTAAAGCATAGTGGTGGGCCGGCAGTGTAATGGTCCGGGGCTGTTTTGCTGCCTCATTACCAGGACAACGCTCCTTTGTTGATGGAACTATTAGAAGATTGGAAACGTTTAATCTCTGTTATCGCTGTCAAAGGCGGCCGAACTAGATATTGAGTTCAGGGCGCAATTACCTTTTCACATATGGCCATATTATTATCATTTTTTTTGTGCCTTAATGAATGAAATGAAAATTTCAAAACTGCATTTTTATTTCCCTGCGTTGTCTCTAAGTGATATTAAAATTTGTATGATGATCTGAAAACTTTGTGAGTGATGAATATGCAAAAAAACGCAGACATCAAGAAGGGGGCAAAAACTGTAAATAAGGAGGTATTATTCCGTCAGTTTTTTGGTTGATTAATCTGATATATAATAAAACATTGCATTGAAGATTTTCTTCATATTCTGTTGAAATCTATGCCAAGACACGTACTCTTGATGTTAAAGCTTGAGTTAATTTCAGTTAATTACAAAGATTGGCTTGAGTTTTGACTTTGGCCATTAAATAGCTAATGGTGTGTTAAAATTGCTTTGAGTTCATTAAAGTTTAAGTGGTGTTGATTTTACTTAAATACAGATAATGCTTTGAAGCTGTTTGAGCTCTTCGTTTTCCATTGACTTGGTAATAGTGAGTAAAAGCAGCTTTAAGTTAAAGCTAGATTAATTTGAATTAAGTACGGCTCATGCTCCGAAACCTGACTTTGATGATGGACATCATATCAGCCAGTTGAAGTTACATCAAGTTGGCTTAAAACTTGAGTCAATTGGAGTTAATTACAGCTACTGTCTTGAATCTTGACTTTGGTCATTAAATATTTATTGGCATGTTGAAATGGCTTTGAGAAAATGCAAATTAAAGCAAAAGATAATTTGTGGTATTTAGAGCTATTGCTTTTAACTTGACTCTGGCAAATCAATACCCATTAGTATGTTGAAATGGCTTGAGTTAATTCTTGTGTAAACTTAGGGTTAATTTCAATTTATTCCAGGAAATGGTTTGCAGCTGTTTCTGCTTGACTGCTTTATGGTCATTAAATTGCCATTGATGTGTTAAGGTGGTTTTGAGTGGGGGCGGCATTGGCTCAGGAGGTATAGTACTCGTCTTGGGATCAACAGGTCACAGGTTCGATTCCCGGCTCCTCTGTGCTATATGTCGAAGTGTCCCTGGGCAAGACACCGAATCCCTTATGCCCCCGATAGCAGGTAGTTAGTTACCTTGCATGGCTGACGCTGCTACCGGTTGGTTAATTAGTGTGTAAAAGTGTGAAACACATTGTAAAGCGCTTTGGGAGGTCTTCATTGACTTAAAAAGCGCTATATAAATGCAATTACATTACATTCATTATATAAATGCAATTACAATTACATTACTCATGTTAAAGCTAGAGTTGATTTGAGTTAATTACAGCTAATGCATTGAATCTGCCCCATCTTTCACAATTAAAATGCATTAAGGGTGTAGAATTTATATCAGGGAAAGTTTTTTGTTAAACCCAATTTGTCCATTGACCTGAGCCCGGTGAGTAAAAGCAGGTTTGAGTTAACTCCAATTTTAACTTTGTTGTCAAATATGCTGAATGCACTACATACAGCACAGATTAAATTGCTTCCCCTTCTCCGTGTACAAACATGCAAAATATAAGGCGTGATACAAGTAACCAATTGCAGCAAGAACCAACAGCAGTAAGTTTTTCCAAAATTACAAAAATATTAGTTTCTAATAAAAAAATGTGCAAAGTATAGCCTGGATCTAAATAGAGAAGTTTTGTATTTATTTGGCAGAAAGGAATTGAATGTCATGGGCAGGGAGAGAGTTCAGAGTCCTGAGAGCCTGATGGAGGACGCTATCATTAAGCCTGCTGGTTCTGGCGCTGGGACTCTGCAGCTTTTTCCCTGACAGTTCAGGTTGAAGAGGCAGTGAGATGGGTAGCTGGCATCACCTAAAATCCTGGTGGCTTTGCGAGTGAAGCGGGAGTTGGAGATGTCTAGGAGGGGCTTGAGAGGGACACCAATGACCTTTTCTGCTGTTTTCACGATACGCTGCTGGGTCTTTTGGCAGGATACGGTGGAGGCCTTATACCATACAGTGATGCAGCTGGTCAGGATGGTCTCAATGGTGCCTTTGTAGAATGAGAGCATGATGGGGGTCGGGGCACTTGCTCTCTTGATTTAAAGCTAGAGTTAAACAAGACTAAAGTTGATTTTAACTAATGACAGCTCATGCTTTGGTCTTTACTTTGACTCTTGACTTCACAATGACGAGTTGAAGTGACTTTAAGTACTTGAATTAAAACTGGAGTTAATTTGAATTAATTTTAGCTGCTGTTTCGAATCTTGACTTCGATTTTTACTTTTTAACTACAGGTATTATACTGAATTTGAAAATAAAATTTGAAGGGTAATTATCAATGATTCAAATTAACAGTGGAAGTATGTATGCAAATTTTGGAGCAATTACAGAATACTTGCAGCAGTTTGACAACCCATTTAGTGTTGTTGTAGTTTTTGGAACCTGGTTCAATGAGGAAAAGGGAGTCAATTTTGAATTAAATAATTACAATTTAAATAATATAACTAGATCAAACAAAACAGGAAGAGGTGTTTCTATATACATGCACAAGAGATTTCAATTTAAAATATTACAAAACATGTAATTGGTAATCAATGATTTACTTAGATGCTTAACTAAACAAAAAAGGAGAACTAGTCAGTTTTGTATACAGATAACAGGGCTCAAGTCTAGAAAAGATCACAAATTGGGCGTAAAAAAACATATACAGCAATATGCAACAAAACATTAATAATTGACATGATGAATCCAAGCAACCATAAAATCACAAAAGACTTTATTAACGAGATGTACAGCATGAATTTATACCCATCTATTAAAAGACCTAGTAGAATTACCTCACACAGTGCAACACTTGTTGATAATATCTTTACAAATATTATTGAATTTGCAAACATTAGTGGATTAGCGGCGCAGTGTTCGCGAGTGTGCGGCACAGTTCTGAGTTCGTGGGAACCTCCTGCGTGGATTAAAATCCAGCTCCTGGCCTTACTGTGTGGGGTTTGTATGTTTTCCCCGTGCTTGCGTGTGTTTCCTCCGGGCACTCCGGTTTCCTCCCACATTCCAAAGACATGCATTTCAGGTGAATTGGCCCGTTCAAATTGTCCCTAGGTGCGACTGAGCGAGTGAGTTGTCTGTCCCCGTGTGCCCTGCGATTGGCTGGCAACCAGTTCAGGGTGTCCCCTGCCCACTGCCCGATGACTGCTGGGATGGGCTCCAGCACCCCCGCGACCCTACTGAGGATAAGCGGGTTACTTCCGGGTTGAGAGGACGCTGGCGTGTATGTCGCCGCTTCTCACTCCAATACTTTTTCGAAGCTCAGATACTTTTTCTGATCTTTCTTTTGCCCTTCTGTTTTGGACTGTGGGTACTGTGGTTGATGTAACCTGAACAAACGTTTCACCTAATCAATCAAACCCTCGTTACTTAGCCCACGGGCTAACGCCGGTAGCTTAAACATACCAGCTGTCACTGCACCGGCCTCTCTCCCTCGTCATGGCGTGCCAAAACCTTGCCGCCTTTGGATTATTTCTGATATTCCTGACGTTCTGCCATCATCCAGCGACAGGATTGCTCCACTATTCTGTCGCGGATCTTCTCCGGATCCGGTGGACTGCACTGGGGCCTCCGCCACCGGAGCTGCTCCACCATCCTGACATTGCTCGCCTGCCTCGACGCCGCTACATTCACCGCGGATCGCGCAGACACGTCGAGTATAAAAACCCCGGCTCAATCACCTCGACCTGGTCCACATCTCAACACCCTCCCATAAACTGCGGCCGTAGGGCTAACTGCCATACATTAGCCCGCCTAGCTAGGTCGGCTAACAGCACTGCCGCCGTCAAACAAGACACCTCCGCCGTCAACTTTGGATTACTGAACGTCCGCTCACTCAGGAACAAGGGCCACCTCATCCAAGAAGTCCTCGCCGAACGAAAACTCGACTTCCTCATTTTAACAGAAACCTGGCAACAAACAAACGACTTCGCTGCTCTGAATGACTCCACTCCTCCCGTCTTTGTTTACATCTGCCGTCCCCGTGGCAACGGCCGTGGAGGAGGTCTCGCGGTAATCCACCCCGAGAAGTGGAAAGTCTTGCCTGTCTCCGTCACTGCATCGAGCTCTTTTGAATGCCTGGTGTTTAAGCTCCCGGACCCTCGCCAACCATTATTGCTACAATTTATCGCCCCCCGAAGCCACATAGTGATTTTATCAATGAATTCTCCAGCTTAATTACACATTTATCCACTCTCGCCAAATTTAATTTTATTGGGAGATTTCAATATTCACATGGACAACCCCAACCTGCCACTCACCAGAGACTTCACATCCTGCCTGGAGAGCCTCGGGATACACAGCCTTATTGACTTCCCCACCCACATTAAAGGCCACACATTGGACTTAGTCTGCTGCTCTGGCCTCTCTACCTCCAAGCCCACTGCTGATGTTTTTCCTGAATCTGATCATGTCCTTCTCACTTTTAACACCGTACTCTGTCTCTCTACTGTCAAAACCTCCCGTCTCATTTCTTTTCGTAATACCAAAAATATCAACATTGACACCCTCTGCTCCATTATTGACCGTTCCCCGCCCCCAGAAGCTCTCTCAAGCCCGGACGATCTCACCGCTCACTACAATGCCTGCCTCACAAATATTCTAAATTCTCTTGCACCCCTGGAAACCAGGACTGCCTCATTCTGCACATCTGCCCCCTGGTTTACACGCGCTCTTAGGTCAATGAAATCAAAGAACCGCCAACTCGAGCGACTCTATAAGAAAACCGGCCTCACCATCCATAAGGACATGTACATTACCCATACTGCTAAATGCAAGGACCAAATTGCACAAACCAAATCCAGCTACTACTCCGGCCTCATCCTTTCCAACGAAGGAAATTCAAGAACTCTCTTCTCTGTCATGAACAAAATCCTCCAGCCACCAAATTCTCTCCCCCTCCAACTGTACTCCACAACAACCTGCAACTCCATAATGGAGTACTTCAATCACAAAATCCTTAAGATTCATCACCAACTCCATCAAAACCTGTCTGCTCCCTCCCCATCTGAATTTCCTTCTCCTTGTCACTTCTTCTCCAGTTTTGCTCCACCCACGACTGCTGAATTATCCAACCTCATACTCAAATCCAAGCCCACCACTTGCCAGCTTGATCCCCTCCCTTCATCCCTTGTTAAATCCTGCCTCCCTTCCCTGCTTCCTCTCATATCTGCCATTATCCACTCCTCGCTCTCTTCTGGTATTGTCCCATCACTTTTCAAAACCGCTGCTGTTACCCCTACACTGAAATACATGGAACTGACCCCAACAACTTTGACAACCTCCGCCCCATCTCCAACCTTCCATTTATTTTGAAAATCCTTGAAAAAACTGTTCAACTCCACTCGTACCTGTCCCTCCACTCTCTGTATGAGCCCTTTCAGTCTGGTTTCCACCCCCGCCACAGCACCGAGACTGCCCTAATCCGTATTGTAAATGATCTCCTCATAGCATCTGACTCCGGTTTAGTCTCCATCCTCATCCTCCTAGACTTGAGCGCCACCTTCGACACAATCTCTCACCCTATCCTCCTCAATAGACTCTCCTCCATTGGTCTCAACCATACTCCCCTCAGTTGGTTCCATTCCTACCTCACTGGCCGCACTCAGTTTGTCCAGCTGAAATCCTTCACCTCAAAGCCCTCCCCTAGTCACCACAGGTGTACCCCAGGGATCTGTCTTAGGTCCTCTTTTCTTCATCGTCTACCTCTTGGTCATATCCTCCGCAAATTTAATATCCACTTTCACTGCTTTGCTGATGACACCCAACTCTACTTCTCCTGCAAACCAAACTCCATACTCCCACCTCCCTCCCTTATCTCTTGCCTTTCCGAACTCAAAACATGGTTCACAACAAACTCTCTTAAATTAAATGCCAATAAAACAGAATTCCACCTTCTTGGCACCAAATCCACTTTATCCAAAGTATACAATTTCTCTCTCAACATCGACAGCTCCTTAGTGTCCCCCTCCCCCCAGGTCAAGAGTCTGGGCGTCATCCTGGATAGCATGCTTACCTTCCACTCACATGTCAACACCATCACCCGCACTGCTTATTTCCACCTCCGCAATATTACCAGACTCCGCCCTTCCCTCACCCCCCGCACCACTGCTATTCTCGTCCACAGTCTTGTCACATCCCGCCTTGACTACTGCAATGCTCTCCCTTTCGGCCTTCCTCAAAAGTCCCTCCATAAAATTCAGCTGGTTCAAAACGCCTCTGCTCGCATCATCACAAAAACATCTTCCCAGCAGCACATCACCCCCGTTCTCCAACAGCTACACTGGCTTCCTGTTCAGCATCAGCTACAAACTGATCCTATATACATATATGGCCATTCACAACCTGGCTCCTCCTTACCTGTCCGACCTTCTCCAGGTGCACGTCCCCACTCGCTCCCTCAGATCCTCGTCCTCCCTCCGACTGTCAGTGCCCCCTGCCCACCTGAGCACCATGGGAGCCAGAGCCTTCAGTCGCGCTGCTCCCAAGCTTTGGAAAATCTACCTCCGGACCTCCAAAACTGCACATCTCTCTCCACTTTTAAGTCCTGTCTAAAAACACACCTGTTCAGGACTGCCTACAACACATTGCTTCTCCATTTCCTATGTTTTTATGATTTTATGTCTTGTTTTTATTTATTATTTCGCTTGCAACTTTTTAAATTGTATTTTTTCATTGTCTGTACAGTGTCCTTGGGTAGCCTGAAAGGCGCTTTTAAATGAAATGCATTATTATTATTATTATTATTATTATTATTATTATTATTATTATTATTATTATTATTATTATTAACATTATTATTATTATTATTATTAGATGAGATGAGATGAGATGGTTTGCCTGATCACATGATAGTTTTTACAGTGTATAAGTGATAAGGTTACTAGTCACAAACCAACGATAAAATATATTCACAAACAAATAAGAAATGAAGAGACAATTAAATTGCTTTATTAGGATTTTATTAAACAAAACTAGAATATGATATAACCAGCTCAGTAGCCTAGATGGTAAGGCGCCCGCTTTGAGACTGGGAGGTCGGGGTTCGCGCCCCGGCCGAGTCATTCCTAAGACTTAAAAAGTGGTCGGCGGCGCCCTCTGTTGGCTGCGGCTGCATCGGCTCGCTACAACGGGTCAGGTGCAATCGACATTTCGTTCTGTGTACATTGTTACACAGAATGACAATACAAGGAAATTATTATTATTATTATTATTATTATTATATGATAAGATGATGTGGATAGTGCCTTTGATTTATTGTTGGTAATATTCAGTACGGAATATAATAATAATTGTCCACTGAGACAGCAATAAATCAGTAAAGCATCCGAATAAAACAATATAACGGGCATGTAAAGAGCTAGTAAGAAATATTAAAACCAATTTATTACAGGCGGCACGGCAGCAAAGTGGTAGGCACATGTGCGACACAGTTCTGAGGTCATGACATCGAACTATCCTGTGTGGAGTTTGCATGTTCTCCCCGTGCTTGTGTGGGTTTCCACTGGGCACTCCGGTTTCCTCCCACATTCCAAAAGGATGCATGTCGGGTTAATTGGCCGCTTCAAATTGTCCCTTGGTGTGAATGAGCGAGTGAGTTGTCCATCTCTATGTGCCCTGCGACTGGCTGGTAACCGGTTCAGGGTGTCCCCTGCCCACTGCCCATTTTGAAACCATTGACATACATATGTAACTTACCATTTCTCACAGGGAAATTTCCAAAAAAAATGAAAATAGCAAAAGTTATACCAGTATCCAAAAATGGAAACAAACACATCTTCACAAACTACATAACTTTATCATAATAGACAAGACAAATTCAGAGATAAGCAAAAATTACTTAAGTTAATATGGTTTTAGGGCGAACAGATCAACATCAATGGTTGATTCGGTAGAAGAAATTACCAATAGCCGTCACGAGAGCAGACCAGAACGGAGGCAGGAGGCAGGAAGGATGGACTTATTCCCGTTAACGATCCTTACTTTTATTTAGCAAAATAAAAGTCGTCCAACACTCAGGGACAAAACAAACAAAAACAGGCTTTACAGGCAAACAGGAACTCAGACTAAAAATACTCACAAAACAGGTTTTATTCAAAGCGTGCAAACACAGGTTTCCTCCAGACAGACAGAACAGAATAATGCAGAACAGAAAATGCAATGAACCAGCACCCGCAATACCCACAACCCACCCTTAAGTAGCACACACGCAAATTAGCTGATTTACTACAGCCGGTGCCCAGGGGGCGGGGCCAGCCGGTCGCCATGGCGACCATGCTGGCCATGACAATAGCATAGAAAAGAAGAGATACACAGCTGGGATTGTCTGAGTACAGAGGGGAACAAAATTGGATTTGAATGGGTTGAGCTATCAGATGGAGTTCATTCAAGTTAATTGCGGCTTATGCTTTGAAGATGTTTCAGCGCTTTGAGGTCATTGAGATAAAGCTAGGGTTAATTTGAGTTAATTACAACTAATGCTTTCAGTATGCTTTTTGCCGAATTAGCGATTCAGGGAATGTTGGATTCAATTAACCCAGGACTATTTTTGACCCGGCTGTTTTTTGAGTGTAGATGGCTGACTAGATAGTATGCTAAATGCTATCATGTGTTTGTATGATTTGTTTTAAAACTATAACTTTAAAATGTTGTGCTTTCATAAAATGCGGCAAGGGTGAGAAAAAAACAGGCTGTATTGCAGCCTTTGTATCAAATATTTATGTATGTATCGTCTGCTTCTTGACATGAAAACAAAAGACAAGTATTTTGCAAATGAGTGCAAAAATAAAATTAATATTTAAATTTAATGGCAACCTGTGGTAGAAGAAAAATGACGCTATATGTTGGCGAACGCACGCCTCCAGGGGGAGGGGGAGGGTGCTGTCTTCGGTGAGCTCTCCTATTCAATGCAACATTAACTTTTCCATTTATGCGTCTCGCTCTGTAAAATAGAAAAGCCCTCCGGCTTGTTGAAGTGCAAGCGGGGGAAGGAAGGAAGGAAAGCGAGGAAGAGCAGAAAGCCTGCCTTTAAATGTTTCTTTTAAGCTTAATGCACTCAAATCTCAAATTCTGCCTCAGGATGTTGAGCTGTGCTAAGGCAAGAATGATAAACACCATTATTTGGCCAGGATGTGGATATTTTTTTCTTTTAAATGTAAAAAGAATTTCATAACCATACTATGTTTTTATTTTAAATCACAATTTAACATTTCTTGTATGTTTGGTCTTGGATTTTATCAAATACATTGCCCACCAAAAAGCAACTTACTGTATTTTCCCAAACAATAGGGCGCACACAATTTTCTTCAAATTGTGTGGCGTGCCCCATTGTGTAGTGCACCTAGTGTCTCATGTAAATTGGTGGACAGAGACCAGCTCTGTGGTCTTAGGGTTGGGTACGTGCCCCGGGTTCTAGCCTTGGCCAAGTCAAGACTGTAATCATTTTGGGGTAAAATCAGATGTTTTTCCGAGATTGTTCACATTCCCTACTAAATGCGACATCTATGTGGTCTCATGTGACTTGTTTGCCTTCTCCCGTGTTCCCCACAAGTTTCCCAAAATCAGAAGAGAACATGTGTAGTCACACACAATGCATTGTTTGGGAACCACTCAGAAATGCTCACTTTGTGGTGTATGTAGCAATTTGATAGTATTATCTTCTTGGTTCTTTCGTTTCCTGGAACTGTGTCATTTTTTCATTCGGACCTGGACTATAGTGGCTCAGAAACGTACTTAGAAGAATGGACTTGTCATGGATGCCATGGCGCCAAATTGGTCCCCGCCATGTGGCGCCAGGTTTTGTCACCGTTGCCATGGCGTCCAATTGGCCCCGCCCACTGACACCAGCTGAAACGTGTTGACAGATTGCTGCCGGACTACTTAAACACTGTCTTGCGAGTTGTCTGGTGTCAGAGCGTCTGCGAAACTTCTGCTAGACTCTAGTGTGATATGCCAAGTGCTGTGAATTTGCCTGTGTTTGATCCTGTTTTATTTTCGGCCTGATCTGTCTGATTTTGACCACTCTTTTGTTTGGATTTCAATCCACTTCAGCCACCATCGATCCCCGGATCGAGTGTGCACGCATTCTTCCTCTCCCTAATAAATTGTGAGTCACGTTACGCAATTGGGTTATCATTCCTTATTCCTCTCCTGGTTCGTGACAAAACGCTCTGACCACAAAATGAACCCAGCAAACGCTCACTCAAGCTCGGATTGGGGAGAGCTAGAAACTCCTTCCGCCCTGCAACAGTTGCACCGGATTGAGAGCAAGGTCCGGCGACTTTATGGGTGACGTCACCGCCCTTCTGCTGCGGTTCCAGCAACGACAACTGCTGCTTGAACAAAATCTACAGAGCATGCAGCGCCAGCAGGAGCAATTAGCTCAGCTGTTTGAGCTCCTGTCGTCAACGGCCCCGCCTCCCGGTGTCTCTTTTCCTGTCGCGATGTCACCTTTCCCTCCCATTTGGCCCACGGACTCGCCCGCCATGGCAATTGCTGTGCCTCAAATGGGGTTTTCGTGAAAATGTGGCGCCGATCTGTCCAAGGTCCCTGTCGCCCTCAACACCGCGCTTGTCGGCCTCAATGCCGCGCCTGTCAGCCTCAACGCCGCGCCTGTCGGCCTCAACGCCGCGCCTGTCGGCCTCAACGCCGCGCCTGTCGGCCGACCTTCTGTCAGTCTGACTCTGCGGCTCGCAAGTCTGACTCCGCAGCTTGCCAGTCTGACTCCGGGGCTCGCCAGTCTTACTCCCTGCCTCGCCAGTCTGACTCCCCGGCTCGCCCATCTGACTCCCCGGCTCGCTCGTCTGACTCCGCGGCTCGCCTGTCTGACCCTCCGGCTCGCCTGACCGACCTTCCGGCTCGCCTGTCTGACTCTTTGGCTTGCCTGTCCGACTCTGCGGCTCGCCTGTCCGACTCTCCGGCTCGCCTGTCCGACTCGTCTGCTCTCTACTCTGACTCGTCTGCTCGCCACTCTGACTTGTCCGTCTGCCGGCCCAGCCTCTCCCTGTTCCTGCTTTTGCCTCGCCTTAAGAGGCTGAAGTGGGGCCACCCTCCTCGGGGGCATCAGCCCATTCTGGGGTGCAATGTATTTTTTTTTTGTTGGGACTTTTGAGGCCGTCCCTTGAGGGGGGGTTCTGTCATTGTTGCCACGGTGCCCAATTAGGCCCGCCCACTGACACCAGCTGAAACGCGTTGACAGGTTGCTGCCGGACTTTTTAAACGCGGTCTTGCGAGTTGCCCGGTGTCAGAGCGTCTGCGAAACTTCTGCTAGACTCTGTGGTATGCCAAGTCCTGTGAATTTGCCTGTGTCTGATCCTGTTTTATTTTCGGCCCGATCTGTTTGATTTTGACCACTCTTTTGTTCGGATTTCAATCCACTTCCGCGACCATCGATCCCCGTCTCGAGTGTGCGCGCATTCTTCCTCTCCTCAATAAATTGTGAGTAACGTTACGCGATTGGGTTCTCATTACTGTTTCCTTTCCTGGTTTGTGACAGGACTGTCGATGCTTCAGCAGGACTGTGGTTCAAGCTTTCGGCAAGTACCGTATTTTCCGCACTATAAGGCGCACCTAAAAGCCTTTACTTTTTTCAAAAGCGGACCATGCGCCTTATAATACAGTGCGCCTTATTTATGGATCAATATTAAGTCGCAAAGTCTTCCAACTAACTTGCAGCCGCCGACTAGATTTTCCCCCGAACGCCAAGTAGTCGCGGTGTATGCTGGGATTCATTTACCGGCGTTTCATTGGCTGTGTCAATCATCATTTGAATCGATCACTATTGGCTAAAGTTATTCGGAGGTCAAGGGGCGGATCCTTTTTATCATTTACAGGCTGGCATAGGCTTAAGCTGCAAAACAAAGCCTGCAATTGGCCGAAAAAGATGTGTCAATCATCAGTTGAATCGATCACTATTGGCTAAAGTTATTCGGAGGTCAAGGGGCGGATCCTTTTTATCATTTACAGGCTGGCATAGGCAGAAGTGGCAAAACAAAGCCTGCAATTGGCCAAAAAAGATGAATGTGTATAGGACGTGGTTGACGGCATACAGAAAGCATTTTTTACCATTCTGTATTTGTAAATATTTTATTCTCCTGGATTTATTACAGTTACGGATATAAGAGGAGCATGGCTGCACATTATTATTGAACACAACGACTTCGCTGAGCTACTCTGGCAATATATTTTTCCTGTATCTTGTTTCAGACTGAACTCGATGTTTCTGTGATAAGCGGTGCAGATAATGGATGGAATGGAGTGTCTCTTTTTAAATTAAACTCAATTCCAAGTGTTTATTGTCATATGCACAGTAAAGTTGCGAGCGAAAAAGAAAATAGAAACTAAGGAATGTTTGTCATTTCTTGAATCCCAAGACTTTAACCTTCCGAATGATGGAACGATGCATTTGAGTGATATCGTAAGGACACCGTATCCGCACGTGTTCTCGACACGTATTTGCGTCTTTGCAAGCTTTGGGAATGTTAAGGGGGTAATAAGTTTGACTGAACTATTTGACTGTTTTGTCGACGTTCCCATTGTAGCGCCTTATAATCCGGTGCGTCTTATATATGTCAAATATAGGACCAAAAACTATTTTTTCGGGGTGCGCCTTATAGTGCGGAAAATACGGTAACTGCGATCATGACTCTGAAAGTGAAGAAATAGATCCCTTTAATGGAGATTTAGCAAACCTGTTTTGGTCAAAAACAAGAAAGATTTTGATGGTTGTTATTAATTACAGGTAAAATGTGAGTGCCAAACTCTTTTGCACCAGCTATTTTTAAAAAGGTTGGTGCAAAACATCCGTGTATTTTACTATGTAATCAATATTTAAACAAACCACAAGAAAACTCAGTTTTGCTTCTGTTGTATATAGAAATAAGCACACTTTCTGCTTGTCTGTGTTTTTGTAACGCGGCCGCAAGCAGAGGGCTCCCGCGCCCTATCGTGGGGTGCACCCTGTGAATGTGTCAAATACAGAAACAGAACCCTCAATGGAGACCGCGCCTTTTATCATGGTCGTGAAAATACAGTATACTCAGAATGCGACTTATATATGTTTTTCTTTTTAATTATGCATTATTTTTTATTTATTTTGACTTGTAGTCCGGAGTGACTTGTCTGGAAAACACGATAAGATTTGTTCATCCACAATTTCAAATAATGCTCAAGAAGAGAAGCGACAGCCATCTAGATCTGGGCTACACTTGCGATGAATGCCACTTCCTAAATGGGGCAACCATTGGAAAATCAATAGCCCTCAAATTGAAACAGTATAGGCTCGTATCGATCCGGTCGGCTAAATCAAAACCAGGGGGATTTTTCGACGTGCCGGCGCGAGAGCAATGACACGCTATCAATTTTAGCTTGCCACTGATAAATCAAAGCGAAAATTGGATGTCAGAAGTGTTTCTGGATGGGGGGCTTTAACGATTTCCTCGTTCGCCTGTGCTGTTGAACTATGACCTCCTGCTTCTGGATTATAAAGTCAGGGTGAGGGCAAAGTCAATGTCGAGAAGGATGATGTAACTGTCCGAATAACATTTAAAACATTCACGGAATTATTTTTGAATTATTTTGTATTTTATTGGTTAAAGGTACGTAGTTTGAGGTGTCCTTGAAGGGACAGTGTGTAATTTATAGTGCTTCCTAATGGTACAAAAAAAACTTTGATTCAGTAAAAAAAAAAACCTAAAGCAAAACAAAAAAAAAACAGTTTTACCAATTTTACAGATATATTACAGACTGATATGCGGGTAAGGTCTTGGTTTTCTTTAATTCTATGATAAAAAATTGTGAAAGTCAAATACAATCCAAATGCCAACTGAAACCCCCGAAAAAGGAAGAGGTTATTTGGGTACATTTAAGAAATTTACGTACTTGCATGTGCAACAAAGAGAGCGGCAATGGGGATAACTGTCAGAAGATACCTTCAGCATGTAGAATATTTCTGAAGTTACATGAATCACCTTTACAGCAAATGTCAAACTCCTGGCACGAGATAATGCTGAGAGGAGCAAAACGAAAAATGAGCTGCATCACGTCAAACATTTTCTTGCAATTTTAAATATGTCCATTAGATTTTGCCAAAGTCAGGTGCCACTCAAAAAGCTCCTGCTGTAGCTGAATTTGCTGACTATCATTAATTAACCTGAGAATGTTTAGGAAACTCATCCGGATGTTACTCTACTTAAATACAATCACTGCACCCTGTTCAAGGAATCACAAAAATACAATATACAATTCTTTACCTCCTCCCTCTTTATAAAATTTGTGTGCCTCGAAAAGAGGCCTCAGTTGCTTTGAATTTTTTACTGGCTTTTTAAAGAAGACTGCTGTTTGGCCGAAATGGAATTTAACACGCGGGCCTTTTTTGTTCGGGGTGCGCTGCTGGGCGGGTTATTACGGTGGCATGGAAGCTTTTGTGACAAATTCTATAATGGCACTCCACGTTGTGCCAATTGCCGCAGCCACAATCGAGCCACAAATGAGACACAAAGAGTTTACTTTCACATCAATAAAAAATAATGTTTCCTCCTATTCGTTGCAAAAAGTATACGGTTTCTTCCTTACCTGTCATGTTTAAGTATATAAAAATCGATTAAGACTCCTTTGCGATGCTTAAGTTCGGGCTGCAATGGTCATGCGCACTCACCTCTGCCCCGTGTCACGTCAGAGTTCTCAGATTATCAAACTCTGCTACCTACACTTTTGTTTTTATACTTTTTTTTTAATACTTTTTTGTTTTTGATTCAAATGCAGTTTAAATAATCATAATACAATGTTATTTAAATTTCGTAAATTCCGGACTATAGTGCGCACCTGATTATAAGCCGCACACACCACATTTCGGGAGGAAAAACGATTTTGTACATACACAAGCCGCACCTGTATATTAGCCGCATGCGCCCACATTGAAAAAACGCAATTCAAATACAACATTTTTTGGTTTGGTTTGAACAAACTTATTTACACTAATAACAGAAAACAATCATGACAATCTCAACAGCAATTAAGCACATTCACAATATTATATTTCAATATGACGTTTTTAACAGCAAACACAATGTGAGGTTTGAACAACCCTTCTCGAAAATCTTAATAGCAATCAAGCATATTCACAATTTCATTATATAACATCTTTGTTAGTGTCAATAGATCCGTCCAGGCCAAAGTCGATTGTCTTTGGTCTGAACAAATCCACCGACACCAACAGCAGTAAAACAAACACGACAATCTCAACAGCCATCAAGCGTATTTTTGTTATATCTGACAATATGACGCGACGATATAACGTTTTAACATTTTTTCCTGACATTTTCAACATCTATTAAACAATTTCAGAGTTAATATCTTTTAACAGTAGTTAACCAACGTGTGAAGGGCAATACTATTGTGCAAGGGCAATTTTTTTTTTTTTTGAACAAGTTTATTGACACTAATAACAAAAAAAACAATCATGACAATCACAACAGCGATCAAGCACATTCACAATATTATATTCCTGTCACGAGGCGTGGTGGCGTGGAAGGTGACCGGACTAGAACGGAGGCAGGAGGCATGAAGGGAGAACTCAAATGCGTTGACGATCCATAAGTTTTATTTAATAAAATAAAAGTCGCCCAATACTCCGGGGCAAAACAGAACAATACAGAGTTCCTCCGGCACGAACTCAACAGGACACGGCATAACAGACTAAAACATGACAAGGCATAACAGACTAAAACAGGACAAGCATAACAGACCGGGATTGTGTATAAGAGTAATGAACCAGCCACCGCAGAGCCCACAATGCAGCCTTAAATAGCAGACACAATTAGTGGAACTGCTTCAGCTGTTGCCCAGAGGGCGGGGCAGACTGGTCACCAAGGCGACCGTGACAGAGCCCTCCTCTTAAGGGACAGCTCCCGAGGTCCCAAAAAGAAAAAAATTACTACCTCACGCCCCGGAATGTTGACGCTCGCGATTGGGGCAACCCCGCTCCCTCCTCCGAACACGCAGGAACGGGGAGAGGCAGGCGCCATCTGCGTCGGGCAGATCGGAATCGGCGCTCAGCAGGGAGGGGGTCTGGTGGGCAAACTGGACAGGGGATAACAGACAGGCAGAACCGACGAGAACAGGACAGGCAAAATCAGGGCAGGTAAACAGGACAGGCAAAATCAGAGCAGGTAAACAGGACAGGCAAAATCAGAGCAGGTAAACAGGACAGGCCTCTACAGAAGAGTCGCACTCAGGACAGGCCGATGCAGAAGAGTCGCACTCAGGACAGGCCGATGCAGAAGAGTCGCACTCAGGACAGGCCGATGCAGAAGAGTCGCACTCAGGACAGGCCGATGCAGAAGAGTCGCACTCAGGACAGGCCGATGCAGAAGAGTCGCACTCAGGACAGGCCGATGCAGAAGAGTCGCACTCAGGACAGGCCGATGCAGAAGAGTCGCACCCAGGACAGGCCGATGCAGAAGAGTCGCACCCAGGTCAGGCCGATGCAGAAGAGTCGCACTCAGGGGGTTCAGGTTCAGAAGAGTCGCACTCAGGGGGTTCAGGTTCAGAAGAGTCGCACTCAGGGGGTTCAGATGCAGAAGAGTCAGACTCAGGGGGTTCAGGTTCAGAAGAGTCAGACTCAGGGGGTTCAGGTTCAGAAGAGGCGATTCAGACAGGACAGGCGGAATCAGAACAGGCAAAACATGAGAGGGTCAAAATCAAAACAGACAAGACATAAGAGAGTCAAAATCAGAACAGACAAGACATGAGAGAGTCAAAATCAGAACAGACAAGACATGAGAGAGTCAAAATCAGAACAGACAAGACATGAGAGAGTCAAAATCAGAACAGACAAAACAGGAGGAGCGGAGTCGGACTGGCAGGCAGCGGAGTCGGAGTCGGCCCGACGGGCAGCGGAGTCGGAGTCGGCCCGACGGGCAGCAGAGTCGGAGTCGGGCTGGCACGCAGGGGAGACGGAATAGCAGGCAATCGGCACGGGAGTCGGGCAGGCAGGCATGAGAGTCGAACAGGCAGGCGTCAATTCTTCCCAGGACCCCATTCGAGGCACAGCAAGGGCCACGACGGGCGGGGCCGTGGTTCGAACGGGCAGGGAAGGCCAACTCAGTAGGCGCCTGCCGAACTGCGCTCTCCAGCTCTCCCCAAGTCGCGCTGGGATCGTTCGCTGAGTTCTATTTGTGGGCTGGTTCATTCTGTCACGAGGCGTGGTGGCGTGGAAGGTGACCGGACCAGAACGGAGGCAGGAGGCATGAAGGGAGAACTCAAATGCGTTGACGATCCATAAGTTGTATTTAATAAAATAAAAGTCGCCCAATACTCCGGGGCAAAACAGAACAATACAGAGTTCCTCCGGCACGAACTCAACAGGACACGGCATAACAGACTAAAACATGACAAGGCATAACAGACTAAAACAGGACAAGCATAACAGATTGTGTATAAGAGTAATGAACCAGCCACCGCAGAGCCCACAATGCAGCCTTAAATAGCAGACACAATTAGTGGAACTGCTTCAGCTGTTGCCCAGAGGGCGGGGCAGACTGGTCACCAAGGCGACCGTGACAATTCCAATATGACGTTATTAACAGCAAACACAATATGAGGTTTGAACAACCCTTCTCGAAAAACCTATTAGCAGTCAAGCATATTCACAATTTCATTATATAACATCTTTGTTAGTGTCAATAGATCCGTCCAGAATATAAAGTCGATTGTCTTTTTTTTGTCAGAACAAACTCATTGACACCAACAACAGAAAGCAATCATGACAAACTCAACAGCAACTAAGCACATTCACAATATTATATTCCAATATGACGTTTTTAGCAGCAAACGCCTTTTTGGTTTGAACAAATTTATTGACACTAATAACAAAAAAAAAACAATCATGACAATCACAACAGCAATCAAGCACATTCACAATATTATATTCCAATATGATGTTATTAACAGCAAACACAATGCGAGGGTTTGAACAACCCTTCTCGAAAAACCTATTAGCAATCAAGCATATTAACAATTTCATTATATGACATCTTTGTTAGTGTCAATAGATGTGTCCAGGCCAAAGTCGATTGACTTTTTTAGTCTGAACAAACTTCTTGACACCAACAACAGAAAACAATCATGACCAACTCAACAGCAATCAAGCACATTCACAATATTATATTCCAATATGACGTTTTTAACAGCAAACACAATGTGAGGCTTGAACAACCCTTCTCGAAAAACATATTAGCAATCAAGAATATTCACAATTTCATTATATAACAAATGGGGTTTTTAAGGGTTATTTATCTATCTTCGTTATTCATTATTCATTATCCATTATCGGTCAGTTCATAATACGCTACAAAGCCTAGGAGCCGGGACACTTACTCTCAGCCAAAAGGCCAAGCTAAGGTCCTAGCCCTAAAGCCTTGTTGCGATCATTGCGAATGCACCATTCCCGGAGGTACTGCAATACCGGGCCGATGCGTGGAGTGGACAGAGCAAGCTCTTATTCCATCTCCGGAATGCAAAAATCAAAGCTAAAAGGCCAAGCTAAGGAACTAGCATCAAAGCCAAAAGGCCAAGCTAAGGACCTGGCATCAAAGTGATCGCAAACACCATGATGCGTAATGTTGCTGCCATAATTCCTATGATTACAGCATGAGGGGTTTTTAAGGGTTATTGTTCTGTCTTCTTTATTCATTATCCATGATCCGTTATCGGTCAGTTCATAATACGCTGCAAACCCTAGGAGCCGGGACTCTTATTCTCAGCCAAAAGGACAAGCTAAGGTCCTAGCCCTAAAGCCTTGCTGCGATCATTGCGAATACACCATTCCCGGAGGTACTGCACCATTCCCGGAGGTACTGCAATACCGGGCCGGTGCGTGCGTGGCCAGAAATAAAGGTCCACAGTACAAAGATTACAGCATGAGGGGATGTTTTTAAGGGTTATTGATCTATCTTCGTTATTCATTATCCATTATCCGTTATCGGTCAGTTCATAATACGCTACAAAGCCTAGGAGCCGGGACACTTACTCTCAGCCAAAAGGCCAAGCTAAGGTCCTAGCCCTAAAGCTTTGCTGCGATCATTGCGAATGCACCATTCCCGGAGGTACTGCAATACCGGGCCGATGCTTGGAGTGGACAGAGCAAGCTCATATTCCATCTCCGAAATGCAAAAATCAAAGATAGTGACTTCATAGAAAGTACACAAAAGGCCAAGCTAAGGGCTTAGCATCAAAAGGCCAAGCTAAGGTCCTAGCATTAAAGCCTTGCATGGGGTTTTGGGGTTTTTAAGGGTTATTGTTCTATCTTCGTTATTCATTATCCGTTATCGGTCAGTTCATAATACGCTACAAAGCCTAGGAGCCGGGACACTTACTCTCAGCCAAAAGGCCAAGCTAAGGTCCTAGCCCTAAAGCCTTGCTGCGAACATTGCGAATGCACCATTCCCGGAGGTACTGCAATACCGGGCCAATGCGTGGAGTGGACAGAGCAAGCTCTTATTCCATCTCCGGATTGCAAAAATCAAAGTGCGGAAAATACGGTACTCTCTTTTCTTAATCTTATATTCATGATTGGCGTCATGAGTGCTCAGCGTGAGGGGGGGGGTTTTAAGGGTTATTGTTCTATCTTCGTTATTCATTATCCATTATCTGTTATCGGTCAGTTCATAATACGCTACAAAGCCTAGGAGCCGGGACACTTACTCTCAGTCAAAAGGCCAAGCTAAGGTCCTATCCCTAAAGCCTTGCTGCGATCATTGCGAGTGCTCAGCGTGAACCAAGACCCGATTAAGTTCGAAAAACACAACCAGCAAATTAAACAAAAAATGATACCGGTACTTAAAATTGAATGCAGTCCTGCAGAGTCCAGGTGGCCGTTGAGAGTAACCCAAGGAAAAAAGTATATATTTCCAAAGTAAGGTTGGGAAAAATATATATCCACTATTGTCGGCCGCGTCCACAAACACGTCTCACCTTTACTCCACTTCCCGTCAGCCCGCGTTTGCCCCGCCCCTTCTCTCTCATTTGCTCGTACAAAACATATCAGAATAAATTTCTAAAATAATTGCATTACAAAAATATACAGTTGCAAATACATGCTATATATGGTTACACATATTTACAAAGAAACACAATACACCGAGAGTTTTCAAAGCTTTAATAATAATATTTTAACTTTCATCCCAAACCGTGCCTTTGAAAGGTAGCAACACGCTACTAGGAACACGCTTTTAACATTGTGAACTGCTCTGTCAAGTAAACATTCTGTGCTGGAACAGTGCTTTGAGCTTTGAGGTGGACGCATCAGGTTAGCACTGCTCGTTCTATGCGATTATACTGTCATTGGCTTCGTTTTAAAGAGTATTGTTAATTATTAATTTTTCAATTCTAACAATTTTGACATAGAAGTAAAGCAGCCGAGTCCTGCCATGGCCGGGCATAATACCGGCGGGCGGAGACGTAACTGCGTAAGATTCTTGCTCAAAGATGTTGTGGCAATTTCGGAGGGAATGTCAAGGCAGGATTTTATTAACAAGTTTGTTGAAAAGATTCTGAAGTTTAAAAAGGAGGAGGTACATGCTGTCATAAAAATGCCTTCTGGCAAGGGCTTTGATGTAAGTTTTGAAACAGCGGCTCTTTATCAAGAGTTTTGGAATCGCTTTGAGGGAGTGAGACCCCAGTTTTCTGGATTTACAGTGGAGAAGCTGACTGATAATACTAACAAAATTGTTATTGTTAGAATGTTTAGTGAAATAGTCAGTGCTGAGGACGTCTGTTATTGGTTGAGTAGATACTGCTCAGTTAAAGGCCAGGCTATGAAGGTGAGGTGTGAGAAAGGCTATTGGAATGGTGCCTGGAGGGTACCTGTCCAACTACGCCAAGATCCTCAGGGCTTTCAGGGACTAAAACAACTCCCGTCGACTATATTCCTGGGGGAAAACCGTGGCTTTATTCACTATCAAGGGCAACCGAAACTCTGTCGCAAATGTGGTGAACATGGGCATTTGGCTGAGGTATGTGATCGAATTTTTTGTGGAAAGTGCAGAACAATTGGACATTCCTTTGAGGAATGTACCAATAGCAGAAAATGCAATCTCTGTGGAGAAACGAATCACCTCTATAGAAACTGCCCGAAATCGTTTGCTAACAAATTGAAAGCTGGGAAGGCAGTTAACAAAGACAACAAAGACAATGAAATGATGTCAGACAAGATAGATAATGAAATGAATAAATGTAACAAAGACAATGAAATTAATAAAGTTATGGAAATACAAAATGAAAATGAACAAGAAATGAATGAAGTTATAAAAATACCCAATGAAGATGAACAGGAAATGAATAAAGTTATGGAAATACCCAACGAATTTGATCAAGAAATGCACAAAGACAATGGACAAGACAAACAAATTGAAAAAACAGATGTCCCTACCAAAAGCCCTGGAGGAGAGACCAGAGAATCAAATTTGAATCAGGAAGAACCTGGGAATTCTAATTCGATTTCTCATAAAATACATGAATTTGGACATGTCAAACAAATAGAAAAGGCAACTGCCAGTCCAAAAGCACATATTGATCAGGAAGGGCCTGGAAGGGAGTCCGAATTAGCAAATTTGTTTGCCACGCCACTGCCGGGATTTGAAGAAGACAAACAAGTCGAAAGGGCGAACGACTCTCCAAAAACCCATAGGGGAACTGGAAAGAGGGGTAAAAGTAAGACCAAATTAGGAGCGGTGAAAACACAGGAAACAAATAGAAGAGATTTAGAAGAAAGCCAAATGCCGATGAACAAGCCCACAAGGGAACTGTATGAAGTTGAGACGGAGGAAGTCGGGGAAGGAAAAAATTTGACCTTTTGTGGGCAGGGAAGTAAGAGACCCCTTGACAGGTCCTCTGGCTCACCGCCTAACCCTGAAAAAAGGGGAAGACCTGGAACCACAGACAGAGAGTCGGAGGATTCCAGAGTATTCCCCAGTGAGTCCCCAAATGAGGTACTACTCTTAAGCGATATGTCTGACACAGGTGACACTCTCGATCACCAAAGAATGGATTCAGATCCCCCGGTTTTGTCTAACTAATTTAAATACTTTAACAACAATTATGAACATTACATTCTCTACTATCAATGTGAGAAGTGTGAGATCAAAGGTTAAGGCTCACAGTGTTTTATCGTTCTTAAAAACTATCAGAACGGATGTGTTTTTACTACAAGAATGCTGCATCCCCTTTCTAAAAAATTATAAACAGTGGGAAGAGATTTGGCCATATCCGACCAGCTCAGTAGCCTAGATGGTAAGGCGCCCGCTTTGAGACTGGGAGGTTCGGGTTCGCGCCCCGGCCGAGTCATTCCTAAGACTTAAAAAGTGGTCGGCGGCGCCCTCTCTTGGCTGCGGCTGCATCGGGTCAGGTGCAATCGACATTTCGTTCTGTGTACATTGTTACACAGAATGACAATACAAGGAAATTATTATTATTATTATTATTATTATGGAGTGGCTCAAATGAAAACCGTAACGATGGGGTAGCCATTTTAATAAACAACCCTCAACTCATCATAAAGGGGAGTACTGTGTTGAGAGACGGACGCGCAATCTTAGCAGGACTTTCTTATATAGGGAATGACTTTAACCTCATTAACATATACGGCCATGCCGACAGACAACTCAGGTACGAATTTTTAGAAGACATCCAGTCGCATATGCTAGGCCATCAACCACTAATCGTGGGAGGAGATTTTAATTGCATCCTAAGTAGGAAGGATAGAAAGAGGACCGATGAGGAGTTTAAAGTAGATAAAACATCAACTTTATTACAAGACATGTGCCGGACATTTAAACTGGTGGACTGTTTTAAATCCATACATCCAGGAGAAGAGGGCTTTACCTGGTTCAGTAGTGACAATGCCAGAGCCTCTCGAATAGACTACATATTTACAAGGGGTTTAGCACAGAGTGATGCAAGATTAATTCCTGTTTTATTTCGGATCACTTGCTACTGTCCTGCTCTCTCTCATTCCCTTCAGGTATGACTGTTGGGAAGGGTTTGTGGAAGTTAAACTGCTCTCTGCTGGAGGATGAAGCTCTAGTCGCACAATACAGAGAGCTGTACAAAGACTGGCAGACCCTTCAAGACTCGTATGATTCACGAGCAGAATGGTGGGAAGTGACAAAGAAACGAACACAGACCTTTTTTAAAAATGCAGGGAAAAACAAGAAACTTTAAGAGATGAAACGCATGTCGGGTCTACAAAGAAGACTCCAACGCTATTTCATCCTAACAGAAAAGGGGATGGACTTTAATGATGAAATCAAAGAGACCAAACAAGAACTAAACGCTTTGGCGGAAATAAAGAGTAAAGGCATCATAATAAGAAGCAGAGAAAGAGAAATAGAAGAAGGGGAAAAATGTACACGCTACTTTTTTAAAAAAATTATGAGCAAAAATGAGGGGCTTTTTAAACTTCAAAACGAGAACGGGCAAATAACAAAGGAAAGTAGTGAAATAACCAGATTGGTCGAAGACTACTACAAAAAATTATTTGAAAAGAAAGAAACACATGAGAATGAAATGGGGCATGTATTGGATCATATTTCAAGATCAGTGCGTCAAGACCCCTTTTTAACATCGGACTTTACCCAAGAACAGCTGAATGATTGCATAAAAGCTATGAAAAAAGGCAAATCACCCGGGGAGGACGGACTCAACCTCGAATTTTACCGGACTTTTTGGGATATTTTAGCACCAGATCTGATTACGGTTTTTAACGAATTTTCCAGTCGAGACAATATGCCAGACAGTTTCAGAATAGGGATAGTTACTCTATTGCACAAAAAAGGAGACAAAATTGACTTAAAAAACTGGCGACCTATAACACTTTTAAACGTGGACTGTAAAATTTTCAGCAAGCTTCTAGCGACACGAATGTCTGTAGTCTTGGGAGACTTGGTTGATCCAGACCAAACCTGTGCCATTGTGGGAAGGAAGATCAGCGACAGTCTCATGCTGATCCGTGACACCATTTGTTATGCGAGAGACAGAAACATGCGACTAGCAGTCCTAAACCAAGACTTTGAAAAAGCCTTTGATCGAGTCTCGCACCAATACCTCTTCAGGGTATTGCAAAAATGTGGTTTTCCCCAAAAATACATCAATTGGGTAGGACTGCTATACCGAGACATCTACAGCAAATTCATGATTAACGGGAATTTATCGGAAGCAATCGAGATCAACTGCGGTGTACGTCAAGGTTGCCCTATGTCTCCCCTTCTCTATGTTCTTTGCATTGAACCTTTGGCACAAATGTTAAGAAAAGATAGATTTGTCGAAGGCATCAATATCCCAGGAAGTGGGGGACAAATTACCAAGTGTGTTTTGTACATGGATGATTTTAATATTTTGTGTACTGACCGCGCATCTGTTGAAAGAGCCCTTGACTTGACTGACCTGTTTGGGAGGGCGTCTGGGTCAAGGCTAAATAGAGAAAAATCACAAGTGAAGTTTTATGGAATGTGGAAAGAGACAGAAAAGGCAGAACTCCCGCTGACGGTGTTAAAGACAGACCAGAAAATCCTAGGGATAAAATTCAATGCGGATGGAGGAGGCGAGACCAACTGGGATGACGTGACAAGGAAAGTTAAGCAAAAACTTGTTTTTTGGTCACTAAGAAAACTGACAATAGAGGGGAAGGTCCTAATCATCAAAGCGATCATCCTCCCAATGCTTTAGTCAATCAGTTTAATTTTTATGCCTAAAAGAAACGTGCTGTTACAACTGGACCGAGCCATCTTTCGCTTTGTCTGGGGCTCAAAGTGGGAAAGGATAAAAAGAGATACAATGAAAAAGAAAAAGGAAAAAGGGGGGAAAGGAGTGCCTGACCTCCAGCTTTTCCTGGGAAGCAAATATGTCTCTCTCCACTTCCAAAACGCTGTGGGCCGACCCAACAACCCGAAAAGTCAAGCAATGACCCGGTTTTGGATGGGCTCATATTTGCGGAAGCTAAAGCTTGTACCAAACAATTGTTCGATTCCAGTTTCATTTGACTTGCCACCAACACATCTCTTTATTAGGGATTTTTTAAAGAAGTTTGATTTGGAAAAACAAGAATGTCACACTTTACAAAACCACAGGGCCCTTATTGCTATTGTGCAAGAGCGAGCAACAGTAAGCCCTGTGCGGGGGCTTGCGTTTGGCGAACCTACAACAATTTGGAGCAACGTGAATCATCCTGCCCTCCCAAACAGACTAAGAGACTTGTCATGGATGGTGGCTCATGAAGTTCTCCCAGTCAGAGCCGTAATGCACCACCGAGGTATGTCGGCAACTTCGACGTGCCCTCGACCTGGCTGTGGCGCCCAGGAATCGGTGAGGCACCTTTTTTGTGAATGCAGTGCTGCCGAGGTCTTGTGGACAATGGCCGACCAACTAGGAAAGTTCCCGGACTTGCCAGCAGGGGAGGTCCCTGATGCACAGTACGTGCTTTACGGGGTGAGTCGTTCGATGAGGTCTCAGAACGACTTTGCCAGGGACTGGCTCACTCTCGCCGCCATCAAGGACGCCATCTGGACCTTCAGAAACCTGCTGGTATGGAGGTGCAGGCAGATCCCCCCCGTGGCTGTGCTACAAATGGCTGCGGATGCCATACAATCTGCGAGCGGCGGGGCTAGGACGCAGCAATAAAGAAGACTCGTCTGCACCCACCCAGAGGGGGGAACCGGAACTACACTGTGAGAGTCCCGGCAGCAACGGGAGCTACACTGTGGGAGTCCCGGCAGCAACGGCCTGGGTTGTGGAACCCAGACGGGAGAGGACCCACACAGAAGGGAGAAGACCCACACAGAGGACTGTAAGAATACTGCTTGGGAGGGTGGGATGGCAGAGCTACGCCCTTGCACAATAGTATTGCCTTTTACACGCTGGTTAACTACTGTTAAAAGAAAATAACTCTGAAATTGTTTAATTGATGAATATGCTTGATGGCTGTTGAGATTGTCGTTTTTGTCTTTGCTGCTGTTGGTGTCGGTGGATTTGTTCAGACCAAGGACAATCAACTTTGGCCTGGACGGATCTATCGACTCTAACAAAGATGTTATATAATGAAGTTGTGAATATGCTTGATTGCTAATATGTTTTTCGAGAGGGGTTGTTCAAACCTCACATTGTGTTTGCTGTTAAAAACGTCATATTGGAATATAATATTGTGAATATGCTTGATTGCTGTTGTGTTGGTCATAATTGTTTTCTGTTGTTGGTGTCGGGGGATTTGTTCAGGCCAATCAACTTTGGCCTGGACAAATCTATTGACACTAACAAAGATGTCATATAATGAAATTGTGAATATGCTTGATTGCTAATAGGATTTTCGAGAGGGGTTGTTCAAGATACAATAAAAACGGACAATGGGGCCTTTAAGGGCCAGCGTACCAGAAATTGGATATTTCTTGCAGGGAATCGACTTATAATGACAATAACTTTTGAACCATGCATGCTAGAATCACTTGTTTGCTGGTAATAACATCATATTGTAACATAATATTGTGAATGTGCTTGATTGCTGTTGTGATTGTCATGATTGTTTTTTTTGTTATTAGTGTCAATAAATTTGTTCAAACCAAAACCTGGCTGTGGCGCCCAGGAATCGGTGAGGCACCTTTTTTGTGAGTGCAGCGCTGCCGAGGTCTTGTGGACAATGGCCGACCAACTAGGAAAGTTCCCGGACTTGCCAGCAGGGGAGGTCCCTGATGCACAGTACGTGCTTTACGGGGTGAGTCGGTCGATGAGGTCTCAGAACGACTTTGCCAGGGACTGGCTCACTCTCGCAGCCATCAAGGACGCCATCTGGACCTCCAGAAACCTGTTGGTATGGAGGTGCAGGCAGATCCCCCCCGTGGCTGTGCTACAAATGGCTGCGGATACCATACAATCTGCGAGCGGCGGGGCTAGGACGCAGCCATAAAGAAGACTCGTCTGCACCCACCCAGAGGTGGGAACCGGAACTACACTGTGGGAGTCCCGGCAGCAACGGGAGATATACTGTGGAAGTCCCGGCAGCAACGGCCTGAGAGGACCCACTGTGGGAGTCCCGACAGCAACGGAAGCTACACTGTGGGAGTCCCGGCAGCAACGGCCTGGAGAAGACCCACACAGAGGACTGTAAGAATACTGCTTGGGAGGGTGGGATGGCAGAGCTACGCCCTTGCACAATAGTATTGCCTTTTACACGCTGGTTAACTACTGTTAAAAGAAAATAACTCTGAAATTGTTTAATTGATGTCGGTTATGTTTTTGCTGCTGTTGGTGTCGGTGGATTTTTTCAGACCAAGGACAATCAACTTTGGCCTGGACGGATCTATTGACACTAACAAAGATGTTATATAATGAAATTGTGAATATGCTTGATTGCTATTGAGATTTTCGAGAAAGGTTGTTCAAACCTCACATTGTGTTTGTTGTTAATATCGTCATATTGGAATATAATATTGTGAATATGCTTGATTGCTGTTGTGTTGGTCATAATTGTTTTCTGTTGTTGGTGATCTATTGACACTAACAAAGATGTCATATAATGAAATTGTGAATATGTTTGATTGCTAATAGGATTTTCGAGAAGGGTTGTTCAAATCCTCACTATGTGTTTGCTGGTAATAACATCATATTGGAACATAATATTATGAATGTGCTTGATTGCTGTTGTGATTGTCATGATTGTTTTATTTTAATATTAGTGTCAATAAATTTGTTCAAACCAAAAAAAAGAAGCATCAATCATTAACCAAAGAAAACAATAAAGTATTTGCACCAAAAAAAAAAAAAAAACAGTAAACCGTCCTTATATCTCTCCCTATAACCGACGTAATCAAAGTCGTCTTCTTTCAGAATGGGAAAGAGGCATTGTCATAATGACGTCATTCCACATTCTCTAATTAAAAAACAAGCTTGCTTCACGCTCGCTAAGTAAAATTTCCTTCTATGTCGGACTGCTCAATTGCATTTAACATGAACGATGCGTCATGTGCCTATTTTGTTGCAGTTAGCATGATGAGGATACGTCTACGCTAATTTAATTTGTGCACAACCTAAGAAGTTGTAGTCTAAATCTTACCTTTTGTACTCGAGCGCCGCTGGCGGGCGTTAGAAAAATGACACAAATTGGCCGCATCACTGAATAAGCCGCAGGGTTGAAAGTTTGGGGGAAAAAGTAGCGGCTTATAGTCCGGAATTTACGGTATTTCTATTTTAAATATACATATAAACATATATATATATATATATATATATATATATATATATATATATATATATATATATATATATATATATATATATATATATATATATATATATATATATATATATATATATATATATATATATATATATATATATAAAGCAGCACGGCGGCGCAGTAGTTAGCGCGTGTTCGGCACATTTCTGAAGTCATGAGATCGAAACTCCTGTGTGGAGTTTGCATGTTCTCCCCGTGCCTGCGTGGGTTTCTTCTGGGCACTCCGGTTTCCTCCCACATTCCTAAAACATGCATGTTAGGCTAATTGCCCGGTCCAAATTGTCGCTGGGTGTGAATGAGCGAGCGACTGGCAGGCAACCATTTCAGGGTGTCCCCTGCCCACTGCCCGAAGATGGCTGGGATGAGCTCCAGCAGCTCTGCGACCCTACTGAAGATAAGCATTGCAGATAATGGATGGATATATATATATATATATATATATATATATATATATATATATATATATATATATATATATATATATATATATATATATATATATATATATATATATATATATATACATACATACATAATAAACACTCTAAAATGATATGGAACTGTTGCTTTCATGTTAAAAAATCATCTCAAAATACATTTTTGGGGGGAATATAAGTACTTTTCATCCTCTAAGTTGCTTATACTGCTAAATTCATTTCAAGCAGTTTTATGTATTTGACTTGAGTGGAATTGGTCGCACATCTGGCGGCAAGGAAGACGTAGTTTACAGTTCTGTCAGCTAACAAAGTCGATTCCCTGCAAGAAATATCCAATTTCTGGTACGCTGGCCCTTAAAGGCCCCATTGTCCGTTTTTATTGTATCTTAATGTGGTTTGTAAGAGTACTTGTTAAAGAGATTGAGTCGGAATCTGGAAGGTCATCTGGAAGAAGAGCCTTTTTGTCATACATGAGAAATGTGTGAGCTCCCCTTGAATAGAATTGTCAGTGATTACTGGTATTTATAATAATTATCCCTTCACTCTTGTGGCCAATTGACGCCTTGAAAAGGAGCACAATGTGGTTTTATTGAATCAGCGTGTCTGTTTCCTCTCTGCTGCCCGTCTCCACAAATCCTCCAGTTGCTATAAATAGAATTAATGGGGGGCTTTTATATCGTGTGGGGGGTGTTTTTGTGACTTTGTTTGCCGAAAAGGATGAAAACTAGTCAAATTGATGAATGCGATTTCCACAAAGATTATCTATTCATTTATCCGTCTGCCTATCAGATCAAATAAATGTAGACACAAAATATCATTTTAGAAAATTATTTATTTCCAGAAATGTATCAGTCTTGGATCATATACGGAAACAGAACAAGGAAATTTACCATGATCTTCAGAATTCAAAGTTTTCACGAACAGAGGCTGAACTACACATCCCTGGTCACGGTTCAGGGGTCCCTCAAGCGCCTGGGTCGTTGAGCCACCAATGAGGACGCAACTCTGGACTATTGGCAGTTCCTCGTCTGTTTTTGGGTCATGGCAAAGTTGGCACCACTCCATACCTTAATGGCATCAGCCCATTTTTTCAGCCCTGATGACCCTGATACATCATGTAAAACATAAACTACCGTAAAATCCGGACTATAGAGCGCACCCGATTATAAGCCGCACCCACCACTTTTTAAGTGCTTTTCCACTTTTGTACTTACACAAGCCGCACCTGTGTATAAGCCGTGTGCGCCCGCATTAAAACTTGTGACACGATCACAAGTTTAACCCAGACCAGGCTGTAAGTTCCACGATTGTGATTTTGTAGAGGTTTATTGCTCTATATTCTTTATCAATTATCCTTTATCGGTCATAACATAATACTCTACAAAGCCAATAGGCCGAGACACTTGCTCCCAGCCAAGAGGTTGCGTCAAGGTTCTAGCCTCCTATCCTCCTAGCAACACAATCCAAAAGTGTGTGTGGGGGGGTGGGGGGGGGGTGGTGGGGTAGGGGATTTTGTAAGGTATATTGTTCTATATATATATATAGCTCTATATTCTTTATCAATTATCGGTCAAACCATAATACGCAACAAAGCCAAGGAGCCGGGACACTTGCTCTCAGCCAAGAGGCTGAGTCAAGATCATAGCCACAGAGCCAAGCAACAATCAATGCTAATGCGGGGGGGGTTTTAAGGGTTATTGATCCATCTTCGTTATTCATTATCCATTATCCGTTATCGGTCAGTTCATAATACGCTACAAAGCCTAGGAGCCGGGACACTTACTCTCAGCCAAAAGGCCAAGCTAAGGTCCTAGCCCTAAAGCCTTGCTGCGATCATTGCGAATGCACCATTCCCGGAGGTACTGCAATACCGGGCCGATGCGTGGAGTGGACAGAGCAAGCTCATATTCCATCTCCGAAATGCAAAAATCAAAGAGGCCAAGCTAAGGACCTAGCACGGTATCGTTCCCTAGTACACAATCCTAGAACCACAGTCGGCAGCATGAGTGAAAAATGATACCCGTAATTAACGTATGATGTAGACTTGTAAAGTCCGGGTCCCGTTGAAAGTAATCCAAGGAAACAAAATGTATATTTCCAAAGTTAAGGGTAGGAAAAATATATATCCACTATTTTCCGCTGCGACAACAGACATATCTACCGGTAACTCAGCTCTACAACACTTCCCATCTGCCCGCGTTTGCTCCGCCCCTTCTTTTTTGATTTGCCCATGGAACACATAACAGAATAAATCTCTAAAATAAACACATTACAAAAGTATGCAGTTGCAAATACATATTATACATGGTTACACATATTTACGAAGAAAGACGGTACACCGAGAGAGTTTTCAAAGCTTTAATAATAATAATATAACTTTCATCCCAAACCGTGCCTTTGAAAGGTACCAACACGCTCGCAATGCATCAAATGTGCCTGTCAAAAAAAAGCATCCCGTAAATGTGAAATCCACGGTAGATCGTCCTCAACTTCCTCCTCATAATCATCGCCATCAAGGGCGTCTTCCTCATCATCGGAACGCACCTTTACTTAACAGACAATGTATGCATAAAGTTAGAGGTTGCAGTCTTTCTTGGCGCACATATTCTATTGGTCTTAATCTTACCTTTTGTACTCCAGCGCCGCTGGTGGCCGTTAGAAAAATTACATAAATTGTCTGCTTCACTGAATAAGCCGCAGGGCTGAAAATTTGGGAAAAAGTAGCGGCTTATAGTCCGAAATTTACGGTAGGTATGAATGAATACAACATGAAAGGTAAGGAGCTACAGGATTTACTGACCGAAAAAGGTATGAATATCAGATTGTGTACAGCAAAAGAACAATGAAGCTAAATAGAATCGTCAGAATTCAAAGACATCAGATAGTTCTCTAAGACAGGCTCAACTACAGATCCCTGCTACATCACGTAAAACACTATCTAGATCTAAATGGGTGAAACATGAAAGGTAAGGAGAAACAGGATTTACTGACTGAAAAAGGAATGGATATCGGATTGTGTACAGCAAAAGAGCAAATAAGTTAACTAGGATCTTCAGAATTCAAAGCCATCAAAGCTATGGCAACACAACAGGCTCCCCTACACATCTATGCTACGGGATGTTGAAACACTAACTGAATCTAAATGAAAAAAAACAAAGAGAAGACGCTTTGTTGGTTGGTTAGATTCCATAACCACTAGGGTTATAGGCACAACATTACCTGTAGTGTGTCTTGGGCAAGTACTGCCTGGTGGCGCCCATCCCTCTCTAGGCCAACGCATGTTTCCAACTAGTCTCAAACCATGGACCTTTTGCGTGTTCACATGAGATCATGTACAGGAACAGAACAAGGAAGTCAACTAGGATCTTCAGAATTCAAAGACATCAAAGCGACGGCAACACAGGCGCTACTACAAATCCCTGCTACAAGATGTTGAAACAATGAGCAGATCGAATTGAACAAAAAAACAATGGTAAGAAGACATGGGATTTATTTACAAAAAATATATCAGTATTCGACCATCTACAGAAACAGAACAAAGAAGTTAACTATGATCTTTAGAATTCAAATACATCAAAGCTATAACAACACAAGCTTGACTATACAGAGAGTGCAGAATTATTAGGCAAATGAGTATTTTGACCACATCATCCTCTTTATGCATGTTGTCTTACTCCAAGCTGTATAGGCTCGAAAGCCTACTACCAATTAAGCATATCAGGTGATGTGCATCTCTGTAATGAGAAGGGGTGTGGTCTAATGACATCAACACCCTATATCAGGTGTGCATAATTATTAGGCAACTTCCTTTCCTTTGGCAAAATGGGTCAGAAGAGGGACTTGACAGGCTCTGAAAAGTCAAAAAATAGTGAGATATCTTGCAGAGGGATGCAGCACTCTTAAAATTGCCAAGCTTCTGAAGCGTGATCATCGAACAATCAAGCGTTACATTCAAAATAGTCAACAGGGTCGCAAGAAGCGTGTAGAAAAACCAAGGCGCAAAATAACTGCCCGTGAACTGAGAAAAGTCAAGCGTACAGCTGCCAAGATGCCACTTGCCACCAGTTTTGCCATATTTCAGAGCTGCAACATCACTGGAGTGCCCAAAAGCACAAGGTGTGCAATACTCAGAGACATGGCCAAGGTAAGAAAGGCTGAAAAACGACCACCACTGAACAAGACACACAAGCTGAAACGTCAAGACTGGGCCAAGAAAAATCTCAAGACGGATTTTTCTAAGGTTTTATGGACTGATGAAATGAGAGTGAGTCTTGATGGGCCAGATGGATGGGCCCGTGGCTGGATCGGTAAAGGGCTGAGAGCTCCAGTCAGCCTCAGACGCCAGCAAGGTGGAGGTGGGGTACTGGTATGGGCTGGTATCATCAAAGATGAGCTTGTGGGGCCTTTTCGGTTTGAGGATGGACTCAAGCTCAACTCCCAGTCCTACTGCCAGTTTCTGGAAGACACCTTCTTCAAGCAGTGGTACAGGAAGAAGTCCGCATCCTTCAAGAAAAACATGATTTTCATGCAGGACAACGCTCCATCACACGCATCCAAGTACTCCACAGCGTGGCTGGCAAGAAAGGGTCTAAAAGAAGAAAAACTAATGACATGGCCTCCTTGTTCACCTGATCCGAACCCCATAGAGAACCTGTGGTCCCTCATCAAATGTGAGATTTACAAGGAGGGAAAACAGTACACCTCTCTGAACAGTGTCTGGGAGGCTGTGGTTGCTGCTGCACGCAATGTTGATCGTGAACAGATCAAAGCACTGACAGAATCCATGGATGGCAGGCTTTTGAGTGTCCTTGCAAAGAAAGGTGGCTATATTGGTCACTGATTTGTTTTTGTTTTGTTTTTGAATGTCAGAAATGTATATTTGTGAATGTTGAGCTGTTATATTGGTTTCCCTGATGAAAATAAATAATTGAAATGGGTATACATTTGTTTTTTGTTAAGTTGCCTAATAATTATGCACAGTAATAGTCACCTGCACACACAGATATCCTCCTAAAATAGCTAAAACTAAAAAAGCCCCACTCCAACTTCCAAAATATTCAGCTTTGATATTAATGAGACTTTTGGGTTCATTAAGAACATGGTTGTTGTTCAATAATAAAATTAATCCTCAAAAATACAACTTGCCTAATAATTCTGCACTCCCTGTACACCCGTTACTTCATGTGAAACAAATTAGACCTAACAGAATGAAACAAGATTCATTGACAGAAAAGGTCTTAGATGATGTAAAGAAAAAGGAACAAGGAATTAATAGGATCCTCAAAATTCAATTACGTCAACTCTACTACAACATAGTTTTTCAAAATTATGTTGCACGAGGCCAAACTAGATCTAAAAAAACTAAACATGAAATAAATCACAACGGATATGTTGGAACACAACCTAGCTAGCACTGAACAGAACATGAGAGTTTACAAAGTCGGGTATGTTGGAAAACAAGATGTAACTGAGCAAAATATTAAAGGAAGAGGACACGGCAAACATACTACAGTAGATAGAATGATTATACAGGTATATTGTTCCAACATCAACCATCTCTAACAGAACAAAACATTTTAGAAAAAGAGTGCAAAATGTAGGAACAAAAGCTAGCTCTAACTGAGCAAAACATGAAGGAGCATAGGCGGGAAACATACTGAATAGGCTAACTACTTAATGTTTTCGAGAAAATGATGAAAAAACATGAAAGGAAGGACAATGCAGAATATGGTGGACGACTAACTGAACAAAACTAGAAAGTTAGCCGATGCCAGAAAGAAACTTGATGGAATAACTACAGTGGCTCGCGAAACTATTTGCCCCCCTTGAACTTTGTGACCTATGCCACATTTCAGACTTCAAACATCAAGATAAAAAAAAAATAATTTCTTGTGAAGCATTAACAATGAGTGGGACACAATCATGAAGAGGAACACACTTTATTGGATATTTTAAATCTTTTTAACAAACAAAAAACTAAAAAGTGGGTTTGCAAAATTATTCAGCCCCTTTACTTTCAGTGCAGCAAACTCCGTCCAGACGTTCAGTAAAAATCTCTGAATGATTCAATGTTGATTTAAATGACTAATAATGTTAAATGGAATCCACCTGTGTGTAATCAAGTCTCGGCATGAATGCACATGCACTCAGAGGTCTGTTTAAAGCGCAGAGAGCACTAAGAACGAGGAACACACCAGGCATGTCAGAGATACAGTTGTGGAGATGTTTAAAGCTGGATATGGATGGAATAGGCAGTGGTTAGCGCGTGTGCGGCACAGTTCTGAGGTCGTGGGAACCTCCTGACTGGGTTCAAATCCAGCTCCCGGCCTTACTGTGCGGAGTGTTCTCCCCGTGCTTGCGTGGGTTTCCTCCGGGCACTCCGGTTTCCTCCCACATTCCAAAGACATGCATTTCAGGTGGATTGGCCGGTCCAAATTGTCCCTAGGTGTGACTGAGCGAGTGAGTTGTCTGTCCCCGTGTGCCCTGCGATTGGCTGGCAACCAGTTCAGGGTGTCCCCTGCCCGCTGCCCGTTGATTGCTGGGATGGGCTCCAGCACCCCCGCGACCCTACTGAGGATAAGCGGTGCAGCTGATGAGATGAGATGAGATGGGATGGATGGAATAGAATATACCTTTATTGTCATTGTTACCAAATGGGTTGAACATATTGTGACAACGAAATTTGACGTGGCACTCCAGGTTCACATTTTACAGTGAAGACAAAAGAAAACAAAGAGGATAAAGGAACAAAGAAGCTAAAGGTTATAATTTACACAATATTTAGACAAGAAAGTGTGGGCATGTAGGGTGTTACATACAGTTTTGGGATTGTATTAGTGCAATTTGCGGTAGTGCAAAATAGGCAACATTGTACAAAGTGAGCGTAGGCATGAATACAATTTTACATCTGTATGAGGTAGTGTGTTTGCAAGAGTTTCAGTTTTATGTGCGGCATGTGTTAAGGGTTGTGATGGCTCTGGGGAAGAAACTATCTCTGAGTCTGTTTGTTTTCCTTTTGTGTGACCTGTAGCGCCTGCCAGAAGGCAGCAGGTCAAAAAAGGTGGTGGCCGGGGTGAGAAAAGTCCTTGTTAATGTTTTCTGCTCTGCTAAGGTCGCGAGAGCAGGCAATGTCCTCCAGACTGGGTAGAGAGCAACCAACAATTTTCTGGGCTGTGTTGATTACCCTCTGAAGCGTTTTCCTGTCTGCTGCTGTGCACCCAGCATGCCACACCGTAATGCAGTATGTCAGAATGCTCTCCACTGTGGTTCTGTAAAAGGACACCAGCAGCTGCTGTTTCAGATGATTTTTCCTGAGCACTATCGGGAAATTAAGTCACTGCTGGGCCTTCCCTACCATCGCTCTGGTGTTTGCAGACCAGGAGGGCTTATCGGAGATGTGCACACCCAGGAATTTGAAAGAGTGGACTCTCTCTATACAGTTTCCTTTTATAATGAGTGGTACTGGGTTACTGCTTTTCCTCCTGAAGTCCAGTATGAGTTGTTTTGTTTTTGTGGTGTTCAGTATGAGGTGGTTTTTTTGAACACCACATTGTCAGTGACTCCACCTCATCCCTGTACGCCAGCTCGTCTCCTTCAGAAATGAGGCCGACCATGGTGGTATCGTCGGCATACTTAACAATTGTGTTTGCGAGGTGGGTCGGTGAGCAGTCGGAGGTGTAGAAGGTGAAAAGCAGGGGGCTCAGTACACATCCTCAGGGATAGCCAGTGCTCAGTGTTAGGGTGGGAGAGATGTGGTTGCAGAGTTTCACAGACTGTGGGCGGTTTGAGAGGAAGTCGATTATCCAGTGGCAGATGGAGGAAGAGAGTCCTAGATGAGAGAGTTTCTCCACCAGGATCTCCGGGATGATAGTATTGAAGGCTGAGCTAAAGTCCAGAAAGAGCATTCTGACGTAACTACCTTGTAGGTCCAGGTGTCTCAGTGCGGTGTGAAGTGCGGTGTTTATGGCGTCGTCAGTGGCGCGGTTTGCCCTGTAGGCCAACTGGTGGGGGTCCAGTGTCGGTGGCAGGGAGTCCTTGATGTGCTGGGACACCAACCTCTCAAAGATCTTCATGACCACAGGCGTAAGTGCGACAGGCCTGTAGTCGTTGAGGGTTTCCACTGCTGACTTCTTGGGGATGTGAACAATGGTGGAGGTTTTGAAGCAGGGTAGGACGGTAGCCTGTGACAGGGACTGGTTGAAGATGGTGGTGAAGACCCCAGCCAGCGGATCGGCACAGTCCCTGAGTACCCTGCCTGGTACTCCATCCGGGCCAGCTGCCTTCCTGGGGTTAACAGTTTTCAGCACACGCCTTACTTCATGCTCCTGTAGTGTCAGTGTGTTACTGCTGGTTGTTGGTGGGTGTGGTGTGACTGTTTGTGGCCTTCCAGCTTCAAAGCGAGCAAAGAACTAATTAAGATCCGCAGCTAGTGAATCATCAGCTCAACAGTTGCCAGTTTGTAGCCTCTGAAGTTTGTGATGTTTTGTAGACCCTGCCACATCCTCTTCGTCTCATTTCCAGCAAAGAGGTGCTTGATCCTCCTCATGTAGGCTGCCTTTGCATTCTCAATGCCTCTCTTCAGGTCAGCCCTGGCCATACTGTAAAGAGCCTTCTCTTCTTGTCGGTTGAAAATAGTCTGTGTAATATAGTGTAATAATCTGTGAAGCCCTTTGAGAGTCTTTGTGATTTAGGGCTATACAAATAAAAATGACTTGACTTGACTTGACCTTCTCTCCAGCCCTGAAGGCAGTGTTGCCGTGTTTGAGGAGGGTGCACATCCCGCTGGACATCCAGGGTTATTGGTTTGGGTAGACCCTGATTTTTTTATTTACTGTGACGTTTTCCATACAGTGTGTAATATAGGATAATGCAGTGTCAGTGAACTCCTGGAGGTCATAATGTTCAAATACCTCCCAGCAGGTCGGGTGAAAACAGTCCTGCAGCTGAGAGAGAGCTCCTTCAGGCCATGTTTGCATTGTCCTTGTTGCAGGCGTTGTTTTTCTCCGGAGGAGGGTGTTTGAGGGGGTGAGGGACAGACCGAGATTATCGGATCCAGCTAGGTGTGAAGCTCTGTTTGATACCAAAAGATTTCCCAAGCTTTAAACATTCCAAGGAGCACTGTGCAAGCAATAATATTGAAATCGAAGGAGTATTAAAGCACTGCAAATATACCAAGATTGGGCCGTCCCCCTACACTTTCAGCTCATGCACGGAGAAAACTGATCAGAAATGCAGCCAAGAGGCCCATGATCACTCTGGATGAACTGCAGAGGTCTACAGCTGAGGTGGGAGAATCTGTCCATAGAACGACAATCAGTCGTATGGTGCACATATCTGGTCTTTATGGAAGAGTGGAAAGAAGGAAGCCAATTCCTAAAAATTATCCATAAAGAGTGTCATTTAAAGCTTGCCAAAAGCCACCTGGGAAACAAACATGTTTGGGACACACCAAACATGTGGAAGAAGGTGCTTTGGTCAGATGAGACCAAAATCAAACTTTTTGGCAATAATGCAAGACGTTATGTTTGGCGTAAAAGCAGTAGAGCTCATCACCCTCAACACACCATCTCCACAGTCAAACAAGGTGGTCGCAGCCTCATGGTTTGGGCCTGATTTTCTTCAGCAGGGACAGGAAAGATGGTTAAAATTGATGGGAAGATGGATGGAGCCAAATACAGGACCACTCTGAAAGAGAACCTGATGGAGTCCGCATAAGACCTGAGGCTGGGACGAAGATTTGTCTTCTAACAAGATAATGATTCAAAACATAAAGCAAAAGCTAGAATGGAATGGTTCATCAAAAAACATATCAAGGTGTTAGAATGGCCAAGTCAAAGTCCAGACCTCAATACAATTGAGAATCTGTGGAAAGATCTGATAACTGCTGTTCACAAACACTTTCCATCCAACCTCACTGAGTTTGAGCTGTTTTGCAAGGAGAAATGGGCAAAAATATCAGTTTCTCGATGTGAAAAACTGATATAGACATTCCCCAAGCGACTTGCAGCTGAAATCGCAGCAAAAGGTGGCGCTACAAAGTATTAACTCAATGGGGCTGAATCATTTTGCACACCCACTTTTTTGTTTTGTTGCTTGTTAAAAAACATTAAAATATCCAATAAAGTGTGTTCCACTTCATGATTGTGTCCCACTTATTTTTACTTTTCACTTTATTTTTTTGGCTATTTAGCACGCTATCTAGCTAAGTTGGTATTTTAGACATTTATATCAAAGTCCACGCTCTTTTCACTAATGTGACACAAAGTAGCTCTCAGCTTTTGAAAGGTAGGAGACCCCTGGTTTAAACCCTCGTGCCCAGCAAGGTTTTTATATGATATAGGAAAGACTTTTGGTAATGCTATTTTTTAACATTTGACTACCACATTTGCTTTGAACAAAGCGCAATAAAAATTTCAAAAAAGAACAAGCGCAAGTGTTTATCGTAAAAGAAGAGAGTAATAGTCTGACAATAAACCCCTTCCCTCCCTCATTTATCCGGCCGCACTTATCCCAAACTGAAAGCCCCCATAAATAACAGCGCTGGTGTTTCCCGAAGGTTATCGGTGCGGCAAAATTAGCTTTTAAAATGCAGTTTCAAATCCATTTCGGTGATTGATTGGCCAGAGCTAATAAATTGCGCTGAGCCTCGTCTACCGCATTTTTTTATTTCCCGTGAAAGAAGAAACCGAGGGAGGAGCCTGTGTTACGGCCACAAGTTTTGTGTCAACACGATGCGTTCGAAATACATTTTATTTCAGTACGTAGGCCAGGGGTGGGCAAACCCAAAATGTTGAAAGAGCCATATTGGACCAAACAACAAAAAAACAATGTGTCTAAAGCTGCAAAACTTAAAGGCCTTATGGGGAACGCAACAGATGTTGAATGGATCTTTACAAATATATGAGCCTAATATCAAAATGACTAAAATAGATGCAGTGCATCATGAGACTACTCTCTTCTAGTTTAACTTCAAGACAATATTAATTATTAAGGTATGTTTTTGTTAAGGTTTTGAGGGTGATGATCTATGTGGGAGAGCCTGGGAATGCTGGCCTACTAGTGATCACAAGAGCCATGAAGAAATCTGTGGGTTCGAGAGCGTTTTCCATTTGGGCCGCCGTGCTGTGGAATGCTCAAGATTTGATCTGCATTCTCAATGGAACTGTTTAAATCTAGGCTTAAAACACCATTAAATTCAGGAGTATATGAATACCTTTATCTTACGTTGACAATGTATTTGTGTTGTTTGTTCATGCCCTTACAACATCCGTTGCAGCCTGATCGTTCTGGAAGAGGAGTTACCTCATGTGTGGTTCCTCCTCAAGGTTTTTTCATTTCTTCATTCTGAGGGTTTTGAGGTTTTTTTTTTTGCCCTCATGTGGGTTTTAGATCGGGGGATGGTGTAACAATAGTCTAATAATCTGTAGTAGTGGGTCGTACAGCCCTTTGAGACTTCCTGTGATTTGTGTGATCAAGGGATATACAAATAAACATGACACAACTAGACACAATGACTGAAACCAAAAGAAACAAACCTGGCGTGGTGGTGGGATGAAATGACACAAGGAGGATGACAGAAGAACAACAAGTGACCTGCCAAAGTTTAGGTTTACGTTTAGGGTAATTTATAAACACTAATTGGGGCCCTCTGATGGTAGCAGAAATGTCAGACCCCGAGAAGTTTTAATTGAAGAAATGCACTAACAAATCCATCACATCACACGACTCATCACAGGCAATTAAATATCCTGGCGCTGTATGTCTTTGATTTGCTGTTCGGTGATATTGCTTGCCATTACAACTGCACTTAGCTTCACTGTCTTGGCGGAGACAACTATTTCGCTTTTGTTCTTGAAATCTACAAACAGGTGATCTGATATGTTGATGAATGCCTTCTTCATGTACAGACACTGCCCTACTTACGAACGATCGTCCGGAACCAATCGTTCATAAGTTGCTTCAGTACTATAATAATAATAATAATTTCCTAGTATTGTCATTCTGTGTAACAATGTACACAGAACGAAATGTCGATTACACCTGACCCGTTGTAGCGAGCCGATGCAGCCGCAGCCAACAGAGGGCACCGCCATTTACCCATGTTATAAGTCTTAGGTATGACTCGGCCGAGGCGCGAACCAGCGACCTCCCAGTCTCAAAGCGGGCGCCTTACCATCTAGGCTACTGAGCTGGTATTTTGTATGTTTAAGGCTTATGTAAGTAGCCTGTATTGTTTTGTAGTAAAAAATAATAATTTAATAAAAAAATATGCTCTATAAAGATAAATAAAGTTAAGTTTAACTTACTTGTGGAAGATGGGCTTCACGAGTTAGGCTACTTCCTCCTCCGTGGTAGATAGTGGGCGAGAAAAAGCAATCCAACCATTTTCTCGACCACATCAATCTTTATTATTCAACTTTCATTGAAAAACTGCTTTCCCCTTCTTTAGAATTTACACCAATCATATTGAATTGATGCATGAGATATTAAACAATAAAAACATCATAGTTCTTAGGGCGCTAGAGATACAGTATTAGTAGGATGTTTACACACAAACTAGAAAGTAGAAGCCGGATTTCTTCTTTGGGGTGGTTGCTGGGTGACCTCTCACAGTGCCACACGGTGGAAAAAAGCGCTACACTACTGTCCTCTACTCAGAAAAAGGTGCACACAATACAAAATTTAACTTACAGCAATGTCCGGATATATTTCGACATCCCCAAAAAAATCTACCATCTACCATTTTTCGTAAGTTGAATAGTCTTAAGTAGGCAAGCATTTTTAGTCACAATCTGTCAACAGTTCTCCCCGCTTTGTTATTTCCTGGTTTGCAACAAAATCTGTGGCAGGAGTGTAGTTTGGAGATGCAATCCAATTTTGCTCATCTACTTTCTCCAGAAGTGATGCAACCACACTTTTTCTCTCACTTCCAACTGGGTACTGTGCCGCCAATGTAGCATGCCTTCCCTGTAAAGTTATTTCAACATTACTCTTTTTGTTTTTTGATGACTTCTTTCTACTGAGGAAACATTAAGTCAATCCATCTACATCCACAATAAATGATGAATAAATTATAAATGAATGATTTAGTCCAAAAATGTTGAATCCTCTGTTCTCCTCGGTTATTTTTCTATTTTTACCTTTGGGGTCCATGGCCGATTTGTTGGAAACAGCCACCTGTCTTGCCTGGTGACCCTTCCCCTTTAAAAGGGGCGGAGCTCGGGCCACACAGCTCTGGACAGTGGAGAAAGAGGGTAAAGCAGAGGAGTTGAGCTTGTAACTCTTTGGCTGCGTCCCATTCTTCGCACTTTCACTCGCTATGTGCCCTAGTCACTCGGTTTGCGCGTTCACGTGAAAATGGGGTGTGTCCCGATACTCTCAAGACCGAGGCAGAAGTGCCCTCAAACCAAGTCGTAACCACTTCAAGACCGAGGGGGCTCTCGACCTCACTTGGCAGCGAAGTGACTACCCAGAAGGCTTTGCGAATTCTCAATATCAACAAACATGCCCGAAAAGGAACCACACAAATGTAAGTAGTTTTCCACAACCACGCATGTATTTGCAATAAAATGTATTGAGATATCTTAGTTAGACGTAAATGCAATAGAAAATCGTATTTTCGCGTTAAAACACGAACATTGCAAAATCGCTACTTTACGAAGTGCACTAATCTACCAAGGGAGCTGGCAAAAAAAAAACCTTCACGCTACAAACTGTAAAGTAGGATAACTGTGCAGAAAATCACGGTTCAGCCCATCCCTGTTTTTATCTTAAACGAGTCGTGCTTTTCATGTACATGGCCAGTCGCTAAAGGAGCATAGTCAGAATACCGTTCTGGACATAAGCGCTTGTTTACTGCACACAATTTCGGGTGTCGTGTTTTATTTACAATATGATTCTTTCATGTGAGATCAGAATGCATTAGTTTTCATCATGCATTACGAGTAATGTCTCCGAATTTCACGTGGAAATACAGTTGAAACAAACTACTATCACATAGTTCACTGTCTTCTCTGTAAACACATATTAAGTGAACGAATTACCTTCTCAAAATGTTGTCCAAATGTGGAGACAATTCTAAAGCATATGTGATGCTGGCCAATAGAAGGCTCATACAGCCATAAGAATAACATGTCAATTTCATGTCTCACATCAACTAGTTGAGCATCGTATACACAGTTGTTTTTGTACAATACATCAGCATTAAGTAATTCTTGTTTTTTCCACCCAACCTAAAGGCCATTGTAGAACGTCCCATGGAAGAGCTGGTCACCATCACAGCTACCACGCCATCCACACCACCGGGCACGTCGTTGGCACCTTCTAATCCGGCGCCAAACCCCAAATCACCCAGAAAAAAAAGGAAGCACGATACACTCCTTGACTTTTTGAAAGTGGAGTCTGCCGGAGTGAGGAAAAGTCTCGAAGAAACTGTGGCCAAAACTGAGCGGTTCCCGTCCTTTTTGGGAAGCTCGTGGACAAATTTCCAGAACAGTGACATCTCTGCAATGTTTCCCTTTGTTTTATAAAAGGAAAATATTTTTTTTTATTAAGAACTCAATGAAGTTCCAGTTTGTGTTTTCCAGCTTCATGGAAGTATTGGTATATTTTTGTTAAAATTTGTGACACATTATTTATTTACTATTATGTATTTTGGCCCAATGTGAGTTTGTTTTTCTGAAAGTAAAGTATTATTTAAGCTGGAGTGATTTGTAGTTGTTTTCTGTCCAACAGTCACATAGTTCACACGCAGTATCTCACATCATTATGAAATAAACCACCAAGGTGTTACTCAAAATGAAGATGTTTATTGAATAGTAATGCAGAAAAGCACATAATGCAAATGTGGGTCTGACTTAAAGAGCCTAAAATATGGCTTTTGGGCAATTTATTCCATATTAACTGTGGACAATTCTTTGTACGGTGGACCTGGGAACCCTGAAGACCCGTGACACCACACGGTAGGACAGAGCGTGGGCCAGCCAGTACACGTAGATCAGGACCTCCAGCCATGGCCCTGTTCCCTCTTTAGCAGCTCCTGCAGGGCCCACATAACCTTCTTGCTCAACCTTAAGTCCTGAATGAGTTCTGACTCCAATCCAACCATAAGCACAGGATGGGAACATTCCTGTCCAACCTGTCCATGCTTATGGGACAGCCACTCTGGAACACAATAGAAAACAAACATTTTAGACATAAATGTGGGCATAGAAAAGAAAAAGACCGCTTTAACTGTGATGTAAGCATCATGAAAAAATGTTGAAATTTTTTTGGTTTGAACAAATTTATTGACACTAATAACAAAAAAAACAATCATGACAATCACAACAGCAATCAAGCACATTCACAATATTATATTCCAATATGATGTTATTAACAGCAAACACAATGTGAGGGTTTGAACAACCCTTCTCGAAAATCCTATTTGCAATCAAGCATATTCACAATTTCATTATATGATATCTTTGTTAGTGTCAATAGATCTGTCCAAGCCAAAGTCGATTGTCTTTTTTGGTCTGAACAAATCCCTTGACACCAACAACAGAAAACAATCATGACCAAACAACAGCAATCAAGCACCTTTTTTATATCCAATGACAACTCTTTTGAATTAAATTCCTTATGAACTAAGGTTTTTGGGTCGTACAGGGAAGTTTGGTGACGATATTATGTCAGCTTAAGGGTCAGGTGGACTGTTCTTGTGTTTGTTTACTTTTCGTCATGTCACACATTCAAGACCCCTACTATGTGTCATAAAATGGCATTAAGATACTAATAAGTAGATTGCCATTTATGTCTACACAAACATAGGGTATTACGTGAACGTGCATTGTATGTTAACTCTTACTGTATTTGACCGAACGGGTCATTTTTTTACTGAGTGTACGTACCTTGTAAAGGTGAATCAGCACTACATAGCGCCGAAGCTGTCTTCAGTATAGCACATTTCTCCTCCGTTGATTGGAGACACGGAAAAGATGATGAGCTTTCAGGCAATCGGTAATAACACAGCTGTAGCGGGCATTTTTAACGTTGCACGAAATCTCCAACTGACACACTACAGGTTGAGACTCGAGTTGTTTACATGTGACGTAGGCCTATACGTCACTAAGGTCTACAGCCAATTAATATTACCGCCATCTCCTGGACAGGGGTGGAACCTTGCAAGTCTTGTCCAAACCTTTTCCACTTTGCACTCCACCGGCGGAGGGCACTCCTCTATCGAGGGACCTCACTGGAGGGTCCTCAGGGCCGAGTGAGAGAAATGGGATTGGGCCTAACTCGCAACAGCTCCTTGGTGATATGTAAGATTTATTCACACTGAAAAACGTTAAAAAAGGTTTGTGTCATGTTAATCCTCCCACAGAAACCATATTAAAACAAAAAATGTAATTTCCTCTGTTGAGATCTGTCAATTTCTATGGCGCTCTTACTCGTGGAATTGCGGTAAAGCGTTTTCTATTGGGTGACGTCATTACGTAAACACAACATGTCTGTGTAGTTGATTGCCATGTTGAATCGGATGAAGACGAGTTCTTGTTTGTTTGCTGTTAAGAATAAATATTCTTCAAGACTGAACCACAATGTCCTGCTTATCTTCGTACGCATTAGGAAACCGCACACGCTGTGACATCCTTAACATCCTCCCCAATTGTTTTCAATGTTTTAAACATTTTTCGAAATGCTCCAAGGAGCCATTTGGCAGCGCCTAAGAGCTGCATGCGGCTCCTGAGCCGCGGGTTGCTGTTCGTGAGGCAGAATTTGACAACATTCAACTAAAAAAACTATGTGATTTTAATCAGAAAATGTTCATCATTTTTCGCATCATGTGGAGGGAAAGGCCCATCAGCTGTGGACTCCACTTCCTGAGGGTTCTCAGGAGAAGAAACCTGGAACAGAAGTTGCTGGTGTCCTACAAAGCCACAGTGGAGACCAATGTTCCCTCTAATTTTCCACGGGTCTGAGCGTTCGCACAAAGTCTGTGAGCAACGCTTGAAACAACAGTGAGCAACCATAATCCCAAGTGTGGCAAGATAATTATCAAACATGATTTTTCTTTTCTACTTTTTTCTAAATTCCTTTAAAAAAATCTCACCGTGTTTATTTTTTCCGAGCTGTTACTTTTTTCTCTTTGTTATCTCTTTCTTTTCCTTTTTCTGGCTTTTTTCTAAACTTTTCCTTATTTTTTCTCTTCCTGTTGTTTCTTTTTTTCTCAGCTTTTCACTACTTTTTCCTTTTGGTATTTTTTTTCTTTTTTGTTCTATCCACCCTTTCTTTAAGTCATTTTGTGCATAATTTTACATGATATTTGGTCATGTTGGGATTAATGAAGCAAAAACAACCCAAAGAGCCGTTTAGGACCTGAAAGAGTTCCTTTCCTGTGAGTAAGCCGAGCCGAAAAAGCCGGTTCCCCAAGAAACTCGACTAATTTTACTCAACTTCGTTCTCCTTCGACTCGACTTCAAAATACCGCATTTAGGACACAACGTCAGGGGAGCCCGTGTATTTTTACCTTCATGCACTCTAACTTTGACTTGAGTCGCTTCTTAATTAGTAATTTTGAGCCCTCATTTTTGTGCGCTAGCTAGATTTTCTTGTGCGCTGAGAATGTGCGAGCAGTGCGCAATTGCGCATGTGCGCAGCTTAGAGACTGGTCACAAGGTATATATTTTCACAATTTCGTGCAATAGTATATATTTTGACAGTTTCATCAAACAGCTGCGAAAAAAGAAAGGGGAAAAAAATCGCAAAATATGCTTTCAGGTTTGTGCGTTCAATAAAGGTGGTGATGGGCCTGGGGAAGGAGAAGCTGTCTGTTTGTGCTTGTTTTCAGGGACCTGTAGAGCCTACAAGAGGGCAGTACGTCAACAAGGTGGTAAATGGTAAAAGGAATGCATTTATGTAGTGCTTTTCCAGTCACAGAGGGCCTTTTATAGGCTTTACAATAACTTCACACTTTACCCATTTACACACACAATCACACACCTATAGAGGAGTCAACCATACAAGGCCTACCTGCTTATTGGGGGCATTAGGGATTCAGTGTCTTGCCCAAGGACACTTAGATATTTAATTTGAAGGAGCCGGGAATCAAACCTGCAACCTCTTTCCTCCCAAGATGTTATGTTTATAATGTTGATGGCTCTGCTACCGTATTGCAAGCTGTCAATGTCCGATGACCTTTTGAGCAGTGCTTATTACTCTCTGAATGTTTTTCTTCTTCAATGCATGACAGAATGGTCTCCACCAGTGTTCCCTCTAAGCTGCGCGCATGCGCAATTGCGCACAGTTCGCACATTCTCAGCGCACAAGGAAATCTAGACAGCGCACAAGGGTCCTAAACGGCTCTTCAGGTTGTTTTTGCTTCTTTAATCCCAGCATTACCAAATACTATGTAAAATTATGCACAAAATGACTTAAAGGAAGGGGGGAATAGAACAAAAATGAAAAAAATGCCAAAACGAAAAAGTAGTAAAAAGCTGAGAAGAAGGCAAAAATTTGAAAAAAGCCAGAAAAAAAGAAAAGAAAGAAATGTAGGAAAAAAGTAAATAGAGAACAAAAAGAAAAAGTAACAGCTCGGAAAAAATAAACACAATGAAATTTTTTCAAAGGAATTCAAAAAAAAGTAGAAAAAACACGGAAAAAAGAAGAAAAAGTTTGTTTTGCATTTAAATAGTTTCCAATTATGTCAAGTGAATATTGTTGCTAACATTGTACTTCCACTAAAAATCTGATCAAGTACAGTTCTGTATCTTACAAACGACTAAATAAGCCCCCAAAAGTGTTAATATTATGTGACAAAATATTTCAGGAAATTAAAAAAATGGATATCTTGTGAAAGAATTGTAAGAACAAACGACGTTTGTAGGCCGTACAACCTTTGCAATAATACATGAGTCAATTCATTGAAAAGAGAAAAAAAATTTTGTACAGCCGGAAACTCGGCAAAATGTAACTTGAAGTCAAGTTTTGGACATGTTTGATAATTAATTTAATCGCCACACTTGGGACTATGGTTGATCACTGTTGTTTCAAGCGCTGCTCACTGACTTTGTGTGAACGCTCACCCGTGGAAAATTAGAGGGAACATTGCTTGTGACCTTTTCTTGTTGTTGCTGCTAAATGTTATTGCACTTCTTTCCATCGCTCTATTTTTACGATGCATCATTCTTTCTCATTCACGAATATTGCACTATTATTACACCTTAGGCCAGTCTCTTAGCACTAAGTTGTAAGTATTTTTTTCCTGCCTTTTATCCTGATAGTCTTTTTTGAAATCTTAATATTGTTTTTTCTTTTTTTTCATCGGGTTTATGTTGGATGAAAAAGGAATTTTGTATTTGTATAAATAGTGCAAACGTGTCATTTTTACAAGTAGGTAGAGTTAACCTACATTCCTTACGTTAGAATTCAATTGAGTTTATTGCAGCAAATGTTTTGAAGCTATTTCAGATTGACCTTTGGCTTTTGACTTATAGTGAGTAGATGCGCCTTCAAGGTAAGCTAGAGTGAATTTGAACTAATACTTTCAAGCTGCTTTATCTTACTGTAACTATTGACTGACTGTTCAGCGAGTTAAAGTGTCGTGGAGTTGACGGGAGTTAAATCTGGAGGTAATTAAAATTATTTATAACAAATGTTTTTAAGGTGTTTCGGTTTCATTTCAGTTTTTGACATGTCGTCGACAAGTCAAAGCGGCTTCGACTTAACTGAATTTGATGCTCAAGTTCATTTGAGTTAAATACAGCAAATGTTTTGAAGTTTTTTTTAGCTCAACTTTGGCCTTTGACTTGTCAATCAGGAGCAGAAGCAGCTTCCAATTAAACCAGTGTTCTCGTTTGCCCGCATCCATGCGTCCTAGACGCATTATTTTTGCTGGGGACGCAATGTGTCAAATCAACGTGCGTCCCCGGGACGCAATTTTTTTGACACGAAACTGTCATTATCATTTTTTTTAAAAGATTTAACGCACTCCAAAGTTTTCGTCAGGCAGATCCGCATTTGTTGTTTTGGTCTCGCGGTTCGAGTTTTCATCTGCACACCGATCCCGTTCGAGTTGTGTAGTCTGTCTCTTTTTAGAGAAGCGGCTTTTTCGGCTCAATTCATTAAAGAGCCGGCTCTCAAACGGCTCACTTGCTTTGATGCATTATAATACAAATGATTATGTTGTATAAAGAAGTATAAAAAAAAGGAAGTATAAAAGGAGAAAATGAAAAAAGACAAGTTTGTGGTGATCCCTTTTAATCAGTATATTACCAACAATAATTTAATGCAGAAAATGATTGAAGAATTTTAATACGAAAATGTATTATTCTATTTAATTATGTTTGCCTGTACTTTTTCCTTCTACAGTGAACGTCCAAGCGACTTCATTTTTTAACTTTTTTTATAATAAACCTCATTCATGTCGAGCAGCTCAGTGTCTCACAACAAAATGTTCATTAACAATATATATGATATAAGGAAACACATGTACAATATAACATGTTAAACTACATAAATAAACATGTTTTTTTTTTAAAAAAAAGATTTTTTTTTGTATTTTGTAAGGGAAAATACGAGTTTGTAAGGGCATGGAGCACACTAAATTTTGGGGATCCATAGATCTCTGTTGGCTGTTTTTTTTTTTTTTTTTTTTTCCAGAATTAGTGGGTCAAATAACTAAATATATATATATATATTAGCATGAAATATAAATAAATAAGATAAATCTAAAATATACCGTGGCGGCATGCTAGCCGAGTAGTTAGGACATCCGCAGCAGAGTTCTGAGGTCATGGGGTCAAATCCACCTACCAGCCTTCCTAGGTGGAGATGGCATGTTCTCCCTTCGCTTGTGGGGCTTTCCGCTGGGCACTCCGGTTTCCTACTACATTCCAAAAAACATTCAAGTCAGGCTACTTGGCCAGCCCAAATTGGCCCTAGGTGTGAATGAGCGAGTGAGTTGTCTGTCTCTGTGTGCTTTGTGACTGGCTGGCAACCACTTCAGGGTGTCCCCTGCCCACTGCCCGAGGACAGCTGAGGTGGGTTTGCGCACGCCCGCGACCCTACTGAGAATATGCAGTGAGGACAATGGATGGATTGATGGACCCATTAAAATTATTTCATTTACTTTTTTTAAAGAGGCAGTGTAATATATGACCAATTGTGTGCTACAAACACAAGGACAATAAAAAAGTCAAAGTGACCAAAACCGCATTATTTTCCTCTCATTATTTAGCCCAGCTTTTCACAAAGTTTTAGTTTTTTTGGGGGGTACCCGTAGCAGCAAGATGACAATTATGTCAGCTCCCTCTAGGTGAATCTAATGCTATGCGAAATAAATTCAAATTTTTGACCTACGAATATTCAAACAAATGCACATTTATGATAGTTCATGTATTTTTGCTTATCACTAAAATCTATTTTGGGCTTTTAATCAATTTTGTTTTTATAATACTAGGAGGAGGTAAATAGTACACAGTGACCCTTTAAGAAGAAAATACAGTATTATAGACAAAAATAACACATTTTAATGTAACATTCGCTTAACACACGAAAGGTCCCCCCGGTTTGATACCGGCTGGAATCATTTGTTGGCTTGGAGAGGACTGGGCACCACCAGGCTTTGCTTGCCCAAGACACATCACGTGGTTTAGAGATCCAAAATATAGCTAAATAAAAAATTTCAAATAAAATGAACGAACCTCTTCTTTGCTCTGTGCCTTCAATGTGCTCGGGTGGATTTCCCAAAGCCTTTTATTTGTCTCGTAGGTGTCCATAATCCTGTGCCCGGGAAAAAAATCTGCGGATTAGCATTCCCGGCGTGATGTAATCCGCCGTTTACATTATCATTTGCGTGGCTTTCTTCCTTTTTCCACCCACTGAAAAGTCCCCCTCTCTCTGACTCTCATCCTTTTCAGCGCTCTGATTGACAGAGTACGAGCTGCAGGCGTTGCTTTCACATATGAGCACACAACAGCCGCCTCTGCATTCATATTTAGCCAAAGTGAGTTCTTGTTGCCTACAAAGCTCAGCTCTTAAGCCGCTTGATTATTGACACTATTCTAGTGGCTCCCAAAGTCAACCTGGCCCTGCATTTATATAGCACTTTTCAAGTCGCTGAAGACCTCCCAAAGAGTTTTCCAATGTACTTCACACTTACTCATTCTCACGTATGCTTACACAGCCAATAGCGGCGAAAGCCATGCAAGGCGCATAACCTGCTAGGTGAGTCATTTAAAAAGTTCCATCAAGTCAAGTCAAGTCATTTTTATTTGTAAAGCCCTAAATCACGAAGAGTCTCAAAGGGCTTCACAGATTGTTACACTATATTACACAGACTATTTTCAACCGACAAGAGGAGTGGGTTATTCGTATGCAATGGAGTAGAAGTGAGTTTTAAGTTTAGATTTAAACATTTCCACTGAGGTTGCAGATCGGATCTCAGGGGGAAGAGCATTCCACAGCACCGGTGCCCGGATGGAGAACGCTCTCGAACCAGCAGAAGACTTCTTTGCTCTCGGGATCATCAGAAGACCGGCACTCTCAGATCGTAGGCTTCGGACCGGGACATAGTGGCAGATCAGATCTGAAAGATAAGAGGGAGCAAGTCCATGTATGATTTTGTACAATACTAAGAGAACCTTGAAGTCACATCTTTGGCTAACTGGGAGCCAATGCAGGTTAGCCAAAATCGGTGTTATGTGATCGTACTTTTTTGTCCTAGTTAAAAGCCTCGCTGCGGCATTTTGTACTAGCTGAAGAGACTTGATTCTGGACTTCGGGAGACCGGAGAGTAGTGCATTACAGTAATCGAGATGGAAGGTAACAAATGCATGAATCATTGTTTCCGCATCAGACTGAGACAGTATTGAACGGATTTTAGCAATGTTACGAAGATGGAAGAAGGCAGTTCTAGTAATTTGCTTTACATGCATCTCAAAGGATAGATCAGGGTCAAATATGACACCTAAATTTTTAACTGAGTCACTCTGTGTGATGTGACATTTGTCAATGTTCACAGCAGTTTTTGAGAATAAGTCACGGCATTTAGAAGGACCAATGACTAACATTTCGGTCTTTTCAGAGTTAAGACGTAAAAAATTGAGTGACATCCACTCTTTTATCTCAGTGAGACAGGCCTCCAAATTTCCACAGTTTAGTGTGGAAGATTCCTCCAACGGAAGATATAGTTGAGTGTCGTCTGCGTAGCAGTGGAAGCTGATATTGTACTTGCGAATAATATCACCTAATGGAAGCATGTAAATGTTGAAAAGTAGGGGGCCGAGCACTGAACCCTGCAGAACACCGCAGGTAACATTAAAGGGCTCAGATGTCGTTTCACCATATTTAACACAGTGCGTCCTATCTGAGAGGTAGGATCTGAACCACGAGAGGACGGTTCCTGAGAGACCAATCCATTTTTCCAACCGTTCTAGTAGGATATTGTGGCGCACTGTGTCAAAAGCAGCACTAAGATCCAGCAGCAGCAAAAGTGATGAAGCGCCAGAATCCATTGACATTAGGAGATCATTTGTTACCTTGATCAGAGCTGTCTCAGTAGAGTGGTTAGCCCTGAATCCTGATTGCATGGATTCAAAAAGGTTATTCTCAGATATGAAAGCATTCAGCTGCTGTGCCACTACTCTTTCGAGTACTTTAGAGAGGAAAGGTAGGTTTGACACAGGTCTGTAATTACTTAAGATTTCTGGATCAAGGTTGGGTCGTTTCAGTGTGGGTTTAACAACGGCGGACTTAAAAGCTGCTGGAACTACACCTGAGGAGAGTGATGTATTTATAATATTTAGAATTGAAGGCCCAAGGACGCTAAAAAGACTTTTAATAAGTGAACCTGGGAGCGGGTCGAACTGGCAAGTTGTCGGTTTGGCCGCATTCACCACTTGTTTGAGATTATCAAGTGACAGTTCACTAAAACCGGCCATTTTCCCAGGGCAGCCACCCTGTCGTGCATCTGTAAATTTCAGTCCTTTAATACGTGTGGTACTAATAATATCTTTAGCAATTTCTTCCTGTATGCATTGAATCTTCTTAGTGAAGAAGACCATTAAGTCCTGAGCAGAGTGTGTCGAACTATCTGCGATAGTCTGTTGCCTTGTAAGCGATGCTACAGTGTCAAAAAGGGCTTTGGGGTTGTTCTTTTGAGACGCAATCACCTTCGAAAGGTAGGCCGATTTTGAAGAGGCAAGGGCCGCTTTATACTTTAACAAGCTGTCACACCAGGTTTGATGGAAAACCTCAAGCTTGGTAGGGCGCCATTTTCTCTCCAATTTCCTGCATTCTTTTTTAAGGGTTCTAGTTTCATCAGTAAACCAAGGTGTGCGTCTTTTAGGACGTGATTTTAGTTTTATGGGCGCTATGGAATCCAGCACACTAGTCAGGGTGGTATTGAACTCATTCATGAGTGAGTCAATCGAGCCATTGTATTTAGGAAAGGACGCAACTGCTCCAGGAAGGAGTTCAAAGAGCTCAGAAACTGTGCCAGTGCTTATATTGCGTCCGCTAAATCCTTCAGTTTTTTTAACACTACATTTAGTTAGCACCTCAAATGTCACTAAATAATGATCCGAGATAACGGTAGTACACGGTAACACCATAATGTTTGAGGTTAAAACTCCTCGAGTCAGAATCAAGTCGAGCGTGTTCCCATTTTTATGGGTTGGCAAATCAACCAGTTGAGTAAAACCAAATGCATCAATTAGAGAACTAAACGGAATAGTAAGTGAACTGTGTGGGGAGTTCATATGAATGTTAAAGTCTCCCATAATTATAATTTTGTCTGCATAGGTTACTAGTTCAGACAAAAGTTCAGCAAATTCGTCTAAGAAAGTTGTGTATGGCCCAGGTGCACGATAGATAGTTATTACATCAATTGACAATAGAGGGGACCGCATCACAAGAGCCTCAAACGTTTTGTAATTATCAGAGGTCCGTGGATTAAATTTGAGCGATTTTTCAGAGATTAGCGCAACACCACCACCCCTTTTCAGCGTGCGTGCTATATGACTACTCTCGTAGTCTGGGGGAGAAGCATAATTTAGCGCTAAGTACTCATCCGGGCGTAACCACGTTTCACAAAGACCCATACATTTAAGTTTATAATCACGAATAATGTTATCAACAAGTAAAGATTTTGGAGCAAGCGATCTAATATTTAACAGACCAAATTTTAGCTTTGCTGAATCATTTGACTTAGCTGAACTCTTTGTAGTCTTTGTCGAGATCTTCAAAAGCTCCCGGCGTTGGGGCCGTTCGTCAGCGCTGAGTTTAAAGCTTCGGTTGTCCGGCGAGGAATGAATGGTGGAATTAGTTACATCCTCCCGTCCATCCTCGCGTCCATCTTGCTGCTTAGACTTCACACGCTTCACACATCTACCTGCACGGCAACCACGCTTCTGTTTTCTTTCTTTACGGCGCCGTCGCCGTCGCTTATTAAGAGGAATAGATGTCCACAAGGATGCCGGGTCTCTTTGAAGTTCGCTCGGTATATCATAGGCGGTATAAAAAGTGCCCGAAAAGTCGAAATTTAGACGCCCACCCAACCGAATAAGTTCGTCCCTACTGTAAGTGTTTTTGGCCACCCCCAACCTCTACTTTCGCCAATATACCGGAGGCGATCGAGAAAAATGTCAACCAAAAAACACTCTCTGAATAAAACTCACGCCTGGAAAGCTCCAGGAGGTCTTTGGTTGATTCTGGGCAGGCATCTGGCAGCAACACCAGGCACCCCGGCTTTTGGATCCACCTACACGTGGTGCCGGGGAGCCCCGAAAGGGGTACGAAGAGGTCCAAGCTACACTGCATATCGTCGTTTTCGCCACGCCGAGGTGCCCAGGCTCCGACACCCCGGGAAGTCCCTAAAGGAGTCGAAGAAGGTCAGGGCCAGTAGAGGGAACGCGAGAGACGACGTTGCAGTGCTCAACAACAACAACAACAACACCAGGCATGATGTCCACAAAGCCCAGCGTTGCTACATGGCAAAGCGACTGTTACCATCCCCTAAATATCTCTAAGATTTTTTTTTTCCTAAAGACCACTTTCACATTTTCAATGGATCGTCTTGTACCTGCCCATATTGTCATTGGACAGTGGTTGCTTTATAAGTTGAGCCCTCTGGCCCTAAAGTAACAAATCTAGCGAAACGTCTAAAACTTAACTTGTCTTCATTGGAATAGATTTGTCATATTTAGGAAAGTGAAATTGCTTAAAAATGTTTTTGTTATTAGTACATTGTCTCGGCCATGTACATATTTAATTTCCATGGAATACATTCATTAAGTGTCATTTTTAGCCTATGTTGCCATATGGTATCATTGAGCATTTGTGGTAGTCAAAATGTATGTGATAGCAGTCTATTGACAGCAAAAATTTGAACATACCCAGGAAAGACATCCTTATTAAAAGAAAGTTTCAGATGCAGCTTGCCTCTTCTCTCATCCTGAGGAATATGTATTTTTGTTTGTGATAAAGGGTATACCAGCCTGCAGGGTAGCAAATGCAAAGTTCACTTTTGCCTCACAGAGAAATATAACTGTCCTCTGAACTATCAATAGTGAAGAAACAGGAGAGGAAAGGAGGCTAGAACATGGCCGAACAAATGAACTTTAGAGAAATTGTTTTCACTTTTCTGTTTTTTTTTTTGTCATATAAATGACTCATCCATTAAAAAAATGATATTGTGTGCGATTATTATTCATGTTATACATTATACTGATACTGATATGGAGCCAAGTAGGCAATCAATCCTGCAAATAAATATTCGGTTGTTCTTTATATTTGTTCAAAGTAAAACCCTGCTTAATCCTGCCTTTAAAGCCTAATGATGCCAGATACGACATTTTTTAAACTCTTCATAAAACACGATTTAATTTGGGCTCCTACAGAAATAGCTGAAAGTTAAAAAAAAATCTTTGCTTGTGATTTTCTATGTCTGGGTTTCACAGGATAAAAAGTTGCCCAAAACTCGCTCTTCTGCTCATCTTCTGGTGTTTCCCCAATCATTGTGGCATGGGGAGTTGGAACCCGCTCTCTTTGAGTGCCAGGAAGAAGAGGCGGCGGTGCCATCTGTCAGGGCTTATCTGTGCCGGTACTGGAGATCTGGCAGCAGTTACATGCTTCGCTCCTGCGCTTATCTGGACACTCTCGCCAGCAAGCAAAACTGGCATTGTACTCCAGCGCCTTGCTATTGACCCAGACATGGGGTCTGGCTTTCCTCTAAGGACTTCCCAATTCAGGTGGAGAGAAGAGGGCCTGCGCCCCAGTTCGTGGGTCTGTTTGAGGTGGAACGTGTGGTCAACCCAGCTGCTGTGCATCTGCAGCCACTGGTGTCACTGAAGGTCCATCCCATCTTCCATGTGTTACCAGGCTTAAAATGCTCAACAGTGGATTTTCCAGGCCCAGTAGTGTTTTTTCCCACACAACTAAGCAGTCCCTGAAAGTGCCACATGACAACACCTAATTGTAATCAGTTAATCACCCGTTCCCTGGGCACTGTTTAAGCTGAAATAGTCCCCTAGTTGTGTGGGAGAGCAAAAAGTGAAAGCTGCATGTTAGTCTTGAGTAAACAGTAGCGATACAACTTTATTTGACACTTGAATTGTTTCTCCACATCTTTGAATATTCGTGTTATTTGGGAACCTGGTCTAAATGCCCAATGACTTTGAATTGTTGAGTTTCGACCGTTTAGACTAGCATTAGCCATGAAATGTTTGCATTAGCCATGATGCTAACATATGCTATTATGTTGCTATCATGACGCTAATGTTAATTTGTTTTTAAATGCTGTTCGTTTGACAGAAAAGGTCAAGTCAAGTCATGTTTATTTGCATAGCACTTAATCACAAAGAGTCTCCAAGGGCTGCACAGAAAGGTGCCTGTAGACAAAACAATAATGCTATTGGGCAAATGGTTAGCACGCTAACCTGCGGTTGTGTATTTCAATGTAATAACCTTGATGTTTTCCATTCTGTTTGATAATCTGTTGTTATTTGTTAGCTTGAGCTTGTATATCATTTGGAATGCTTTTGTAGAAGGATTGTATGGTCAGTGTTGGCCAGGTGCCCAACCAAAGATCAGTGTGGGAGAGCTGAGGAGTTGGAGAAAAGAGCTTATCGTCTCCTGCCAATGGCACTTAAACTCTGGTCTGGTAGGAGAGGTCAGAGCCTGATTCTTTCAACTTCTCCGCCATTGCCATTATCAACAATTGCGCTATGAACATAAAGTAAAGGACACTGTGCATGGTTTTTCATTGGGGAGAACTGGTCACCTTTAAGTTGTGGTCAGATATTTGTAAACATTTTAATTTTAGTTTATATCTTTGAATATTTTTATTTTGTATTACAATATATTTCTTTGCACATTGTACTTTTCCAATGTATATATTGTTTTCCTGCCCTCTAGCAGTTTAACCAATCAGTCTGATACACAGCCCAATAGTAGACTGTCTATATTTTGCAATACAGTCTTAAAAATAGTTATAGTAATGACTAAATACTTACAACTGAGAGTTATTCCTTTTTGTTGTCGTGCATCGTATCAAGCGTGAAGCGAAAAGCATCTTAAACCCTCTTCTTTTCTAAACAATTCCGAAGGTGTAAAATAGTTTCCCAGCACTGTTTTTAAATGTTGCAGGGTTTCTTTTTGACACTTCAAAACAATAAGTGCAGCACAAACCTCAATAAAAGCCAAGTCCACTCCACAGCCATTTTTCATTAAATATACACTTTCCCAAGGTCCTAGGTAAATGTCTCTGTCCAGATTTTCTATGTATATTGTGGGCAGACCTAAGACATGTGTCTCCTTTTAAAGGCTGACTGAAACCACATCACAGTTCTATTATTGTGATAATGCTATGTTGCCCAATAGTAAATCAGTGAAGTATTAAAAAAAGACAATCGATAAATGTCACTGAATATTTTTAGTTCAGACAAATATAAATAAATATATAAATATGTGTTCACATTTAAGACTTTTGAAAATTGGATTCAAGACATTTTAATACCAATTAAAACCTTATTTTTAGAATATGAGATTAAATGCCTTTTAATAGCTTTCAAGAATCCTGCTTTCCTTTCACTCTCTCTCTCCGCTAAGCACTTGGCACTGTAGGGCAGGGGAGGGGAGTGGCTCTGCCTGAATCACACATCTGGGCTGGGTTTGAAATATGATAGATAGGATGAGAAATAGTGAGACGGAAAAAAATAACATTTTGTTATCATCAGAAAAATATTGTATTACTCTACCTCCAACTTTGTGCCACTTTGCCCCTAGAACGACGTTTTCACCCCCTGGGAGTCCGTGGACCACACTTTGGGAACCACTGCACTATTCACATCAAAGACAGTTTGGGCGCATCCTCGTGTGGAGAAACATCTCCAAGCACATTTCAAAATAATCACTTACAAAATAGATGGTTAGCTAAAAGCAGGAATTATAGCCCCGCCCGAACTCAGCCCCGCCCTCGACTTTGAACAAGTCCAATTTACAGTTATTAATAATGAATCCAAATGCAATTTTGGTGGTGTTTGCTCTAGGCTGTGAGGATCAGTACAATGAATATTTCAGCACATTATTTTTAATCTGGGGTAAGCATGTGGGGGAGGGGGCCAATGTTTGCTTATTTTATAGAGTCAAGAGCCCCCTGAGACCCTTCCTCCCAGTGATTAGAATCTGTGGGAGATGCCAACGTTTGATTAATATGTATCGTTAAATAATAACATAACAAAATGCAATCGCCTTTTTTAGTATTATAATAAATTAATAATTTTTGTATAAAATATCAATATTTTTGTCTTATTAAATGCATTTTAGTACAAAAAAATTGACATCATCTGATGAATACATAAAAAATGATGGAAACCCTTTAAAATACAAGGAAGGCCCAAAGGCCAAGCTTTTTTTAAAATATATTGTTTAATATATTTCCATTCAGATCAAATTTAATATAAAAAAATAAAATCATCAGATGAAGTATAAAAAATAAAAGATCAATAAAAAATACTGTCAAGAATACAAGAGAACCTCAAAGGCGTTTCTATGTTTTTGATTACATGTTTTTAAACGTAGAAAAACTAAAATTCTCATATAAATTAGAAATACAACGCAATAAAACAAATTAAAAGAATAAACCCCAAAAAACAAGGTATCTTTTAATATAGACAAAATTTTACTCATATAAAAAATTCATATATATATATATATATATATATATATATATATATATATATATATATATATATAATCTAAATGTGTGACGTTTCACACAACCCTTTTATTTTATTATTATACAAGATTATTAGATCTTGTGTAAATTGCCATTATATTTGTTTTTTGTGGCAAATCTCTCACCATATAGGTCTCATCTCATCTAATCTCATTAGCTACACCGCTTATCCTCAGTAGGGTCGCGGGGGTGCTGGAGCACATCCCAGCAATCATCGGGCAGTGGGCAGGGGACACCCTGAACTGGTTGCCAGCCAATCGCAGGGCACATGGGGACAACTCACTTGCGCATTCACACCTAGGGACAATTTTGACCGGTCAATTCACCTGAAATGCATGTTTTTGGAATGTGGGAGGAAACCGGAGTGCCTGGAGGAAAGCACGGGAGAACATACAAACCTCGCACAGGAAGTCTGGAGCTGGACTTGAACCCACGACAGGTTCCCATGACATGAACCGCAACCACTTCACCGCCGTGCTGCCCCCCCATATAGTGTGTAAAAATTACAGTGATATATAGCCTACATTTTTAGTTGCAGAAGGTTCTTCCCTTTACAATTTACCACTGGGAAACGCTACCTTAGTTTGTTGCATGGCTAATAATGATCCATAATTTATACGTCATCCTTGCTCTAGTACAAATTTCATAATGCTCTGTGTAGGCAGAGCGTGGTTCATTTCCTGTAGGGGACGATGACATTTCACACTCTTTACAAACCAATGCCAGCAGCAGTTAACCACCACAGAAGAAAAAAATGCAATATTATAGAAAAGCCATGGGGAAGCAGTGTCAGCGTAATTTTTGGGCAGACTTTTTGGGATACATTTGAACTATTTTAAGCATTTAGGAACACTTTACCCAACATTCAAGCACTTTTCAACCCTCAAATACAACATTAAAATTCAAGCATTTACAAGGATTTCAAGCACCCGTACGAACCCTGCTCAATGTTTGAAGTCAGGCTGACTAAATGTAACCGTTGACATTTTTGCTTTGCATCTCTTCAGAATTTGATGTATATTTTTGAGATTTGTCCTGACAAAGTTTGTCTTACATCATCCTGTTTGTCACAAACTGACTTAAAATAACGTCCCTCAAAAATGAGACGTGTCTGCTTTGTGACGAGATGAGCTTCAGCCACCATTTTTTTCAGTTTGAGGGATTGCCACAAAAAGCAAATGAGTCACATAAAGAAAGGAGTTAGCGGACTGTGTCAATTTTGACGCCGCCTTTGTTTCCTCTCGGCATCAAGTCTGCGCTTACCTTTATTTGTTTCTTGTGCGCTCTCAAAGGGGTTATTTTGAGGCGGTAAAAGCAACCTGCCAGCTTTAAAGCTGTCGCTCTCGCCGTTTTTAAGGCATCACTTGCAGCTTTGTGATGACTCAATAATGGCGGAAACATTAGCGTACAATTCTCTGATTGTTTCTTTCTTACCTAACCAGAGAACATACTTTTGAAAAAATGTCTTCTCCAATTAACATGCATGCTTTTTTCCATCACTGATTAATTCACTCAGTGCCGAAAGACACATTTTAACATTTTCATTTTTACTACATTCTACTAACAAATTTACATAATCGTACAAATGCTTTGGCTAAAAATCTCATTGACTTGTTCTTATCAAGTAGCACTATCGTAGCTGTAAACATTAGGAGTATAAATCCAAATAAACAAATCCTACACCGGGAAAATGCAATGTTTGGCCAATTACATATGTAAAGGTCTTTCGTGAAGCATAATTATAGCAGCCATTATTGGCTGAAGGAATAAACAAAATATTTTACAGTACTTTTTGTGTATGTCCAGTACAGAAAAGTAACATATTGCGTAGATTTCAAGACACTCGTTTGTGGAATTGGTCAAGCAGTTTTGGGGGTTGGGATGTGGGGTGTGGGATTATCTGTATTAATGTACTCTACAGCATAAAAGCATTCTTTTGATAAACATTTGTAATTTTATGTATATAGTCAAGTCAAGTCATTTTTATTTGTATAGCCCTAAATCACGAAGAGTCTCAAAGGGCTTCACAGATTGTTACACTATATTACACAAACTATTTTCAACCGACAAGAGGAGTAGGTTATTCGTATGCAATGGAGTAGAAGTGAGTTTTAAGTTTAGATTTAAACTTTTCCACTGAGGTTGCAGATCGGATCTCAGGAGGAAGAGCATTCCACAGCACCGGTGCCCGGATGGAGAACGCTCTCGAACCAGCAGAAGACTTCTTTGCTCTCGGGATCATCAGAAGACCAGCACTCTCAGATCGTAGGCTTCGGACCGGGACATAGTGGCAGATCAGATCTGAAAGATAAGAGGGAGCATGTCCATGTATGATTTTGTACAATACTAAGAGAACTTTGAAGTCACATCTTTGGCTAACTGGGAGCCAATGCAGGTTAGCCAAAATCGGTGTTATGTGATCGTACTTTTTTGTCCTAGTTAAAAGCCTCGCTGCGGCATTTTGTACTAGCTGAAGAGACTTGATTCTGGACTTCGGGAGACCGGAGAGTAGTGCATTACAGTAATCGAGACGGGAGGTAACAAATGCATGAATTATTGTTTCCGCATCAGACTGAGACAGTATTGAACGGATTTTAGCAATGTTGCGAAGATGGAAGAAGGCAGTTCTAGTAATTTGCTTTACATGCATCTCAAAGGATAGATCAGGGTCAAATATGACACCTAAATTTTTAACTGAGTCACTCTGTGTGATGTGACATTTGTCAATGTTCACAGCAGTTTTTGAGAATAAGTCACGGCATTTAGAAGGACCAATGACTAACATTTCGGTCTTTTCAGAGTTAAGACGCAAGAAATTGAGTGACATCCACTCTTTTATCTCAGTGAGACAGGCCTCCAAATTTCCACAGTTTAGTGTGGAAGATTCCTCCAATGGAAGATATAGTTGAGTGTCGTCTGCGTAGCAGTGGAAGCTGATATTGTACTTGCGAATAATATCACCTAATGGAAGCATGTAAATGTTGAAAAGTAGGGGGCCGAGCACTGAACCCTGCGGAACACCGCAGGTAACATTAAAGGGCTCAGATGTCGTTTCACCATATTTAACACAGTGCGTCCTATCTAAGAGGTAGGATCTGAACCACGAGAGGACGGTTCCTGAGAGACCAATCCATTTTTCCAACCGTTCTAGTAGGATATTGTGGCGCACTGTGTCAAAAGCAGCACTAAGATCCAGCAGCAGCAAAAGTGATGAAGCGCCAGAATCCATTGACATTAGGAGATCATTTGTTACCTTGATCAGAGCTGTCTCAGTAGAGTGGTTAGCCCTGAATCCTGATTGCATGGATTCAAAAAGGTTATTCTCAGATATGAAAGCATTCAGCTGCTGTGCCACTACTCTTTCCAGTACTTTAGAGAGGAAAGGTAGGTTTGACACAGGTCTGTAATTACTTAAGATTTCTGGATCAAGGTTGGGTCGTTTCAGTGTGGGTTTAATAACGGCGGACTTAAAAGCTGCTGGAACTACACCTGAGGAGAGTGATGTATTTATGATATTTAGAACTGAAGGCCCAAGGACGCTAAAAAGACTTTTAATAAGTGAACCTGGGAGCGGGTCGAACTGGCAAGTTGTCGGTTTGGCCGCATTCACCACTTGTTTGAGATCATCAAGTGACAGTTCACTAAAACCGGCCATTTTCCCAGGGCAGCCACTCTGTCGTGCATCTGTAAATTTCAGTCCTTTAATACGTGTGGTACTAACAATATCTTTTGCAATTTCTTCCTGTATGCATTGAATCTTCTTAGTGAAGAAGACCATTAAGTCCTGAGCAGAGTGTGTCGAACTATCTGCGATAGTCTGTTGCCTTGTAAGCGATGCTACAGTGTCAAAAAGGGCTTTGGGGTTGTTCTTTTGAGACGCAATCACCTTCGAAAGGTAGGCCGATTTTGCAGAGGCAAGGGCCGCTTTATACTTTAACAAGCTGTCACACCAGGTTTGATGGAAAACCTCAAGCTTGGTAGCGCGCCATTTTCTCTCCCATTTCCTGCATTCTTTTTTAAGGGTTCTAGTTTCATCAGTAAACCAAGGTGTGCGTCTTTTAGGACGTGATTTTAGTTTTATGGGCGCTATTGAATCCAGCACACTAGTCAGGGTGGTATTGAACTCATTCATGAGTGAGTCAATCGAGCCATTGTATTTAGGAAAGGACGCAACTGCTCCAGGAAGGAGTTCAAAGAGCTCAGAAACTGTGCCAGTGCTTATATTGCGTCCGCTAAATCCCTCAGCTTTTTTAACACTACATTTAGTTAGCACCTCAAATGTCACTAAATAATGATCCGAGATAACGGTAGTACACGGTAACACCATAATGTTTGAGGTTAAAACTCCTCGAGTCAGAATCAAGTCTAGCGTGTTCCCATTTTTATGGGTTGGCAAATCAACCAATTGATTAAAACCAAATGCATCAATTAGAGAACTAAACGCAATAGTAAGTGAACTGTGTGGGGAGTTCATATGAATGTTAAAGTCTCCCATAATTATAATTTTGTCCTCATAGGTTACTAGTTCAGACAAATGTTCAGCAAATTCGTCTAAGAAAGTTGTGTATGGCCCAGGTGCACGATAGATAGTTATTACATCAATTGACAATAGAGAGGACCGCTTCACAAGAGCCTCAAACGTCTTGTAATTATTAGAGGTACGTGGATAAAGTTTGAGCGATTTTTCAGAGATTAGCGCAACACCACCACCCCTTTTCAACGTGCGTGCTATATGACTACTCTCGTAGTCTGGGGGAGAAGCATAATTTAGCGCTAAATACTCATCCGGGCGCAACCATGTTTCACAAAGACCCATACAGTTAAGTTTATAATCACGAATAATGTTATCAACAAGTAAAGCTTTTGGAGCTAGCGATCTAATATTTAACAGACCAAATTTCAGCTTTGCTGAATCATTTGACTTAGCTGAACTCTTTGTAGTCTTTGTCGAGATCTTCAAAAGCTCCCGGCGTTGTGGCCGTTCGTGAGCGCTGAGTTTAAAGCGTCGGTTGTCCGGCGAGGAATGAATGGTGGAATTAGTTACATCCTCGCGTCCATCTTGCTGCTTGGACTTCACACGCTTCACACATCTACCTGCACAGCAACCACGCTTCTGTTTCCTTTCTTTACGGCGCCGTCGCCGTCGTTTATTAAGAGGAATAGCTGTCCACAAGGATGCCGGGTCTCTTTGAGGTTCGCTCGGTATATCATAGGCGGTATAAAAAGTGCCCGAAAAGTCGAAATTTAGACGCCCACCCAACCGAATAAGTTCGTCCCTACTGTAAGTGTTTTTGGCCACACATGTGTCCAAAAGTGAAAGCAAAAAAGACAAGAGAACGGCAATAAATAGAAGATTAGCTGGAGAGCTACGAGCCGCAAGCATGTATCCATGCGCAGCCATCTTGAAAATATACTGTATTTGAATTTATGGTTTAGGCCTTTTTTGGAGAAATGTTTATCAAATCAAAATCTAGTGTTATGAGGAACATAAATGACTCCAATCTTAACAAAAAGTAGTGTGGGCTGATAATGGCTGATCTCTCTAGTGGCTCACACACATTATGAAGAGGCAGAGAGGAGACACAATTAAGGTGTACTTCTACTTTCAAATCAAATCTGTTATCTATCTATCTATCTATCTATCTATCTATCTATCTATCTATCTATCTATCTATCTATCTATCTATCTATCTATCTATCTATCTATCTATCTATCTATCTATCTATCTATCTATCTATCTATCTATCTATCTATCTATCTATCTATCTATCTATCTATCTATCTATCTATCTATCTATCTATCTATCTATCGTTCTACCTTGGTCATATCCCTCAAGAGGTGTGACCGACAGCAAGACAAGCACATACAATAACAAAGAAAATAAAAAAGGGGAAAAAAAATAGCAAAAAAACACACAAACATTTTTGGACCATGGCCAACCCAAATGCCCAAACACCCAAACAAGTTAGGCACCTCGGCAACTAAGTTGGTCATGCTTTCGTCCCTCCAGATGAAACGGGACACAAGAAAGCGGCCATGTCACACGGGTCAGGGTGACAGAACACACTCTTTTTTTCAAAAGCAGGGCCCGACAGCCTTCACTGGTTTACCCCTGCCGCATCATACAGGTGCCCTGCCCTTCCCTTAGAACGCGTCCAAACATCCCACTATCATTTTAGAACACCTCTCAATTCATTCCTATCACCAACAAGAGCTCTAGCTTCCACTAGATTTAGACCTCTTTCCTGCAGTGCGCTCATAACACCATCCATCCACGTCAATCGACGCCTTCCTCTTGGTCTCCTTCCATTTACTTCTGCTCTGTAGATCCTCTTCAACCTTATCTGTCCTCTCCATGTGTCCAAACCAACCAAGTACTCTCTTATCCACGCGCTTGCTCAGTTCCACTACTACTCCAGTTCTGTCTTTCATAGTTTCATTTCTCAATCTATCCAATTTTGTCACTCCTAACATACTCCTCAAACACTTCATCTCAAAAACATTTAATTTCCATCTCAAATCTGCGTTCAGGCTCCAATCTCTGCACCATACAACACAGTCGGCACAATCACGCTCTCTTACAGTCCCCTCTTAACATCCATACTCATACTCTTGTTGCTCATCACTCTCCTCAGAGCACCCAAAACCTTGCTTCCTTGATTCACTCTGTGCAATACCTCGTACTCCATTCCACCAACTGCAGCCGCATCACAACCCAAGTACCTAAAGCTTTCAACTGCTTCCATCACCTGTCTGTGCAACCTTATTTCTAACGCCATGCCTAATTCATCACGTGAACACCTCATCACCTTACTCTTCCCAACATTCACACATAATTTACGCCTTTCACATATTCTTCCAAACTCCATTTCCAACCTTCTCAATGTTTCCTCAGAATCAGCCACAAGCGCTGTGTCATCTGCAAACAGCAACTGACTTACCTGGCACACCGTTCCACTGTTATCGATCATCTCTACACCTCTGCCAAATACTCTTGCATTCACCTCTCTCACCACGCCATTCATGTACAAACAGCCATGGTGACATTCACGGACCCCTGTCTCACACAATTCCGTTATAATGTATTATAATGAGGAGCTTGAATGCTTTAGATAATTCCAACAAGAGGTGTCAGCCAATTATATGTCATAACAGCCAAATATGGTTACTGTGCAGCTTGCGTGGGTTTCCTCTGGGCACTCCGGTTTCCTCCCACATTCTAAAAACACGCATGTTAGTTTGATTGGCTGGTCCAAATTGTCCCTAGGTGCGAGTGAGTTGTCTTTCTTTGTGTGCCCAGTGACTGTCTGGCAACCAGTTCATGGTGTGCCCTGACTACTGCCTGAAGACAGCTGAGACGGGCTCCAGCATCCCTGTGACCCTACTGAAGATAAGTGGTACATATAGTGAATGGATAGATAATAAAATACAATCCAGAAAGGCCATAGCTCGGACTGAGCTTTGTCAACAGTACAATTGTGTAGCATCAGCAGAGCAGCGCAACCTTTGTCATCGGTTTCTGGGGGCCTCGCAATTGGTCCGACACTCGATCTCATCGTCTGTTAGCCGCATTGGCAGCATAGCCAGCATATTGCAGGAAGTATATTGTGCTCTGATTGGAAGCGGGCAAGCATGAAATGGAAGTCACGTTAATATTGATCCAAGTCTTTAACAGCCTGTTTTACCTCCGAGTGTCCTTGCCGCCTGCAATAGAGTGAAAATTGTCTTTCGACTCGCTCGACGCTAATTGTTACAGACTGACACATTTTTCTTGCTGCAGCAATTGTAACCTTCGTCACAAAAGTCCAGGAAGATTTTTTTGAATATATTCCTAGCGCTAAATATGCTCTATTTGGTCTAAAAATTAATTGTGCTTTTAATCGTTTTTAAATCAACCATATTTCAATGAGTAATATAAGATCTGTCTCACAGGTCATGTTGGCTGATCAAATATTATGATGGCCAAATATGAGATAGAGTGGAGACACAACAAAGATGTGCTACAAAATCTATATAGAATGAAAAAATATTTAGGAAGTTAAATGCTTATAAACCTTCTTCCAAGTACAGTTGGCTGATTGACTATTATAGTATGGCTAAAACTGACTAATTATTGGCTATGTTTAGTACTTTGTGTACAATATGAAGCGGTAGAGAGGATACAGGACCAATTTGTGCTACTACTTTGGTTTCAAATCAAATATATTATAAAGGGGAACATAAATTCTTCAAATCTAAAACTGATGACCGCTGATTTAACATTACAGTGTGGCGGAAAGTGACTAATTGTCATGTCTCTTCTGTGTTTCACACATATCACGAAGAGATATAAAGGAGACACTACCAGGTTGTGCCCCTACCTTTGTTTCAAATAAAATGCATTTCATTGGGAATATAAATGCTTTCCCTCTTTCTAAGCAGTTTTAGTGGCTGATTTAGTACTATAACAGCCAAAAATGAGGTAGAGAGGAGACAAGAACTCTACCACTCTGGTCGTAGGGGCACCATTTCCTGTAGTGTGTCTTGGGCAAGTAAGCCTGTTGGCTCCCATCCCTCCCCAGGCCAGCTAATTATCATATTCAAAATGAAAAATTATATACAAAAGTAAAAAATATTGTAATGAGGAACATAAATGCATAGAAACATTCTTAAAAGTAGATATGGCTGATCAACTTTATTGTGATACAGTGGAACCTCGGTTTTTGAACGCCTCTCAGTTCGAACAAATCGGTTCTCTCCCAAAAATTTCGAGAAATTCTTGCTTCGCTTTTCGTTAAAAAAAACAGAGTTCGAACGCCGGAACGCTAGGGTACGATGCTGAGCGGCATACGGATGTAGATTGCCCCCACCCCTCGTGAAGAACTGGTATGAAGTGCGCGTGCACTTCTTTTTGCTTTCGCTTTAGATATCGGTGAACGGAGTGTTTTAGCCCCTAATTATGCCTCCAAAGAAGGTCGGTGGAAGCAGCAAAGTTGTTACAGGTGAAAAAAGAAGGGTAGTGGGTACAACTATTGCATTTAAGAAAGAAATAATAGCAAAATATGAAGAAGGTGTGCGAGTTTACGATCTTGCTTTGCATACAGCATGGCTTCTGCTGAGCACCACAAAGGTAAGAAATCCCATTCATAATTGTTTTCTTTATCCTTTAACCGCTCACCACTTTTTGTGGAGACCCGGGTGCTAAATGATGTGTAGACGACCTGATTTTTTAGTTGTACACGTTCAAAAGATTACGCTAACGCGAACGTACGATTAGCCTGGGTTAGCTTCATGTTTACGTTCATTGTAAGCGTTCAGTGTGTTGGAACGGATTAAAATGATTTTACATTACTTTTAATGGCAAAAACGATTTTCGGTGATCGACCAAATCGGTTTTCGAACAGGGTTCTGGAACGGATAATGGTCGAGAACCGAGGTTCCACTGTATCATGAAAAGTATCTGCAGTCTCTCTTCGGAATGCGTTTGGGGGAAACCCGAGCCAGGTATTTGATTTTAAAGTCTTTCAACGGCAAACGAGCCTAGTTATTTACGGACATGTGACAGCGCCAGACATGAAACAGAATTATTTCTCCCCAAACTTAAAGCACTGTCTGAGTTCTCTTTGAGGTCACCCAGACGGTTCATGTGCGTAGCGCATGGAACTAAAAGTGCGCTACGTTTCCCCCTCTTTGCACTCGCATGCCCAGCAGCGCAGGAAATGAAAGAATGGCAACATGAGAGAAAATATTTTTAAATCCTTTTAAGTCTTGATCTATTCCATGCTTAGGAGAGCGAGTCTTCCTTTAGTGACAGTGTGTAAAATTCAGTGTTCGGAATAACAAAATGGTCTGATTTCTAACGCCGTTATGAATCGGCGTTATTTTTTTCAGTATTGGGGTAATCCAACTCTTTTTTTTCCGCCGTTACAACACCGCTAACGTCACTGACCATCAAAAATGGTGCGTTCACATACATTTTTTGGGCATGGTAGGTATTTTTTTGTGTGTATCCATGTACGTTTTACTTGCATTTCCTTCCTTTTTGTTTGTTTTTACGTATGTTTTCATCCGTGTATTTACATACTATTTTGTGCGTATTAATTTGTGATTTATGTGTTTACATACGTTGTGTGTGTTTACGTAAATTTTTGTGTGTTTTTGTGCACATACATACACGTTTGTGTGTATTTATGTACATTTTGTGTGCTTACTGATTCTGGTGTGTATTTGTGTACATTTCATGCATCTATGTACGTTTTTGTGCGTGTCTATGTATGTTTACGTAATTGCGTTTATGTAAGGTGCGTTTATATAAGTGTACTGTATTTACTTATGTTTTATGTGCATGCTTGCTTACGATTTTGTGCGGGTTTTTTATGTGTTTATGTAGATGCCGATTGTCATTTTATTGTATTGCTTTATGTTTATTTTGGTTGCACTTCAATTGTAGGATAAATCTATTGCTCATGAGGTGATATAAATATTACAAGGTTTAACAGCACTACTACCTGTTTGATCTTCTCTATTCAATTGACTCATAAAGGAAAATCAAAATACAAGCATTAAAGGAAATCAAAATATAAGCATAGAGTGTTTTGTTACATGATGAGATCGCAGGTTCGAGTCCCGGGTCCTCCGGGTTGTGTGTCGAGGTGTCCTTGGGTAAGACACTGAATCCCTAATCCCCCCAATAAGGTTGGCGCTTCCCAAGGCTGCATGGCCGCTATTGGTGTGAGAGTGTAGTGTATATCTTATTCATTATGTCTATTGTGTGTGTACCTATCCTATCAGCGTTTTTTTCATGTGTTTGTGTTTGTCCTACTCGTCGGAAAAAAAGGTAAGAGAAAAAAAAAAAGTAGGTAAAAAGAGAGCGCAAAAGAGGGAAAGAGAGGAACAGGATGAGACGCAAGAAAAGAGAAGAGGAGATACAGTTTAAAATACAAGGAAGAAAAAAACGAAGAATTAAGAAAGATAAAGGAGGTAATCTGGCGGTTTGTGGCGGCCTGTGACCTATGTCAGACATTTAATGCGAGACCAATTTTGAAACCCAAACCAGGGGCATTCTCTCCTGTGGCCTGATTTACAGGGTAAATGGGAAAAGGTTCCTTCTGGTTATTGTGGATTCTTATTCACGCTGGCCGGAGGCGTATCCGTGTGCGAAGGAAGACACCACGTCCGTTATTAAAGCTTTGGTTAATCATTATATTCCAACACATGGTTTCTCTGCCTTAAGTAGATCAGACAATGGAACACATTTTAACAACATAGCAATGGCTAAAGTGGAGGCTCTATTGGGGCTAAAACATTGCTTTGGGTGTGTCAACCACCCCCAAAGCCAAGGCAAAGTTACGAGGTTTAACAGAAATTTGAAAGAAAAATTGGCTAAAATCATGGCCCAGACAAAAATGACGTGGTTGCATGCTTTGGCCCTAGCCCTGTCCGTCGTCCGCCAGACTGTGCACAAAATAACAGGTTTTGCGCCATTCGAACTATTAACTGGCTGCCTAATGCCAGGGCCTGCCTCCACCTTGGTCCCGCCGGCGGACTTACCGACTCCGGATTTATCACACGCGGCATACTGGAAGTATCTTCATTCACTTGTATCCAGTGTGTCTGCGCAAGTCACAGAAAAGGCGGTTGCAGATTCTTCGTCAGCATCACTGGATTCTGACATCACTCCATACGTCTACCTCTGGGGGATCTCTCGGAAGTGGACAGAACCTTGCTGGAAAGGACCGTTTAAGGTTCTGGCTACAACCTCACACGCTGTCCAGTTTGAAAACAAAGGCCAAAAGTGGTTCCATTACTCACAGTTGCGACCGGCCTCAGACTTTGTTCCTGCCAATGGTGAGCTGAAAGGTTGAACGCCCGGACGGGCAGGTCAAGAGAGGGAAAGTAAAGATGATCAGGTTTGGATCGAAGTCGGACTCGAAGCCGGACTCAAAAGTGTCAACAACGATGCAAATGTTTAAGTATATTTGTTGTTTTGCTTGCTGGCTTATGCGTTGTGTGGATTATGTTGGTGGGGTGTGAAGCAGAGCGAGATGGTGGTGAGATGCTAACACAGACACAATGAACATTGCTATGTATAAAATGTAAACAACCGACACAGGTGAACACTTGGGTGAAAATTTTTAATTGGACACACCATTGGATGAATTTTTTTTAATTGGACACACCAGTGGAATGATTTGGTCTATCAATTGGAAAATTATCAGCTGCAATATCAAGATTGGCCTATGAAACCCCCATTAGCCCGAAGGGTGAAAGGACAGACAGGACAAGACCACTGGGACCACTTAGAAAAGGGATTTCAACCATGGATAGTCAAGTGGGCATGTATGTGGTGTCGTGTCATGCGAAAACGCGCACTACTGCTGCACTGTTTAGGCACAGAAGGGCAAAGAATTTTTCTTTCCCTTCCCGACACTGGCACTTCTTACAAATCCGCTTGTGATGCGCTAAAAACTTTCTTTGTACCGAAGATGAATGTCGTGGCTGAGCGTAGCAAGTTCCGTCGGCATGCTCAGAGACCGGGCGAGACCACTGCTCAGTTCATTGCCGCATTGAGGGAATTAATTACTAACTGTGACTGTTGTAGAATTCAACATTGGAGAATTTGTCGGTTCGATAGATAAGTAAGATAAGGGAACAGATAAACAGAAGCCAGCGTTGGAGGAAGAGACCTTTATTGCAACGAAGGTTCTCTCAGAGAACGGTGAACATGACAATGGTTTTAAGCAGTAGTGACGATTACGCTGGATACACCCCAAAAGGCGGTCCTGTATCACGTATGAGTACGTGACCAGTCCCGTGTACGCCGTATGAGTACGTGACCGTTCCTTGCACGCCGTCTGGCAACGGTATCTTCAAGGTAAACTCTAATCGTCTGGTAACGGTATTCAACCGAGGTCACCCCGACCTTTTCCCACAAGCAAGTAATGTATTGTAAGTTAATGTAGACATGTATGCAAATCTATTTCTATATATGCAAGTGCAAATGCTTTTGAGGATTTGCCACAACATAATCCCCCCTTTTTTTTTTTTTTTCCTTTGAATGGAAATTAAAATTGAAAAGGAAAACAGAGTAGTGGCAAATTATTACCAATCGTAGATATCAATACAGGACAGAGTTTACGCGAATCGAAAATAAAATAAAATTCTCGCGGTCAGCCTGCTGTGATTACTCTAACTTTCATTGTTCATGTTTCATTAAAAAAAATAAAAAAGAAAAAACCCCAACACTCCAAACATCTGACCCATGCACTAACCCCCCCTTCATTTATCTTTATCCGTACATACTGTATTATACACGTGGACCGTCGACGGTTGATCGGTACGTGATAAAGGTAAATGAATAATTAAACTGATCAGCGATAACAAATTTTGGTAACAGCCGTCGATACATTTCAAGATGAGTGCATGACTGGATAGTGATACAGCATATACATCGGCCTTTGGCCTGACCCCTGTGCATAATTTGAAGACCATGCACTGTCGTATTCGTCAACGGGTGTCGTGAAGTCAGATGTTGGAGTGAGTGTTATCCCAGCAGGCATCACGCTCAGTTTCCATGCAGCCAAAAACCCGGAAGCGACGATGACCATCCCAGGCAGCAGCTTGTTCCCCGGCAGTGTGACATACCAACAAAAGAATCACAATTAGAAACCAATATATTTGTTGCTGTTATTCCTAGTGCTATACAGTGTGTTGCATGTTTAACAATAGTGCCAATTGATATCGTATTCAGACCAGATCATCATATGTGTCTCTTTCAGCAGATGCTCCATTATTTAATGTAATTTAGACTGACTATTAATGTTGCCAAATAAAATTCAAGGTTTTGAATTTAGTTGAGTCATCTGTTCTTCCTCACTAAGGAATAGGCTTGGATATTTAATCACTAACTGTGCTCATTTAGCTTCTTACCACCCTAGTATTAGCCACTACTGTCATTTGTTCTCCAAAAGTCTTAAGAATTCCTCTTTTAAGAATAGGTATGGCACAGAAACACAACAAATACATAATTATTACGATAGTTAGTACGAAAATTTCCCCCTTTGCTAACATACTACCCCAGTACCAATCAAGAGATACTGTTCTTTCCAGTATTTACTGTCACTTCATTGCTCAACTCACTGACATAACAGTCAGTGCTTTTGTGAAGCTTCCTGCTTCGGATGAATTTAAAGGTATATACGTACAGCCTTCCTCCTTTATCATATGACACACCTATACTGGCTAAAAGAAAATCGAAGGCCTGATGATTCTGCCAGGCCATCCTAGACGTCTCATGTAATTGCTCTCCTACTGCACTAAAGGCCTCGTTAATGTAATTAATAAACGTTGTTGGTTGTAATAAATGTAGTTAATCCATTTTGCGTTCTTATTCTGAGTTATCCAGATAAACACCGATCCTAATCCAGACTTAATTTCATTGCTAGCTATAAATTACTCTGGAATTACTCTCGGTTGTCCGATGTTATTTAGCCATACCCGTCCACATACATATGTTTTCTTTACTCCGGCCAATTGTCAACAAAGATATTTCATTTAATTGCTTTTTCCCCTTTTCACTTCTTCCTTTACCACTTGTATATCCCTCTCTTCCCTTTTCCTCAACGCCTACTTTCTTTTCGCCTTTTTACTTCTTCCTTTGCTAACTCTTATCTTTCTGTATTTGTAACTTCCTTACTTGCTCTGCCAACAAACCATTTTCTACATAACTTTCCCTTCTCCTACGCCCCCTAACACATGCTTTTTAGCCCACTAGTTTAATGGGAAATTGACATATAACCATCTCACTTAATCTTTCAATTTATTTATTTCGTTTTTCCAAACCAATTAAATCTACTATTTTAGCTTCACCTACTTAATTTGAAAACGACGTGCATTGATCTACAACGATTCATCTTACTCATTTGTATTCCATTCAATGAATATTTCCTCCATATTCAATGAAAAAAAGTATTTACTCACGCTTTTCCACTACTCTCGTACAACAATGCTTTTCATTCTCAAATTACTCCATTTATTCCACTCAATTGGATTCTTCATCATCTTCACATTCCTTTATTTTCAAATTTTTACTGAAAACGAAACATTTTTATTCATTTTCTGTCACTATTCCATCTTTCTATGGTGTGGTTCTGGCATTACCTCTATGAATCTGAAATAACTCAAACATAACTTTTCCAAACTTACCACTTCTGAATTTATCGTTTTCCAATTGAAAAAACAGAAAAAATTTGGACCGTAAAAAATATTTATTGGAACCCCTTAGGCCCCTATGCGTTATGTTGTACACCCTTAGCGTCAAACGCTGATTTCCCAGAAAACGAACGTTTTCGATTCCTGACGCGATGTGCTCTCGGTTCCACCCAAAAACAATATTTTTAAACGGTCTTACTGTTGATAACAAAACGTTTCTGTCGTTGCATTGTGCACTTAAATTCGCATCCTTTTTCTTCTTTGTTAAAAACGCACGCGCTCTCGTCCGCGGCAATTTTCCTTCGTATTTTTCTATTTTTCCTTTTCAGCTACGTGGGCCGCTTAAAAGCGAGCGCAAGACAAACATAAGACAAGAAAAAAGAGAATACAGGAAAGTATACAAACATTTACACATTGAACAAACATAAAACATATGACAAGACAAATGGCCCACAAAAATTTAAGTTGTTTAGTCAAATTAAGTCAGTGCACATTGAGACCATGCGCCTACACAACTACCGAGTTAGGGTTACGGTTTTCCTCTTCTACACAACTTCTCGAATTTCACGTACTGGCCGTGCACTCATTATTGGCTGTCGGCGTTGTAACCTCACTCTTTAGTGCTGTCGCCGTGGGTGTAGGTTTCTCTGACTTTGGTCGTCGGAACCTTTCTTGCCTGTATCGTCACATTAAGGTTTAGCCTATTATCCGTCACTTTAGTCTGTACTGTCCTTAACATATTTGGTTTCTGGTAGGCCGTCGGCACTCCGACTGGTTGCACGTTTATCTTTCGTCTGACTCATCCCATGATACTCGGAATTTCAGTAATTCAAACTTGTTTTCTATCGCGAATTGCACTATTCATACACGCCCTTCTACTCAATCAAGGAAGCAAGGTTTAGGGCGCTTTGAGGAGAGGGATGACTGAGAATGGGCGCCAAGAGTGGACTGAGAGTGTGATCGTGGCCACTGTGTTGTGCGGTGCAGAGTCGATTCAGTTTTATTAAGACGACAGCAGTGTGTGTGTGTGTGTGTGTGTGTGTGTGTGTCGTCGTATCGATACTAATAACTACAAGGAGTGGAATGGAACTATGACGACTATAACATGAAACCAAACGAGACGTCACGCTCTATAGAGAATTTACCAACCTATTTCATCATCGCCTACAATCAGCTTAAAATTTTTCCAACATTCTGCTTCTTAAAAGAACCTAAAAAAAATCAGTCATTAAAAGCGCAATTAACCACCAGTCTATCGTCCCAAAAACAATTGTTTTAAGTCAATGGTGGGCAAACTTTTGTCGTCACGGCCTAGGGACACATCCAGTTTTTCTCATTTACAATTATGATGTTGTATTTCATTATATTTAATTCCTGTTTATTTACTTTGTGTAAGCTTTGCACATCAAACTGAAATATTAGCCCTTTGTTCCTTGTTATTTTTTCCATTGTTCCTTACAAAACCGCTCCCCAGTTCCCAAAGGTACGACGGTGATCGTTTGGATACACCATTTTTCAGATCTTTCCACAAACACTATTTATGTCCGGACTTGGGCTTGGCTATTCTAACACATTTATATTGTTAGTTTTAAAACATAGAATTTTAAATTTTGTTTATGTACGAACCTCTACTGAACATCAGTATACCCTCAGGGCAATTGCAGTTGATACAACAAGGTTCGTTTGCTTTCGGAACGGACTAATCCCGTTTCAATCCAATTGATTCAAATTGATAATGTGTTTCGATTTACAATAGTTTCATCATTCCATATTTACTGCTAGAACCAATTAAACGTATAAGTAGAGGTACAACTGTGTTATTGTAGTTGTGCACGTATGTAGTATTTCTGTCATGTCCAGCATGGTCGCTGTGGCGACCGTCTAATTCGCATGTGTCCTTCTTAAGGGCTTGCCTGTTCTGAGTAAAAGCCTGTTTTATGAGTATTCCTAGTTTGAGTTCCTGTTTGCCTGTAAGCCTGTTTTTGTTTTGTTTTGTCCCTGTGTGTTGGACAATTTTGCTAAATAAAGTAACTGGTCGTTACGCGATTGAATTCTGGTCCGGTCTGCACTTAGCTCAACCATTCCTGCAGTAGTATCTTATAATATTTACTAAATAAGATTCTGTAGTATTTTCGAAGTTGGTTGCAGTACACCTGAGGCTATTTTTTGCAGGATTTCTTTAGTAGCGCTAGTATTAATGCTGTTGTAGTTTTGTAGCAGTATTCTTGCAGAATTTCTGTAGTTGGTCTTTTTAGAATTATAGCCGTACCATATACTATGTCCTATTTTTCAAGCTCTATATTCCGTTTTCTAGTAATTTCATAAAATTTCTGCAGTAGGATTTAAATTATTGTAACCTTTTGCCATCTCATCTCTTGTTCTATTTTGGTTTACTGCACATGAATGGCTGGATTAAACCCTAGAGGTTTAATTCAGACCCAATTGTGGAAAAATGTATCTGATAATGTTACTTCCGGCGCCGTCACGAATGGCAGCCGCTCCAGCAGCTTCCGTGTTATTTTCGCTACCTTTGTGATTTATTTATTTGTTTATTTATTTTACTTACTTTATCAGTGCCTTGCAACACTTGGATTACTTTCTATCCTATGGATATGATTTCCAACTCGCAAAAATACGTACATTAAACAACACCACCTTCATTGGACATTACCGAATCTTACTGCATTATGTGTTCTGTGTAGCACTATTCAGTAACTCTATATAACATGCTAAAGTGGGCATTTGCACGTCACACTGGGTATTTGTATATTGTATTCTTTTGGCTTTATTATTGTATTGTTCTCAACTCAGGGATGCTGCTGGAAATGTGAATTTCCCTCAGGGGATGAATAAAGTATCTATCTATCTATCTGATTAAATCGTTCACCCCTGTGTTCAGCATCTTTTTCTATAATAAAATTTTATGTATTGCGTGGTACGTATCTTCTTATTCTGAAGCAAAAATACTTTTATGTCTATGTTTATCTGCCTTCAATTAGATATTGATCCTTTTAATAATTTACTTTTATTTTCATAGCTTATCTATAAAAATACTGTTATATGTTTTGCACAATGCTGTCAACTTTTTTTGGGACTACAATGACTATTTTTCACCAAATGCATAATTACACAGACCTCAACTGTATGTAACATTTTAAATGCACATTCTTGTGTAAATATTGTATTAATTATAACTATAACCTTATCTTTTCCGTTCCTTTACCTAACTTTGAAGATGGAGTGTCATGCCAAATGTAATTGTCAGTTACATTGTGTGCACCCGTTTTGTCTTATCATAAATGATGCGTATATATGTAGTGCTTCCAATACCCTGAGGAACTCCAAAAACACTACCTAATGCGTTGTTTTTCATACTTTTGTCGCAAGTTTTTCATACCCAATTTTCAGCAAATTATCCTTATTTAAATAACTTATGTTGTATGTTTGTCTTAGTGTTTCTTTTTCTTTTCTTTCAGAATTAAAGCAAAACAATATACTAGGTTAACTTTTTTGTGGAATTCAGGGGCACTTAGAGTCTCGTTAAGTTTTATCGTCCTTACGTACTGAGATGTTTTAGTGCAAACAGGTGGCCCGCTAAGGGATTGAATCCGCGACCTTGGCGTTATCAGCACCAGGGGGGGTTGAATCCGGCCCGCGACAACACTTAGTGAAGCGCAAGAGAAAAACAAGCTGTAGGCTGAAATATGTCAACTTGATGTGGCTCTCACAATCGCTGTAGTTATACAATCTTTCTCTCTCTTTCTTTTGTCCCACCCTCTCTATTTTTGTCGTCCTCTCTTTTGCACTTTCGAGATTACGTCATTGTTGTTGGTAATTGGTTAAGTCCGTCTTTTTCATTGGACAAAACGGCTTTTTTCCTTCAATTCATTGAAGAGAGCCTTTTCGTTCTCAATTAAGGTTTTTTCCTGCGAGTTTTTATTAGAAATGTCTTGATAGTGAACCTAAATCGTTTAATTAGCTTTTTTATAAAGTATTTAGCAATTTATATCCAAAACAGGGATTGCTGGTGTGACTACGCGATTGTAAACTGGAGTTACTGGAGTTTTCCATAACATAACATGAGCATCACCTAGAGGCAGTGAAAAATAGTGCTTATGTGGGTACTGTGACCCCCCTTAATTATCCTGTTAAGCACTTTTATTTTGGTTGCACTCCACAGTGCAAAGACTTCTTGCGGTCAATTTATACACACTGTCCCTTTAAAAAATTTCGAGTGCATGCTTTTTACGAAACCATATTCTAAAAAATATATTTTACACATTTTCGTCACATCTCACATTTTTCTTTTTTCCTGTAATATTTTTGATTTTGGTACTTTAGAGCTTATCTACCTCAGGGCCAGTGAGCCCTTCATGAGGTAAAGTGTACTTGTACTTTCCAAATCACCAACCGTTTTGGCATGTTATACAGTAGTGTCACACTTAACCGGGTCGCTGTCTCTAGGATGCGTCATGGTCTGCAGCGTCGCTTTTTGGATCTCCGGTTGCACTTTCGGAACCGCAATTTCCATTCGCCGCTGCGATTTCTCGAGCTCTGCTCCTAGTAACAACCATATCAGACAATTTATTATCACACACAGCTTTGTCACCCACATCTTGTTTTCCTAATTTGAACGTTACTGTCCTGTTGATCTTGCTTGGTCTCGTTGACGGTGGCAGCAGGGGTCAGCAATAAATGATTGGTGAAAAATTAATGCCATTAATTGCGAAAAATTAATGGAATGGTTGCTTAAATTCATAAATCCATTTATTGCAAAATTTAAATAATTAGCAATTATTGCGAGTTTGCGACCCATTAATTGCGAAATTATTCGGGTTTTTTGTTAGTCGATTGCGTCAACAAACGTGTAAATTTTCTCGCCGCGCGAGCATTTCGTATGCGGTCAAGGGCACATATACGCACAATCGGGACAGTGCATGTATACGCGTAAGCTACCGTGTTTCCCCCATTATAAGGCCCAGCTTTTTATGAGAAATGAAATTCAACCTTGTCAACAAATTGCCTAGAAGCCCAACTTTTTTTGTTTTCTAACAACCGCTTCTGGGACAGCGAATTTGTTTCCCACATCGTTTCATCTAATGAAAATCTCTAACATTTTCACTCTCTCCGATGTTTCTATGTTGTACACATTTTTGTTCATAAATGAATGTGTAATAAATAGCAAAACCTCTTATTACTAGGGTGTCTTACTGCGCATGATAATGTTGGCGTGAATGTTCTATCATTCACTGTTCTTCTAACCTCAGTTAGTGTTCCGACAATTCGCATATTAATTTAGGAGGAATCGACAAATTATAATTATAAAACAAGCCCCAACATGACGGTAGCTGATGTGATCACCAATAACTCAAAAGATATTTTTTGTACTAAAAGTAAAGATTAAAGGACCAGTTTGTTCGACCATATTGACACGGCTAGTATACCATTAAATTACCAATTAATGGCTAGAAATCCAATAAATACCCATCAATTGGCCCTGCCGCAAAAAAAATTAATTTTAATTTCTTCGCACTTAAACATTATTTTTCTTCCAAAAATCAATTAATGATGACCCCTGGGTGGCAGCGTGAGCCCTCGACCTGGACTGCGGCCAGCGTTGCCCTCACGACGGTGTACGGTCCCTCGCGCCTCGGATGGTTCCTCTTTCGTCGACCTTGATGTACACGAGATCCCCTGGGACGTCTTTTCAAATGGTTGTTCGACCTTGGACTCCTGTCTCTTAACCAGCTAGTAGATGACAGCCGTCAATTGTCACATTCAGTCTCTCAGTTCAGTTTGTAGTGTTTTGTAGTTGCTCAAGTGGCCCAGATGCGGTGCTGGTCTGCCTGTTACAGGGATATGATTTGACCAAAGTGAAATTATCTGAAAATGAGGTGAGGGTCTGGGGGGCGCGGGCCCCCAACTGGGTCCAGGGCAGTGCCCCGGTGGGGGGACTAGTGGGGCGAAGTCCCCCCCCGAAGCTCATGGGTTTTCCGTGTTTTTAAAGTACTTTCAATGCATTCAGATGACAAAGAAATAGACAAAACAACAGCATCAATTTTCAATGTATTTTTGAACTATCCCATGTAAAATTAGTTTAAGTCTACTCAAAATCAGTCACATTAAAAAACATTGGACTACCTTTGCTTTTAAAAACTATCACTGAGAATATCATAATATCTAACTCATGTGATTACTAAGTTAACACATAAATCATGTTGAAGAGTTCAAATTTCATGAACAAATAATTGTATCATGACCAAATGAAAAGTAACTCATTAGAAGATGCCACAAATGTCTTTGTTATGGCAGAAGAGTTTACCTATAAATGAAAGTACTGTAGTGGGTTGTACCTAATTCACCCACGGAACCATTGTTTAATGTGTAGTTTTTGTAAGATGCCATTCACGACCTTTAGAACAAACAAATTTATCTGATATAAAGTCAAAGGTATTTCCCTGTTACCTATTCTCCTTTCCTCTGGAGACACAATCACCGATTTCCTGGAAAGCAGATTCAAAATACAATTTTAGCAGTATTTCTGTGTTAAAAATAAAATAATTCACAACCCAAACGTATCAATATTCCTCAGATTTGTAAACACTACGTCAATCAACAAGATTCTAGCGTGATTCAAAGCAGATTTGTGTTGTTAGTTATCACCGCCCTGTCGACGGCCTTGGCCGTCTGGCTCAGTCCATTGTGACGTTCACTCGCAGTCTGCCGCCGGAATGTTTTCGTGAGCTTATCAGTACCAGACTGACCTTGGTGCTCAGCTGTCTACCTCTTTCTCCTCGTAACTGGCTGCAATCAGCACTGTTTGAGACCAGCCTGGATGTGCTCCAGTGTCCCCACAACCCTTCTGTAGACAAGCGGCCAGACAATGGATTAGTGAACGTCTTTGTTTGTTCTTTGCTCGTTTTTCTGTCCATCTTCGGCCCTTTTCAACGATCGTCTGACTTCTGAATCCTGTTAAATCGGTCATGTTTACAAACTCGGATGTTTAGTCTAGGTTAAATGACTGAATGAATGAATGAAGACATCACCTTAGCAATTAAATTCTTAAATTTTTCATGGTCTTCCTCAAGATCAAGTAATCTGCTCTTCATTGTATTTTGAAAATGCTTGCCATATACTGATTACGTTTATCGGAACAAGATCTCACAAATCAAAAGGCCACACGCAAACGGAGCACTTGACTTGACGAATTAAGTAATCCCTCCATTTTTTTATTTTTATGACACCACTTAACATAACGTCACATAAAGTAAAGGGAAAATAATACACACGGTTGAGCTCAACTCACACGGAGATAGACAGAGTGGTGGGGGTAAGGAGGGGGGTAAACAACAAAAAAACAAAAAACAAAAAAGACAAAAAGAACCAACGGTTTGCGCTAATAACCCACAAAAACCAAGAAGCAGTCACTCCATCATTCATCCATGCCTCCATAACTCCACACCCAACGCCAAACAAAACAAAAACAAAAAAGACAAAAACACAAAGGTTCTCCTCCGCACAGCGTCGTCCTAGCCCTTAAACAGTTAACTATAAATCACCCGCGTACAAAATAAGATATTTTATTCCCTTTTTTACAAAAATACAGAATATAATTTGCATAAACAGTCAAATAAATATTACATTTCAAAAGGGTCTTTAACAAACGTTTAGGACACTTTTACTTGTATTTATTTTTATTATATAATTACCTCTTTTTAATATTAAATATAAAAGCAGTAACGTTTGCTCATTGGTAACATTTTTTTTTAATGACTGTTATTATTTAAATAAAGAGAAATCACATTTAAGCAAGCGATGTTATCTGCCATTGAAATAAAAATCACTCAGCGAAGCCCACGACCCTGAGATTAAGAGTCTCATGCTCTACCGACTGAGTCAGCCGGGCGGGGGAGAACACACATCCACAGACAGAAAGACACACGTACAATCCTCGCTAGCTGGCACACACCAACATTCCCGAATGAGACATCTCCCACACTTAAAACATGTCATCAATTCCCACACATTCTCTGTATCGCCTGTTCTATGCGAAAGTATTTTAATAATAAAACATCGATTACTGCTCATTTTTTAACGTCGGTCTAATAAAATCAGATTTTAGAAAATGGCGATCTCCCACGCACCACACTTTTTATTAAGTCAAGGTTACATGTCCGACTCCCAAATCATAAATCCACTAGGGAAACAAATAAATATTTCCCGTATCAACCATATATAGATAGTCTATTGTTGAACTGTCACTAGCAAATGACGACGTCTTATCACAGCTTTACACAGATCTCAAGACAATCATAAATAAACAAATACCGACGCCGCTGCACCATTTTATCCAGGTTTTCAGGCAGCCCATGTCCCAAAACAGACAGGATTCTTTGAGCTCAGAACTCCCGTCGGACATAAAAATCTCAACTCAGTCTATATATCTCATCCGTCCTAACTTGGGCCTGACTACAGACGGAAAATCCCACGTGCACGAATTTTCATAATTTAGCTCCGACAGTGGCTCCCGTACTTCCCACGACCTCGACGAGCAAACTGAAATAAGGAAGAGAAAAAAAAACTTTCCTTACCTCAGTCGCCCGCTCGAGACCATTCCATTGAGAAGTCCTTTCCCTTTTCTGTTTATCTATTTGCCAGATCATCACGTTGGGCGCCATTGATTTGTTGTAGAATTCAACATTGGAGAATTTGTCGGTTCGATAGATAAGTAAGATAAGGGAACAGATAAACAGAAGCCAGCGTTGGAGGAAGAGACCTTTATTGCAACGAAGGTTCTCTCAGAGAACGGTGAACATGACAATGGTTTTAAGCAGTAGTGACGATTACGCTGGATACACCCCAAAAGGCGGTCCTGTATCACGTATGAGTACGTGACCAGTCCCGTGTACGCCGTATGAGTACGTGACCGTTCCTTGCACGCCGTCTGGCAACGGTATCTTCAAGGTAAACTCTAATCGTCTGGTAACGGTATTCAACCGAGGTCACCCCGACCTTTTCCCACAAGCAAGTAATGTATTGTAAGTTAATGTAGACATGTATGCAAATCTATTTCTATATATGCAAGTGCAAATGCTTTTGAGGATTTGCCACAACATGACTTTGGCACGTTTGCTGATGATATGATTAGGGATCAATTCATTGAGAAGATGTCCTCTTTGAGGATCAGAGAACGCTTGCTGTTGGAAACGGACTTAAAACTTGACAAAGCGATCACTATTACTACACAAATCGAATCCGCTATGACAGAAGCTAAGGCTATTGCTCCTGTGCACGTGCCCGACGTCCCTGTGAAGCTCGTGCAACAAAGAGATAAAAGGAATCGGAGCAGCACGCATACACAGCGCTCGAGAGATAAAAGGAATCAACACAAAACCTCCTACCGTTGTGGCTCCAACTCTCATATAGCAAATGACCCTAAGTGCCCTGCTAAAATTGCAAAATGCAACCAATGTGAAAAAATTGGACATTTTAGTAAAGTGTGCCGCAGCGAAATTCCTACTCGATCAGTGAGAGAAGTTACTGTCCCAGAACTTACTGTGTGTCATGTAGCCCCTACAGCTGCAGTCCCAAAGCGCCTTACGTGTACAGTTACTCTCCATGCGAATGATGAACAGTCAATTACTACTGACCTGCTTGTGGACACTGGTTCAGCAGTCTCAATTCTGCCCGAGAGAATTTACAGACATTCATTCATGCACGTGCCTCTCTCAAAGACTACTGTACGCCTGGTGACCTACAGTACATGAAGAAGCCAATTCCAGTGTTAGGCTGTCTTCAACTTACTGCTACATGCTGCAACCAGAGTGCACGTACTGGCTTCTACATAGTTCCTGACGGTGCTCCACTACTGGGAATGGACCTGTTCACTGCACTTCGCCTCCACATACAAGATGGGCAGATTGCAACACCTGCCGCATCGGAGATGAGGCACACTGTCAACACTACAAATGTTTTAGGCGTTGCTACAGGCTGTATACACAAAGTTAAAGTGCGTGCAGACGTCTCTCCAGTCCAGCAAAAGCCACGCAGACTCCCATATGCCGTGCGTGACAAGGTGTCGGAGGAGCTGACGGAACTGGAAACAAATACAAAAGCAGATTGCTTGTCATGTTTGCCTCTCCCCATCACAGAGGACCACAAGGAGATGGAGTTGGAGATGGTGGCTGCTGTGTCTCCTGATTTTGCTGCAGTCACTGCTGATGAGCTCTCCAGTGCGTGTGAGGAATGTCTGGTGCTACAGAAGGTGCGACACTACATGCAGAAGGGATGGCCTCGTACTGCATGAGGCCTTGACCCCCTCATCGTGCCATACTTCCGTGTGCAAAATGAGCTTGCCGTGCAGAACTGTGTCATTGGGCGTGGCACTCATCGTGTTGTGATACCACAACAGCTACAGGAAAAAATGATCCAACTTGTTCATGCTACACACCAAGGGATCGTCCGCACAAAACAAAGACTGAGAGACTTATACTGGTGGCCTGGAATGGATTCTCACGTTGAGCTCGCCATCAAGTCAAGGCAAGTCAAGTCAAGTCATCTTTATTTGTATAGCCCTAAATCACGAAGAGTCTCAAAGGGCTTCACAGATTATTACACTATATTACACAGACTATTTTTCAGCCGACGAGAAGAGTAGGTTATTCATATGCTATGGAGTAGAAGTGAGTTTTAAGTTTAGATTTAAACATTTCCACTGAGGTTGCAGATCGGATCTCAGGGGGAAGAGCATTCCACAGCAACAGTGCCCGGATGGAGAACGTTCTCGAACCAGCAGAACACTTCTTCATGCACCACCTGCTTGCAGCATGACAAAACCGCAACCACACGTACTGCCCCGTTACAGCCTGTGCCTACCCCAACTGCTGCCTGGGAAAAAGTTGCTGTGGACATTGTTGGTCCTATTCACGCTGCGCCTGCTGATTTCCGCTTCGCCATCACCCTCATTGACTAATACAGCCGATGGCCTGAGATTGCCTTCTGCTCAAATGTTACTTCTGCCTCTGTTATGACTTTTTTTCCCATTGTGTTTAGCAGAGAAGGTAATCCACAGGAAATTGTTACTGACAACGGCCCTCAGTTCGTGTCGACCGAGTTTGAAGCATTCCTTAGTGACAGGAACATCACACACCGTCGCAGCTCTGTCTACTACCCACAGGCCAACGGTGAAATTGAGCGTTTCAACAGAGTCTTCAAGGACTGTCTACAAACAGCCAACATTGAAGGTAAACCACTGAAAGCCTTTTTCACTGAGTTTTTACACACGTACAGAGCCACACCACATGCTGTGACTTCAGTGTCCCCCATTGAACTGTTGCATGGTAGACCACTAAATACAAAGCTTCACATCACAGGTCTTCACTTCATGCGCCCCACTGTTGACAAAGGCAACATGCTACAAAACATACAAAACAAACAACGGAAGTCAAAACAATACACCGACAAACGTCGTGGTGCAAAATCACCCAGCTTCCGGATTGGCTCTGCGGTTCGCATCCGCAAACCTGGAATCATTGCCAAAGGACACTCAAAGTTCACCAAGCTTCTGACAGTGGTAGCCCAAAAGGGTCCAGCCACTTATCTGCTGTCTGATGGAAAGGTGTGGAATGCTTTCCACCTTGCCCATTCTTCCACCTGTGCTGCTGCTTCAGCGCCACAGCCTGCTAATGCTGATGCCTGTCTCCTGCCAAGCAACCAAGGTGCTGAGCCACCTGAAACTGAAACTGTGCCCTCACCACATCCCTCTCCGGGTGCACCGAGAATACGACATGCTCCTGCATGGCTTCAAGATAACGTGACTTAAAAAAAAAAATACAGAAAAGATGTGGGGATGTTAAAAAAAAAAAAAGACATGATGAATGTTCATTGTTTCATTGTTTTAAAAAATGTCATGTTTGTTTATGATGTGATCCTCATACAGTCTGCTTACGTTTACAAGGTTTACACACTTTTGCTTACCGATATTAACAGTATAGTTCCTTACAATATTGCTTACCTTTGATAAATATTTACCTCTAATCTGGTAATGAATATTGAAATGTATTTTTTCTATAAGCTCATACTTACCGAAGAGTTATTGCGTATTTCAGATTAATGCTACTGTTTGTGTCCTATTCTAACAAAAAGGGAATATGTGGTGTTGTGTAATACACTCCCCTTCCTGCGGTGTCGCTGTATACTAATGTGCAGCCTTGTACTTGTGCTTGAGAACTACCGAGGAAGAAGTTAAGTAAACACTCTATGAATGTACCGTCCGTGCCTGTCGTGAATCTACTACAACCCTACTACAATCCTACTACATACACAACAATATAATAATTCGTTGCAGTTTACCGTGGCTCCGAACACAACCACCCAAATTAGTGTGCCAATAAAAGCATTAAGATACCAAGAAGCATGGTACACTTTAGCATGGGTAGCAATGTCTGAAGTAATGGGGCATATGTTTTCACGATATTGGTGGTATTTGACAGGACATGTGACAAAATTTGGTTGGGATGCGCAAATAACAACACAGGTAGGCGATTACTAGAGTCCCCCTCAAAGTGAGATAAGTAAGTATCATAGGCATAAAGTGACTTTGGGTAAAAAGGGGGAAGTGTTGAAACTAACGGTAGCAATTGGGAATACATCTATTGCATATCCACAGCAGGAGATAAATATTGTAAATACGTCATGCTGGGGATTCTTGTTATGGGCGTACTCATCAGGAAAGGATCAATATTATCCCATCGTAATTTGTGAAAACAGTACTATGAGTAAAGGGGATGCCCCATTGCTGAATAGGTATACTGAAACAGTGGGAGTGACTGCAAAGACTATGTTGACTGTAGACGACTGGTTTAGGATTCACACAGGTATTTCTACGGTAACTAATAATTGGCTCCTCATGGCTGAACAGGCAACAAACAATACTAACACGAATATTCTTGTATGTTTAGGTGCGAGACGGGTTTTTAAGATCATGGCAGCAACGGCCATATCCAAAATGTGCCTAATGGGTTTCCTGGAGAGTGTAGTCAATTGGATGTGGCCTTTCCACTGACGGGAATGGAGAAAAACAAGCCTATTTTTGACACCCAAGTTGAAAAACAAAATTTCACCTGCTTAAAGTTGAATGGAACCAGCCCTGGGATCGGAAATATCCAGGTATCGTGAAATGAATCGAAAATGTGTCTTTGCCAGCAGGAACCCCTCTCACTCGTGCGGATGTTTGGCTGAGGTGTGGAGCAAAAGTATTGTACGACAGGCTTCCCACCAATGCCTCAGGAAAGTGCGCCCTGGTAATGCTGATCATGCCAGTTCGTGTGACAGCATTAAATTTGGATAAAATTAATTGGGAAAGCGTTGGACAGTTGGGAAAAACCCCCTTCTTCACAAGGAAGAAAAGGGATATGCAAGAATGGTTGAATGCCGGAGACCCCAAATATAGATGCAATTGGAGTTCCAAGAGGGGTCCCTGATGAATATAATTTGGTGGATCAAGGGGCAGCAGGACGGGAAAGTATCTTACTGTTTATTACAGTAAATAAGAATGTGGATCGAATCAATGCTATTGATTAAAACGATTGGCGAATTTTACCACTTCTGCACTCCAGGCAGTGCATGAGCAATTGGCTGCTACATCACTAATGGCGTTCCAAAACAGAATGGGCTTAGACATGGTTTTGACTGAGAGAGGGGGAGTGTGTGGAATTTTTGGGGATCAGTGTTGTACTCTGATTCCCAAAAATACCTCCCCTGACGGATGTCTTACTAAGGCATTGGAGCGGCTGCAAACATTAAGCAACAAAATGAAGGAGCACTCATGCGTAGACACAACTTGGTATTCTGACTGGTTAAACGTCTTTGGTAAGTATAAAAGCTTGATTGCATCTGTGCTGATTTCTATTGCTGTTTTTGCGTCCATTATAGTGTTGTGTGGATGTTGCTGTATTCCGTGTATTAGATCATTAACCATTAGAACGATTAAGCGGACGTTGGGTCCACTCTCTTCGGGTGGCCAGTACATGATGATACCCCAGAAGGACACACAGAAGATGGAGACAGCTGTTGCCCTCAGAGTGTCCGGGGTGTGAATATATGTGGTGGCCTCAGGGATCTGAGGTCATGAGAAACAATGGAAATTTTCACTGTTGTTGGCTTATAATTATTGCTTTTTAACAATAAAATAAAGAGGAGGGGTGATTACCTCAGTTGTCTGAGGTCATCGGAGGGAATAAAGGAAAATCAAAATACAAGCATTAAAGGAAATCAAAATATAAGCATAGAGTGTTTTGTTACATGATGCTGCTTATTGTATGAAAGTATGAGGATATCTGTAAGAGCGCGTGACGGGTGGAACAGGATGTGTGGTGCGAAAATGTGCAAGAATGGAATGTTCTAGAACAGACGGTAACAGCCACAAGCAAGGTGATGACTCAGAGGCAGTTGGTAAACAACTGCCAGGAAACCACAGCTAGGAGGGGCCAACACGTGATCCTGCAGGGGAGGAAAGACCAATCAGAGCGAGCTAAGGATATCTGCAATATACACATAGCCAATAGAATTATGCTAGGATGTTTTTGCTGTGCTATTTGCATATTGTATAGTATGAATTAATGCTGGGCTACTGGGATGAGAGGTGCGCCTGCTGGTGGGAACAGAGACGCACAAGATTGTATTAAGAGGGACCCAAGAGCCAGTTGTTTGTATTAGATTTGTGTTTTAGGAATAAATCCACTCGTATGTGAAATGCCGGCTTCCTGATGCAGAACAGGCGTGCATATTGTTGGATGAGTGGCGTTTGGGTAAGGTCAGAAATTGGAGTCGGATTAGTAATGTAAGTGTGTATTGATAAAGTCATAATACCAACACTCAGAAAGTGTCAAATATTTTGACATGCTATAACATTTTTTTACTATAGCGTAATTCAGTTATTAACGCAGTTACTTTTTGGAAGAAGTAGTCAGTAACTACTGTTTTAAAGTAACGTGCCCAACACTGGTAATACACTCATAGCTTTGAACGGAGCTGAATCTTGCACATTTGAAGAATACATGGTACGGAAGTCCGATAGATACTATCACTCCTAGATTCAGAAGCCAACTTCCTTTCTTTGCATAAGCAAGGATTGTTTTGATCCAGCGACAGGACATGAAAGCAGCTGTTTATCCCTGACAGCAACAACAAAATATTGAGTGGCTGAAAAGAGCCAATAGCTGGAGTGGTCCGGACGTGGTGGCAGAGGCTAACTTGAGCGGCTAGCACAGGGGTCACCAACCTTTATCAAACATTGAGCTACTTTTTGTTACTAATTAGCACACCCAGCATTTCTAAAATGTAACAACATATTATGTTTTTAATCTGTTGTCCCTATGCTATTACCAGGTTAATTATTGGAGGAAGTGTTGAATGGATTAAGTCACTAACGCCCCCAGCAAGCAGGTATGGCTATCGGTGTGTGAGTGTGAGTGTATGTGTGAATGGGGAAAGTGTGAAGTCCGTTGGAAAGCTCTTGGGGGTCCTCAGAGCCCTGTATAAATGTTAATTCATGTAATCTTTTATGTTTTTATTTTTCTACTACTGATTAGAGTTGGCAAGTTTTTTCCCTCAAAACAAGTGTCATTTTTTGTAGTATTTTATGACCATTGGAAATTTTGTGAAAAATCTGGATAATACAGCTCATCCTTGCATAAAAAAAATTCGATGGCACTGAAAATTTTCACAGATTTTCAAGCTGATGGCGCTGTCACGGCTAGCTGCCGCGCTAATCGACGCTAACGTCACAACGCTAATGTTGCCTTTAGTTGTTGACCTTGTTGCCGCTTCAAGGTAGATGTAGCTCTGATCTTTAAATGTGTTCCTCCTTTATTTGCTGTGATGTCTTTCTGATTTTATTATAGCGTGAGATAAAAAATATCGGTATATTCATACCACACATTTTCAACATGCGAGCTACTTACAAAATGTACAAGTCAAAATGATCTATCTACCACAAAAAAATTGAGATTCAAAAGCAGTCTACCATTCAAAAAGAGTCCTAATTAGTGGAGTTGAATGCACACAATATTTCTCAATGCACACTTAAATAGATCATCGTGGTTTGATGGGACGGCAGTAGCTCAGGAGGTAGAGCGCTCGTCTTGGGATCAAGGGATCCCAATTCAAATCCCGGCTCGTCTGTGTTACATGTCGAAGTATCCTTGGGTAAAACACTGAACCCCTAATGCCCCCAATAAGCAGGTTAGCGCCTTACATGGCTGCAAGGCCGCTATTGGGAAATGTGGAGCACATTGTAAAGCGCTTTGGGAAGTCAATGACTTGAAAAGCGCTGTATAAATGCGGATCATTTCATTTCATGTAAAAAGAAATTGGAAATGAAAAAGTCATAACACTGCAAACGCATAGAAATACCATGGTCAAAATACTTCAAGTTTAGATGAAGTTATTTCTAATTCCAAGGGTTTATTACCAATATTTCCTATTTATCTATTTGTAATTGTAAGGCATATAAATTCGAAAACGGTATATTTTACAATATATGAATGTAAATGTAAATATTGCATTTCATATGGACTCTTAATCATTAAATACTTATTACACCATATGCACTGAATTAAAAACTAATAATTGTAATACTTTACACCTTACATCTGCAAAATTTAGTTTTACAATTCACTACTGCTGCCAAGCAACAATAATTTCTATGATGAAATGCTGCATTTGACTGCTGGATTGTAGCCTGTCCCAACCAATACAATGCACTGAATACTTTCCTTACCAGAACTACCTCAGTGATCCACCGGTAGATCATGGTCTACAAAATGGGAATCCCTGCTGCATGGCATTGCAAAGTGAGGATATTCACAAAAATAGTAACTATTTAGAGATAACATTGATCATTTTACGTCATGAATGGATGAATGAATGAATGAATGAATGAAAACTTTATTTGAACATAAAAATAAAAACAGGACAAAAACAATGAGTCAACAACAGAATAATGTCACATAACATGTTGGAAAAGGGGTAGTCAGAAGTAGATGCTTATTTTTCCTACCCCTTTATCTTCCTTATTAAATACATTTTATAGATAGCTCCTCTTGTGTCCAATACAACAAAATCTCATAGATATACTTATTACATGGGTCAGATATCAATAATTATAATAGTTACAATAATCACATATTTTATACACTAATCTTCGCAATACCATCCCTCAACGTCATAATGCGCATAATGTCACGGCGGCACCAGTGATAATAACAATAAAAATAAACACAATACTTATAATAACAGTTCTGATATAATAATAGTAGCAACAATAACAACAAGTTAACCATAGTTTGAAATGCAGTATTTCCAATCTCCCTCATATCCCATTTTCTTCATCCCTGTATTTCGCCAGTAATGCTATTTGTATTTAAATTTGAACACATGGATAGTTGGACATTGTTTGATCTCATTTTGCAAACTATTCCAAAGTCTGACTCCACACACAGTCACACACATACTTTTCCTGGTGGTTCTCACCTTTGGGATTTTGAATTCACCACAGCCCCTCAAGTTATAATTTCCCTCTTTCCGAGTGAATAATCTTTGTATGTTTTCTGGCACTATGTTTTTGTTGACCTTAAATAACAGTTGTGAAGTGAAAATTGTATTAAATCATCCAATTTTAATAATTTGGACTGCATGAATAAAATGTTGGTATGATCCCGATATCCTACCCTGTGTATGGTTCTTATTGCACGTTTTTGAAGGATAAAAAGGGGCTGTAGTGAACTTTTGTAATTATTGCCCCAGACTTCTGCGCAATATGCTAAATATGGCAGAACGAGAGAACGATATAATAAATACAATGCATTATAATGTAAAATAAATTTGGCTTTATTAATTATTGAAATGCTTTTAGATACCTTAGTTTGTATGTGTATGATGTGTGTTTTCCAACTTAATTTATTGTCTATTATGACCCCTAAAACTTAATTTCTGATGCAATGTCTGTTGCAACACCATCCATTTTTACTTCTAAATCTTGATTTGCCTTACGATTACCAAAGAATATTACTTTGGTTTTATTTAAATTTAAAGATAATTTATTTATATCCATCCATACTTTTAGGTTAATTAGTTCACAATTAATACAGGTTACCAAATCAATGTAGTTATCATTTGAATAGAAAATGTTAGTGTCGTCTGCAAATATTACTAATTTCAATAGTTTTGAAACATTAAAAATATCGTTAATATATAAATTAAATAACTTTGGTCCCAGGATAGAACCCTGTGGTACTCCACAACAGATGTCCAAATATTCAGATGAAAACTCTCCCATTTTTACATATTGCTTCCTCCCCGTCAAATAACTTTGAATCCATTGCAAAGCAACTCCCCTGATGCCATATCTTTCCAGTTTTTTAATAGTATATTATGATTAATGGTATCAAATGCTTTTTTTAAGTCAATAAATACCCCGACTGCGTATCTCTTCTTTTCTATACTATGTGTGATTTCTTCTACTGCATCAATAATTGCCATTGTTGCTGATCTGTTTGCTCTAAAACCATATTGACTTTCATTAATCTATTTATGTTTATCTACAAATTGTTCTAGTCTATTATTGTAAAGTCTCTCTAATATTTTAGAGACCTGAGGAAGCAGAGATACCGGTCTATAGTTTTGTAAAATTGTGCTTGTTTCCATTTTTGTATATTGGTATAACTTTTGCTATTTTCATTTGATTTGGAAATGTGCCTGTTAGAAATGATAGATTACAGATGTAGGTCAATGGTTTCACAATGCTATTTATAATTTGCTTAACTAGTACCATATCGATGTCAAAACAATCCATAGACGTTTTGTTTTTACAGTTGTTAACCACGTCAAAGATTTCTGATTCCGTAACCCCAGATAAAAACATGGTCTTGGAGTTCATTTTTATCAGTGACTCAAATTGTTTACCACTGCACTGTGGGATATTTGCAGCGAACTCTGGTCCAACATTTACAAAATAACTATTGAAATTCTCCACAACTTGATTTAAATTATAATTTTCACTGATCTCATCAATAAAATAGTTTGGATATGCATTGCTTACATCCTTTCCTTTTATTACTGTATACTATTTGATATATCCCAAATACCTTTGATATTACTTTTGTTATGATGTAATAAATTGGTATAGTAGAATTTCTTGCTTGCTCTTAATATTCCTGTCAATTTGTTTTTATACGTTTTATATCGGGATTCGGCTTCCTCAGTTCTTAGTTTAATAAATTTTCTATATAAAGTGTTTTTTTTTTCTTACAAGCATTATGTAAACCCTTAATTTTCCATGGATGTTTTACAGATTTATTCTTAATATTAGTTTGTCTTATTGGGCAATTTTTGTTATACTTGTTGGTGAATATTTCCAAAAATATGTCAAACGCACGATCCACATCATCTGTACCATATATAGCATTTCAGTTTTGTTTAACTAAGTCATAATTGAGTGATATAATAGTCTCTTCAGTTCTAACTTGTTTGTAAACATAATCCTTAATTGATTCTTGTCTAGTAACCTTTTCATCATACACTGTAAATACTGGTTGGTGATCAGAAATATCACAAACCAGTAATCTGCTGACGTTTGTAAATTCCATATTATTTATAAATATATTGTCAGTGAGTGTTGCACTGTGTGAAGTGAATCTACTAGGTCTTAATATAGTTGGGTACAAACTCATACATTCATTAGATAAATGTTGAAATCTCCACAAATGAATAGTGTTTTGGCGCTTATTGTTGAATATGTTTTTTCAGATCTATATACACAACTGACTATAATATTTTTCCTTTTTTCATTTATAATTTCTATTGTAATACATTCAAGTAAATCGTCAATGAAAAAAAGAAATGTTTTGTAACATTTTCGATTTTAATCTTTTGTGCACATATATAGCTACTCCACCTCCAATTTTGTTTGTTCTATTTACATAGTTCAAATTATAGTTGTTTAATTCAAAATGTACACCCCTTTCCTCACTGAACCACGTTTCAGAAACTGCAATAACACGAAACGGGTTCTCAAATTGTTGTAAGTATTCAGTGATGTCATCAAAATTGTGCTAGTTAAGGCACATCATCAGTGAGGACACCTGGGTCCACTGGGTGTTTTGGTCTCAAAACAGACACTTTTGCCCAGGAGACCCAGCCGGGGTTGATCAAGCTTGTGTCTTAAGAGCCTGTAACCACGTGTCGCCCCGCTTGATCCAGAGCCATGTGGACCGCTTCTCTACTGCTGGTGTTCCTGATGGCTCGCCTGTTGTGCATTCCCTTCTCTCCCAGCATCTTGAGTGACCTGATAAGGGACTGACCGGCAAATCTTCTGCACCCGACCTCTATGGGCTTGCACCGGGTTTTCCATCCCTTGTTTTGACACTTACCCACCAGTTCCTCATACTTGGCTCTCTTTCTTTCAACATTCTCCTCCATCCTGTTTTCCCAGGGAACAATGAATTTCAGCAGGACCACTTGTCTTGTTTCTGACACAAAGACGATGTCAGGCCCGAGTGTGGTCATTGTGATATTCTCTCGGAACCTGAGCTTTTTCCCTAGGTTGACCAATCAATTGCCAGTCCACCTACTTCTCCCTGCTGCTGCTACTGTTTCTGCCCAGCTCTGACAAAAGTGATCGACTACCTTGCTGGCTGTTGGTGTTTGCTGTTGGAAATACCTGTGTGAATCGCTTCAGCAATCACCAGCAGCACTTGGTCAATCCGCTAGTGGTAGCATCCATCTTTCAGTGCCTGTGGGCAGCAGCTCAGGATGTGCTCCAGCAATCTGACCATTTGGTAGAGTGGGCACCATGAGTTCTCAGCAAGGCCACATCATTGAAGGTTGGATGGGCTTGGTAAAATGTTATAAACCAACTGGATGAGGATCTTGATCTGGTGTGGCTCGGTTTGCCATAATTCTGTCCACGAAATCTTCCGGTCAGCTGCCTCTTCGCAACCGGTGCATGTCCCGTGCTGCCTCATTTTTACTGTCGTAGTGCAGCCCCCTTTTCAAATGCTGCCTGAACCTCTTTCTGGATAAGCAGGCACTTTTCCTTCCCCTGTGCCTTGTTGTCAGAAGGTCTTGAGATGCCTCCAACTCTTCCATTGTCCGCTTGCCACTGCTCCCATCAGCTCACTGTGCCGCAGGCGAGACTCAGCTGGAGTAGACATTCTGTGTCTCGCCATGTATTCAATATCTGGGATTCGGACCGAGTATTTGGACAAAGAAAAAAAGAGCTGAAGAGTGCGTTTTAGTTGGGGAGTTCTATTACAAAATAAAACAGACAAGCAGAAGGTCTCCATCAGAAAAGGCATCAAAAATAGCTATTTCCTGTCTTATAGGAAATGGTTGGGTATTTTACAAAATGGAAAATGAATTTATTATGATGGGACAAAGTTAGGATGTCACATCTTTACAAACAGACCTATGTTTAGAATGAACCAACCTGGATGTTAATGGTTGTAAAATAAGAGTATGACAGATTCAAGGGCACTCAGACACATCACCATACCTGTCAACCTCCACAGCTCCATGCCCATACAAACTGTTGTATTTTCCCGTACAAAATACAAAATAATCTTACACCATTTTTTTTTTTTGATGATGCATGATGGAAAATCCCCAGGCGGCAGACGCATGTCAGAGACCAGAATGGACACAGGACTCAATTGCATACGTTTCTCAGTTTTCATTGAAAAGAAAGGGAGAGTAAGGCTTGCTTGCTTGCTTGATCCGAGGACTGGTGGAAAACGGGAGAGAGTGAGGTGGGAGTGACACTTCCGTGTCGGACGATGACAGGCGGGAATGGTAAGTCGTCTGGCCGGGGCTGGAGATCAGAGGCGATGTCAAGTTCGTAATCGGGGTCATAGGCAGGAGGCAGGCAGAACAGGTGTAGTCAGGTCCAGAAACGGGTCGGAGTTGGACGGGAACTCTGACTGAGTGAAACACAACAGCTCGCAACTGACAAAGTCTGAACTGAAGCCGGGGGCTTAAGAAGGGTGTGGCCACCAATCAGCTTGTCCGGGCTGTTGTTGCCAATCAAGCCGCCGCAAGTGTTCCAAATTGGTAATTATGACAACGCATGCGATTGACAAATTTGCGTTTTTCCGTACAGATTTCCTTGTAGGTCATACTCGTCTTAAAATGCATAAAAAACGTACTTTGTATGGCAAAACCGTACAGGTTGACAGATATGCATTAATGTTAAAGTTTCAACAGTAAAAACTTTATTAAAATATTTGGATAAGCATAAGTTGCATTTATAACAACTAAATCATGTGATTATCAAAGTAATAAAATAATGATTAGCTAGTAAAACTTGTAGCTGGAAAACTCATGCGGTATGACACATTTTAATTGTCTTACACTTACCTTGGAACAGATTTAGACATCCTTATTAATGTTATCCAGGGGCCGGCCGGGCACAGCCCGAAGGGACGACGTGGGACCCTCTTCCCATGGGCTCACCACCTGTAGGGGGGGCCAAAGGGGTCGGGTGCGCAGAGAGCTGGGTAGCAGCCAAGGGAGGGGTCCTTGGCGCGACGATCCGCGGCTACAGAAACTGGCTTTTGGGACATGGAACGTTACCTCTCTGGCAGGGAAGGAGCCCGAGTTGGTGCGTGAGGTTGAGAAATTCCGACTAGATATAGTCGGACTCACCTCTACGCACGGCTTGGGCTCTGGTACCAGTCCTCTCGAGAAGGGTTGGACTCTCTTCCACTCTGGAGTTGCCCGTGGTGAGAGGCGCAGAGCCGGTGTAGGCATATTAATTGCTCCACGGCTCGGCGCCTGTACGTTGGGGTTCACCCTGGTAGACGAGAGAGTAGCCTCCCTCCGCCTTCGGGTGGGGGGACGGGTCCTGACTGTTGTTTGTGCTTATGCACCATAAAGCAGTTCGGAGTACCCACCCTTCTTGGGGTCCTTAGAGGGTGTGCTTGAGAGCGCGCCCCCTGGGGACTCCCTCGTACTGCTGGGAGACTTCAACGCTCACGTGGGCAATGACAGTGAGACCTGGAGGGGCGTGATTGGGAAGAACGGCCCCCCTGACCTAAACCCGAGTGGTGTTTCGTTACTGGACTTCTGTGCTCGTCATGGTCTGTCCATAATGAACACCATGTTCAGACATAAGGGTGTCCATATGTGCACTTGGCACCAGGACACCCTAGGCCGTAGTTCGATGATCGACTTTGTCATCGTTTCGTCGGACCTGCGGCCGTATGTTCTGGATACTCGGGTGAAGAGAGGGGCGGAGCTGTCAACTGATCACCACCTGGTGGTGAGTTGGCTTCGATGGTGGGGGAAGATACCGGCCCGACCCGGCAGACCCAAGCGTGTTGTGAGGGTCTGTTGGGAACGGCTGGCAGAATCTCCTGTCAGAAGAAGTTTCAATTCACACCTCCGGCAGAACTTCGCCCATGTCCCGAGGGAGGCGGGGGACATTGAGTCCGAGTGGACCATGTTCCGCGCCTCCATTGTCGAGGCGGCTGATCGGAGCTGTGGCCGCAGGGTAGTCGGTGCCTGCCGCGGCGGCAACCCTCAGACCCGTTGGTGGTCACCGGCGGTGAGGGATGCCGTCAAGCTGAAGAAGGAGTCTTATCGGGCCTTCCTGGCCTGTGGGACTCTGGAAGCAGCTGGCAGGTATCGGCTGGCCAAGCGGAATGCGGCTTTGGCGGTTGCCGAGGCAAAAACTCAGGCATGGGAGGAGTTTGGCGAGGCCTTGGAAGCCGACTTCCGAACGGCTTCGAGGAAATTCTGGTCCACCATCCGACGTCTTAGGGGGAGGAAGCGGTGTGCCATCGACACTGTGTATAGCGCCGATGGGCGCTGCTGACCTCGACCCGGGACGTTGTGAATCGGTAGGCGGAGTACTTCGAAGACCTCCTCAATTCCACCGGCACGTCTTCCTCTGGGGAAGCAGAGCCTGAAGACTCTGGTTTGGGCTCTCGTATCACTGGGGTTGAAGTCACCGAGGTTGTCAAAAAACTCCTCGGTGGCAGGGCCTCAGGGGTCGATGAGATCCGCCAAGACTTCATTAAGGCACTGGATGTTGTGGGCGTGTCATGGTTGACGCGCCTCTGCAACATCGCGTGGACATCGGGGACAGTGCCTCTGGACTGGTAGACTGGGGTGGTGGTTCCCGTCTTTAAGAAGGGGGACCGGAGAGTGTGTTCCAAATACAGGGGAATCACACTTCTCAGCCTCCCTGGTAAGGTCTATTCAGGGGTACTGGAGAGGAGGGTCCGCCAGGAAGTCGAATCTCGGATTCAGGAGGAACAGTGTGGTTTTCGTCCTGGCCGTGGAACACTGGACCAGCTCTATACACTCTTCAGGGTCTTTGAGGGTGCATGGGAGTTTGCCTGTCCGGTCTACATGTGTTTTGTGGACCTGGAGAAGGCATTCGACCGTGTTCCTCGGGAGGCCCGATGGGGGGTGCTTCGGGAGTATGGGGTACCGCACAGTCTTATCCGGGCTGTGCAGTCCCTGTATGCCCGGTGCCAGAGTCTGGTCCGCATTGCCGGCAGTAAGTCGGATTCGTTCCTGGTGAGGGTTGGGCTCCGCCAGGGCTGCCCTTTGTCACCGATTCTGTTCATAACTTTTATGGATTCTGTTCATAACTTTTATGGACAGAATTTCTAGGCGCAGCCTTGGCGGGGATGGAGTCCGGTTTGGGGGCCTCAGCATTGCGTCACTGCTTTTTGCAGATGACGTGGTGCTATTGGCTTCCTCAGCCCGTGATCTTCAGCTCTCGCTGGAGCGATTCGCAGCCGAGTGTGAAGCGGCCGGGATGGGGTTCAGCACCTCCAAGTCCGAGGCCATGGTTCTCAGTCGGAAAAGGGTGGAATGCTCCCTCCGTGTCGGGGAGGAGGTCTTGCCTCAAGTGGAGGAGTTCAAGTATCTTGGGGTCTTGTTCACGAGTGAGGGTAGGATGGAACGGGAGATCGACAGACGGGTCGGTGCAGCGTCTGCCGTCATTCGGACTCTGTACCGGTCTGTCGTGGTAAAGAGGGAGCTGAGCCGAAAGGCAAAGCTCTCGATCTACCGGTCGATCTACGTTCCTACCCTCACCTATGACCCAAAGTTCATGACCGAAAGAACTCGATCCCGGATACAAGCGGCCGAAATGAGTTTCCTCCGCAGGCTGGCTGGGTTCTCCCTTAGAGATAGGGTGAGAAGCTCAGTCATCCGGGAGGGACTCGGAGTAGAGCCACTGCTCCTCCGCGTTGAGAGGAGCCAGTTGAGGTGGCTCAGGCATCTAATAAGGATGCCTCCTGGACGCCTCCCTCGGGAGGTGTTCCGGGCATGTCCCACCGGCAGGAGGCCCCGGGGGCGGCCCAGGACACGTTGGAGAGACTATGTCTCTCGGCTGGCTTGGGAACGCCTCGGGGTCCCGTCGGATGAGCTGGAGGAAGTGGCTGGGGATAGGGACGTCTGGGCTTCCCTTTTAACGCTGCTGCCCCCGCGACCCGACCTCGGATAAGCGGAAGACAATGGATGGATGGATGGATGGATGGATATTAATGTTATCTACGTTGAATTGATGCTATGGTACACTTGAATTAAATGTGGCTTGGGAGGGTTAAAAAATGCACCGCAACGCCCAGGCGCTCAGGATACCTGGTATCTGATTTGCATGAATCCTATGCACACCCTTTGTCCAAAGTTTAAAATGTGGAAAAAACACAAACAAAAACTGATGAACTGAAAAACGTTTCAATGGACGTAAGCAGAGACTACTGGACTGTCTCAGAAAATTAGAATATTGTGATAAAGTTCTTTATTTTCTGTAATGCAATTAAAAAAACAAAAATGTCATACATTCTAGATTCATTACACATCAACTGAACTATTTCAAGCCTTTTATTATTTTAATATTGCTGAATTTGGCCTACAGCTTAAGAAAACTCAAAAATCCTATCTCAAAATATTAGAATATCATGAAAAAGTATACAAGTAGGCTATTCAACTAATCACCTGAATCATCTAATTAACTCGAAACACCTTGCGAGGTTTCCTGAGCCTTAAAAACACTCAGCTTGGTTCAGTAAACTAAATCACAAGTATGGGGAAGACTGCTGATCTGACTGCTGTCCAGAGGACCATCATTGATACCCTCCATCAGGAGGGTAAGACACAAAAAGAAATTACTCAAAGAGCAGGCTGTTCACAGAGTGCATTTTCAAAGCATATCCACAAAAAGTCTGTTGGAAGGGAAAAATGTGGCCGGAAACGCTGCACAACCAAGAGAGATGACCGCAGCCTTAACAAAATTGTGACGAAGAGCCGCTTCCAGAATTTGGGGGAGCTTCAAAGACAGTGGGCTGAAGCTGGAGTCCAGGTATCAAAAGCCACAGTTCACAGACGTGTCCGGGAAATGGGCTACAATAGCCGTATTCCCATGGTCAAGCCACTTCTGAACTCAAGACAACGGAAGAAGCGTCTGACTTGGGCTATGGAGAAGAAGCACTCGACAGTTGCAGAGTGGTCCAAAGTCCTCTTTTCAGACGAAAGCAAGTTTTGCATTTCGTTTGGAAGTCAAGGCGCCAGAGTCTGGAGAAAGGCTGGAGAGGAGCAAAATCCAAGTTGCTTGAAATCCAGTGTGAAGTTCCCACAGTCAGCAATGGTTTGAGGAGCCATGTCAGCTGCTGGTGTTGGTCCACTGTGTTTCATCAAGTCCAGAGTAAATGCAACTGTGTACCAAGAGATTTTAGAGCACTACATGCTTCCATCTGCTGAAAAGCTCTATGGAGATGAGGATTTCATTTTCCAGCATGATCTGGCACCTGCCCACAGTGCCAAAACCACCAGTAACTGGTGCACTGACCATGGCATCACTGTCCTTGATTGGCCTGCTAATTCCCCTGACCTGAACCCCATCGAGAATTTGTGGGGTATAGTTGAGAAGAAGATGAAAGACACCAGACCTGCAAATGCAAATGAGCTGAAGGCCGCTATCGAAGCATCCTGGGCATCAATAACACCTCAGCAATGCCACAGGCTGATTGCCTCCATGCCACGCCGGATTGATGCAGTAATCCGTGCAAGAGGATTCCCAACCAAGTACTGAGTGCATCAATGGACATTTTCAAATGTTTGATTTAGTTTTGCTGTTATAAAATTATTTTTTTACTTGGTCTGAGGAAGTATTCTAATATTTTGAGATAGGATTTTTGAGTTTTTTTCAGCTGTAGGCCAAAATCAGCAATATTCAAATAATAAAAGGCTTGAATTAGTTCAGTTTATGTGTAATGAATCCAGAATGTATGACTTTTTTTTTTTTAATTGCATTACAGAAAATAAAGAACTTTATCACAATATTCTAATTTTCTGAGACAGTCCAGTATATTGAGTTCGCCATTCACACTGTGATTGTGATCGTGTTTTAGGGAGGAGCTTAGCCATAGGGTGATTGTTTTTGGCTTTTTAGCATGCAAAATTTTGCTCTTGCGGGTGCTTGGCGGTCATCTGAGTATTGCATGCAAATTTCCATCGAGCTAAATATCCATCGATCCATTATCTTCTGCATATCCGAGGTCGGGTCGCGGGGGCAGCAGCCTTAAAAGGGAAGCCCAGACGTCCCTATCCCCAGCCACCTCCTCCAGCTCATCCGACGGGACCCCGAGGCGTTCCCAAGCCAGCCGAGAAACATAGTCTCTCCAGCGTGCCCTGGGTCGCCCCCGGGGCCTCCTGCCGGTGGGACATGCCCGGAACACCTCCCGAGGGAGGCGTCCTTATCAGATGCCCGAGCCACCTCAACTGGCTCATCTCAATGCGGAGGAGCAGTGGCTCTACACAGAGTCCCTCCCGGATGACAGAGCTTCTCACCTTATCTCTAAGGGAGAACCCAGACCCCGTGCGGAGGAAACTCATTTCGGCCACTTGTATACAGGATCGTGTTCTTTCGGTCATGACCCAAAGTTCATGACCATAGGTGAGGGTAGGAACGTACATCAACCGGTAGATCGAGAGCTTTGCCTATCGGCTCAGCTCCCTCTCCACCACGACGAACCGGTACAGGGTCCGAATGACGGCAGACGCTGCTCCGACCCGTCTGTCGATCTCCCGTTCCATCCTACCCTCACTCGTGAACAACACCCCAAGATACTTGAACTCCTCCACTTGGGGCAAGATCTCATCCGCAACCCGAAGGGAGCATGCCACCCTTTTCCGACTAAGTACCATGGTCTCGAACTTGGTGGTGCTGATCCTCATCCCGGCCGCTTAACACTCGGCTGCGAATTGTTCCAGCGAGAGCTGAAGATCATGGTCTGAGGAAGCCAACAGGACCACGTCATCTGCAAAAAGCAGTGAGGCTATGCTGAGGCCCCCAAACCAGACTCCATCCCCACCAAGGCTGTGCCTAGAAATTCTGTCCATAAAAGTTATGAACTGAATCAGTGACAAAGGGCAGCCCTGGCGGAGTCCAACCCTTACCGGGAACGAATCCCACTTACTGCCGGCAATGCGGACCAGACTCTGGCACAGGGCATATAGGGACCGCACAGCCCGGATAAGACTGTGCGGTACCCCATACTCCCGAAGCACCCCCCACAGGGCTTCGGAAGGAACACGGTCGAATGCCTTCTCCAAGTCCACAAAACACATGTAGACCGGACAGGCAAACTCCCATGCACCCTCAAAGACCCTGCAGTGTGTGTAGAGGTGGTCCAGTGTTCCACGGCCAGGACGAAAACCACACTGTTCTTCCTGAATCTGAGATTTGACCTCCTGGCGGACCCTCCTCCCCAGTACCATTGAATAGACCTAACCAGGGAGGCTGAGAAGTGTAGTTCCCCTGTAGTTGGAACACACTCTCCAGTCCCCCTTCTCAAAGCGGGGAACCACCACCCCAGTCTGCCAGTCCAGAGGCACTGTCGCCGATGTCCATGCTATGTTGCAGGGGCGTGTCAACCATGACACGCCCACATCATCCAGAGCCTTAATGAACTCCGGGCAGATCTCACCGACCCCTGAGGCCCTGCCACCGAGGAGCTTTTTGACCACCTCGGTGACGTCAACCCCAGAGATGCGAGAGCCCAACTCAAAGTCGTCTGCTTCCCCAGAGGAAGTCTTCGAAGTACTCCGCCCACCGATTCACAATTTCCCGGGTCGAGGTCAGCAGCGCCCCATCGGCACTATACACAGTGTCGATTGCACACCGCTTCCCCCCCCAAGAGGTCGGATGGGGGACCAGAATTTCCTCGAATCCGTTCTGAAGTCGGCTTCCATGGCCTCGCCAAACTCCTCCCATGCCCGGGTTTTTGCCTTGGCAACCGCCGAAGCTGCATTCCGCTTGGCAAGCCGATACCTGCCAGCTGCTTCCAGAGTCCCACATGCCAGGAAGGCCCAATAAGACTCTTTCTTCAGCTTGAAGGCATCCCTCACCGCCAGTGACCACCAACGGGTCTGAGGGTTGCCACCGCGGCAGGCACTGACTACCTTACGGCCACAGCGCCGATCAGCCGCTTCGACAATGGAGGTGCTGAATATGGTCCACTCGGACTCAATGTCCCCCGCCTTCCTTTGGGACATGGGCAGAGTTCTGCCGGAGGTGCGAATTGAAACTTCTTTTGACAGGAGATTCTGCCAGTCCAACAGACCCAAACTACACGCTTGGGTCTGCCGCGTTGGACCGGTATCTTCCCCCACCATCGAAGCACACTCACCACCAGGTCGTGATCAGTTGACAGCTCCACCCTTCTCTTCACCCGAGTGTCCAGAACATGCGGCCGCAGGTCCGACAAAACGACGACAAAGTCGATCATCGAACTACGGCCTAGGGTATCCTGGTGCCAAGTGCACATATGGACACCCTTATGTCTGAACATGGTGTTCATTATGGACAAACCATGCCAGGCACAGAAGTCCAATAACGAAACATGTGAGAGATACATCATCATGGCGGCGCCCTGTTCGGCTGCGGCTGCATCGGCTTGCAACGTTTTTTTTGCACGTCGGCCATAAGATCCAGTCATCGACTTAGTTTTGATGGCGCACAAAGTCGGCTCGAACTGCAGATTAAGATACGATCGCAGTTTTTTTTGCTGGATATGCGATCATCCAGACATCAAGCGCTCGGTGTTTATTAGCCACGGACTGCTATGTCAACAAGACCCAGCGGCCTACAAAGCAGCGAAGAAGAGTGGCAAGACAGCGGCGTGACCGCCGAACGAGGACATCAAGCGCTCGGTGCTATGACCACTCGACCTCAAGCGGTCGGTGCTACGACCACTCGGGAGTGTTTATTAGCCACGGACTGCTATGTCAACAAAACCCAGCGGCCTACAAAGCAGCGAAGCACAGTGGCAAGACAGCGGCGTGACGAGGAAGCGGGCCGGGCTAACAGCTAGGCTAAACGCTAACCCCTCTAACATCCATTTTGCTCTCCAACGTTCGCTCTCTGGACAATAAACTGGACCATTTAACAACTGGAAGTGGCATCGAACCGCGAGATGACGAACTGCTGCGCTAAAATTCTGACGAAGACATGGTTAATCTTATCTATCCCGGCTGACGTTCAAAGAAACTGTGCGGGTCAGATGTATCGACATTTCGTTCTGTATACACGTCTCAGAAATGACAATAAAGTAAATCTGAATCTGAATATTGAAGATATAAACTCTTTGTTGGCGGAATCATTCAGATAAAAACACTTACTGAGTTTTTAATCTACATCGTGGATGCCTCAGCCCGCCCGGCATGGCCATCTTGGTCGACTGCTCCAGGCGAACTAACTTACATCCAGTCAGTAGGCGTGGTTTATTGACATCACACATAAACAGGAAATGAAGTCACACATGAGTGCGATTTCAAATTTAATTAAAATGAAAATAGACTGAATAACGTATTTACAAAAAATGGAATTAGACTGATCTTTGAAATGTGACTGTGTGTGTGTGTGTGTGTGATGATTGTCTTTATATTAGGAATATAAAAACAGGTTAATTTCATAGCATGGAAGTCTGCGAAATACACAACCAAAAACAGCCAACTTTACAAACAAGACTTGGGTTCAGGTCAGGGGGGCCGTTCTTCCCAATCACGCCCCTACAGGTCTCACTGTCATTGCCCACGTGAGCAAATAAGTCTCCCAGCAGTACGAGGGAGTCCCCAGGGGGCGCGCTCTCAAGCACACCCTCTAAGGACTCCAAGAAGGGTGGGTACTCTGAACTGCTATTTGGTGCATAAACACAGACAACAGTCAGGAACCATACCCCCCACCCGAAGGCGGAGGGAGGTTACCCTCTCGTCAACTGGGGTGAACCCCAACGTACAGGCGCTGAGCCGTGGAGCAATTAATATGCCCACACTGGCTCTGCACCTCTCACCACGGGCAAATCCAGAGTGGATGAGAGTCCAACCCATCTCGAAAGGGCTGGTACCAGAGCCCAAGCCGTGCATGGAGGTGAGTCCGACTATATCTAGTCGGAATTTCCCAACCTCACGCACCAACTCAGGCGCCTTCCCTGCCAGAGAGGTAACGTTCCATGTCCCAAAAGCCAGTTTCTGTAGCCGGGGATCGTCGCGCCAAGGACCCCTCCCTTGGCCGCTACCCAGCTCCCTGTGACCCTTTGTATTCCACAGCACCGGGGCCTGAGCTACTTTAGTTTTATTTGAAATTATAAGAAAAATTCTCTGTTTCCTTTTTCATTATTACAAATTTCTTACACCAATTTTAAGCCTTTACAGCAAAAGAATATCGGCTCCAATTATCACTTCTCCAAATACTAATAATTAGTATCGGCCCTGAAGAACCCGTATCTGTTGATCCTTAATAAATATTGTGAACAATGCGGCACCCCTTAGTCATCGGGCAGTTCACTGCATAATAACAAGTGTGTTGTTTCCATGATAAATGATACAAGTGGCTAAAGAATAATCAGTTTTACCTTTAACATATCCAGCCTTTATGAAAATAGCATTTAAATACACCGATTTTAAGTAATTTAATTGCAATTACAGCTCAAAATGGCTGTAGCGTCGACTGAAAATTGAATATTATTCATGTCCTCTCATAACTAGCTAAATTTGTCCAAGTTAACACAAGAGAGTGAAACACAATTAGACATACATCACCCATCCAGAGACTCCTCGTAATATTTACTGCACCTCACCAGCAACTGATTTATCATATACTTGAAGAGCAGCACAAATAAACAGTAAACAATATCATAAAATAAGAATCTGCATGTACATAAATATGCACAAAAACCTATACTCTGACAATACCAGGGCTGTGGTGGGGAAGGCCGAGCAGCAACTACACTTCCTGAGGTTTCTCAGGAGGAACAACATGAACTGAAGTTGCCGATGTCCTTCTACTAAGCCACAGAGGAAAGCATTCTGGCATATGGCATTACCATGTGGTGTGCTGAAAGCACAGCAGCAAACATGAAAAAAGAGTGTACAACCCCTGGCAAAAAGTATGGAATCACCAGTCTTTTACAGGCCTTCACTCAAACATTTTATTCTGTATAAAAACAATTCAGATTACAAACATGAAACAAACGTAAGGTCATTGCAAAGTGATACATATTGGCACCCAGAAACGCTCAAATAAATTAAGAAAAAACATTGCAATGGTCAGTAAATGTTACTTTTAACAAGCGAATGCAGGGAAAAGAATATGGAATCAGTGCATTTTGAGTAGAAAATGTGGACACACCCAGTCAATTTCCTTTCCTTTATTTGGCACGTAACTTAGATTAGGTCTGTTAGTCAGCAGTTAAAACAATGCAGTTATCACACCTGGATGGCTCCTGGACTAAGTGGATTGGCAAGAATCATCGCTCCAGCAAGAGAGATGTCTCTTGGGACCAAAGACAGGATCGTCTAACTTCTTGAAAAAGCTAAGTCTACACGTATGGTTGCTAAAGATGTGGGCCGTTTACAGTCAGCTGTATCGAAGATTTGGACATACAGCATGGGAAGATTATCAAAGTCAAGCATGCTAGTGACCAAGGAAACAACTGAAGGCCATGTGCTTTTAAAACAGAAAATGCACAACAGGACAAATGAAGATGAAATGGGAAGAAGTTAGAGTCAATAAACTGTGCAAAATCGCCTGAAGGAAATGGGATTTTCATATAGGAAAGCTCAAAGGAAACCATCATTGACGCTCAAACAGAAAAGAACAAGACTGCAATGGGCTAAAGAGAGGCAATCATGGATTGTGGATGACTGAATGAAGGTTATCTTCAGTGATGAGTCACAAATATGCATTGGACAATGCTAGAACTTTGGTGCCGTTCCGGTGAGATTTACAAAGAGGACTGCCTAAAGAAAACATCAAAATTCCTGAATGATGTGGGGCTGCATGTCTCGCAAAGGCACTGGAGAGATGGCTGTGGTCAAATCTGCAATAAATACACAAGTTTACATTGACATTTTGGACAGATTTCTTATTGCTTCAATTGAAAAAATGGGCGGCAGTAGCTCAGGAGGTAGAGCGCTTGTCTTGGGATCAAAGGATACCAGTTCGAATCCCGGCTCGTCTGTGTTACATGTTGAAGTGTCTTTGGGTAAGACCCTGAACCCCTAATAGCACCAATAAGCAGGTTAGCAAGGCCGCCATTGGGAAATGTGGAGCACATCGTAAAGCGCTTTGGGAAGTCATTGACTTTAAAAGCGCTATATAAATGCAGATAATTTCATTTCATTTCAAAAAATGTTTAGGGATGATGAACTAATTTTCCAAGATGACATTGCGTTAGAGCAAAAACTGAGCAAAAACTGTAAACACATTCGTTAGAGAAAGACAAAACCAGTCAATGCCTGAGAATAGCCCAGATCCCAACCCAATTGAAAACCTTTGATAGAAATCAAAAAATAAGTATCCACGTCAAGGCTCAGACCTGCAAAGATGATCTGGAAACTGCAATCAAAGTTGTCGCCAGATTGATGAAGAATACTGTTCATCACTCGTCAAGTCCATGGCTCAGAGACTGCAAGCTGTCATAAAAGCCAAAGGTCGTGCAACTAAATACTAGTGATATTGTTTTGATTGTTTTTGTCTGTTTTTCATGATTCCATAATTTATTCTTCAGAATTGAGTGATTCCATATTTTTTCCCTGCAATTCCTCTATGAAAGTAACATTTCCAGACCATTGTGATGTTTTTTCTTAATTTTTTGAGGTTTTCTGAATGCCACTATTTTGCACTTTGGAACGACTGTTAAATGTTTGTGACTGTTAAAGAGTTTTTTTCTACGGAATAAAATGTCTGAGTGATATGTTAAGCTGTTAGCTAAATAAACTTACTCTGCTGTTTTACTTCAGTCAGACATTTCAAAGACTTACATCTGAACCTGAATAAATTCAACTTGCAAACCGTACTCAATTTTAAACACAAACGTACCTGGAATATAAGACATACTTTGTTATATATAGGAAAAAAACAATTTGTTAAATATAATAACAGCATAACGTGACACGAGTCTGACATTTTGGAGACAAACACAAGATTTCTTACAAAAATTAAGCCAATGGCTAAACAGGCTGATTCACACTAGTATAACTCCAATAAATGAAACATAAATCCAACTAGTGTGTGTGTGTGTGTGGGGGGGGGGGGGGGGGGGTGTTCGTGTGTGTGTGAGTTCGTGATCGTGAAAACAGCTCAACTGATTTTCATGAAAATTAACGCACCCACAATAAACACCAATATAATCATTAAACATCTACTTTTGTGCACCAGCGGCTCTTGAGCTGCATGCAACGATGCGGCTCTTTGGCACCTCCTAGAGCAGGGGTATCAAACTCATTTTAACTCGGGGGCCACACGATGGAACAAACATTCTGTCGGGGGCAGGACTAGTAGATTAAAGAGAATGAAAATGAGATAAAGAAATAAAAGGAAGAGGGAAGTAAAAGGAGAGAGGGCAGGACAAAGAAAGAAAAAGAGAGAGAGGGAGAGAGCGTGAGCAACAAAAGATAAAAAGTTGTGAGAGAAGGGGAAAAGAAAGGGAGAAGAAGAAAGAAATCCAAAGAGAAATAGTAAGATAGAAGGAGAGAAAAAGGAAAAGAAAGCGCGAAGAGTATGAAGAGAGAAAGGGAAAAGAGAGAAAAAGAAAAAAGGAAGTTAGAGCAAAAGAGGTTAAAAGACACAGAAAGAAAGAGACAGAGAGCAACAAAGGATGAGAAAAAGAGACACAGAGAGTGAAAGAGACCGAGACAGAGTGGGAGGAAAGGGGTGGAAAAGAAACAGAGAGAGAAAGAGAGAGAGGTGGGGGAGAGAGAGAGAGATAAAGACAAATGCAGTGTCTTTGTGAGAGGCATCTGGCTTTGGCAACATCAAGTTGATATATTTCAACCTGCAGCTCGTTTTTCTATTGCGCTTCTCTGAGTGATTGAATCCCTTAGCGGGCCTAATTTGGCCCGCGGGCCGCCTGTTTGACACCTGTGTCCTAGAGTCTCCCGACCGCTTTTCAATAAGCGGCCCCAACAACCTCGCCCAATTAGAATGCCAAGCCAGGTTATGCTGGGCCACTATACTTGTTCTAAATACATCTTGGAAATATTTTAAACCAAAATGTACTTACCTGTGAAAGATAAGCCAATTGCCGAGGAATAATATCCACAAAGTGTATCTGTGAATGAGTGGAACGCTTTAAGTTTCACTACATGTAAAGTAGCCATTTTTTTTAATTCCACTTTGAAAAATTTTGTCAACAAATGTATCTTGGTTTAATTTTTAAATATAATAAAAATTTCCAATGTAAGAATTATATATAATTAATTTAATGATCTCCCCGTTTTGTTGTGTTAAACATGTCCTAATTATCGTTATTTTCTTTTATTTTATTTACTGTATTTATTTTACCCTGTTCTGTTGTTTGAGTATTTCATGCCATTTATCAAGAGCCCTGTTTTATATAGCAAATTAAACCATTCAAGCAGACGAGAAATCAATGTACCGTATTTTCCACACTATAAGGCGCACCTAAAAGCCTTTATTTTTTTCAAAAGCTGACCATGCGCCTTATAATACGGTGCGCCTTATTTATGGATCAATATTAAGTCGCAAAGTCTTGCAACAAATCCAAGCAGCCGGCGACTAGATTTTCCCCCGAACGCGAGTAGTCTGCGGTGTATGCTGGGATTTATATACCGGCGTTTCATTGGCTAACCAATGTGTCAATCATCATTTGAATCTATCACTATTGGCTAAAGTTATTCGGAGGTAAAGGGGGTGGATCTTTTTTATCATTTACAGGCTTGTATAGGCTAAGGGGCAAAACAAAGCCTGCAATTGGCCGAAAAAGATGAATGTGAATAGCATGTTAGGTCGAACTACGGCATAGAGGAAACAGTATTTTACTATTCTGTACTGTATTTGTAAATATTTTACTCTCCTGGATTTACTACACTCACGGATATAAGAGGACCATGGTTGCACATTATTATTGAACACAACGACTTTGGTGAGCAACTCCGGCTATATATTTTCCCAGTATCTTGTTTCAGACCGAACTCGATGTTTCTGTGATAAGCGGTGCAGATAATGGATGGAATGGAGTGTCTATTTTTAAATTAAACTCAATTCCAAGTCTTTATCGTCATATGCACAGTAAAGTTGCGAGTGAAAAAGAAAATAGAAACTAAGGAATGGATGGCATTTCTTGAATCCCTAGACTTTAACCTTCCAAATGATATTTGGAACGATGCGTTTGAGTGACATCGTACGGACACCGCATCCGCACGTGTCTACGACACGTATTTGCTTCTTTGCAAGCTTTCGGAATGTTAAGGGGGTAATAGGTTTGACTGAGCTATCTGACTATAGAACTATAAATCTATTTTTTCGGGGTGCGCCCTATAACCCGGTGCGCCTTATGGTGCGGAGAATATGATAATTGGGGGGAAACTCTCCCTTCAAAATCAGTTAGTTCCCTATTGGTGGGATGTCCAGTGGTTTTTAAATTAGTAAGCTTTATTATTCCCTTTAAATTTTTTCTAAATCCCTCTGATTGACCTATTTGTATATCCATCAGGCATACAGGAAGCTAAATTTAGCTTTTGGTTGTGGCCTTAATTCCATAATTGCCTTGTTAACATTGTAAGGCCATCAAAGGTTCTCAGAAAGGGGATTAAAATCTTTTAAATCCTCTTTTTAATTCAGGCAATGTCCTGCAAAGGACGCACACTCGTGTGCGTGTGTCTGTGTGCGTGTTTTTAAATTGTTATACTATTGTGAATTTATTACACGATAACAATGGTAGCCCATCCATTATATTAAGTCAGGGGTCGGCTACTCAAAATATTGAAAGAGCCATATTAGACCAAAAAAACAAGAACAAAATTGTCTGGAGCTACGAAAACTTAAAAGCCTTACACAAGCTATATTAGCCGACTATCGAAATAACAGAGTTAAATTCAGCGCATTCTGAGGAGAATGATACACCACGTGACTACTCTGTTGTAGGATACCCTTAATATAATTTCAATTGTAATTAATTTACAGTATATTTCATTGTTTTGATACAACTAAAGAAATGCAATAACAGAATCAACTTTTTATGTCGTTTTTATTTTGAGGATTCGGAAAAAGAAATGGAACGTGCATAAAGTGGCTCTTATCTAGGCAATAAAGATTGCATTGAAGGGCACCATATAGTTGTCAAAAATAAAATGGCAGCCTTTTGAAAAGAAAGAGCAAATAAAATGTATTTAATACAGTTTAAGTTTCATTGCAGTTATTTTTCTCTTTTTACCTTTGGGGTCCATGTCTGATTACACAATCGCCAGTTTGTTTAAAACACCCCCCTTTAAAAAGCAGACTTTTCTACACAAGGTTCAGCAGTAAGTGTAGAACCAGCAAAGGAGAGATGTGAAAGAGTTTTACATTGCAGCTTAGTTTTCCAGGCAAGAGTTCAATCTTAAGACATAACGTCACAACATATGTCCGTCCTACTTGTGAACTCGTACCAGCTGATCTTCCGTCACGTTTCATAGTTACAACCCTAGTTTAAAAGTAAATGTCATTATCATAATTTATGCAAAGTATTTATTACACAATAACAATATTAGCCATTAATTCTTGCCTGCCTCACCACCCCAGCCTCCCTAATTCTTTTGCGCTTTTTTTTTTTCAGAATGCTAAGTTGATGATGATAGAGTCAAGTGATGTAAATGTGGGGGTGGGGATTTACTCTGTGTGTTTGTGTGTGTATTATTCATGCAAAGCATTTATCTATTACACAAAAACGATACTATCCCATCCATCGGATTAGTCCTGGAGACTAAAATAATGGTACTGGGGAAGGAGTGAGGGGATAAGAAGTGTGGGGGGAGCTGACAGTCTGTTTGTATGTGTTTTTGTGCTTTAGTTATGCAAAGTATTTATAACACGCTGTACAATATCCAGTGTTATTTTAACACCCGTAGATAAGGGCCATATGTTCACTGATGTAGTGTTTATGTTTTACTCTATACAGTAAAGATGCAGTGTGTAATATTTGATCGCGACATGTGTATGGTGTTGTGCAATCGCAAAAGACAGCTAAAAAAACAAAAAAAATACTTACATATTTGCCTTGCTTTTCGCGAAGAAAGAAAAAGGAAAACAAGTTTGGAAAAAAGAAGAGGAAAAAAGAAAAAATAGTGAAAAATACCAAAAATTAAAAGAAAAAGGGGGAATTGAAAAAATTAAACACAAATGAATGAAAAAAAAAAGATTAAAAGGAAAATGTGAAAAAATGAAAGGCATTAGAGACAAAGGCCAGAAAACAAGGGTAAAAGGGAAAAAAGATAAGGGGAAAAGAAGCAAAAGAGAGATAACAAAAAGATAATACTTAAAATGAGAAAACATATCTAAAAGTGGAACACTTGTTTTCACATTGTTCTAATTGTTTCCTTGTTTTTGTGTGAAAAAATGAATAATTAAAATTATGAGCAAAAAAAATAAAATAAAAAATAAAGAAAAGAAACTCAGTTCAAATACATGCTAATTTATCAACCTCCAAGTCTTGAAAATGCATGTTTACATGATAGTTCATACACTTTTGCTTATCATTTAAATGAATATGGTCTTTGGTTTTTCAAATGAACGTTGTGTTCTTTGCCACTAGGAGGCGCTAAATAAAACACACTGTTCCTTTCGTTATTAACGTAACACCTGGTAATTTTACTGTGTACGATAACAGTATTATCCCATTCATCGGATTAGACGTGGGGACGTCACAAAAACAAGGTATGGGGGAATGGAAATAGAATAGAATTGAAAATAATTAATAGAATTGTTTTCATTGTCACTTATATCAGCGTTATGAAACATTGAATGCAACGTGATTAAACATGGCACTCCAGAGTAAAATATGTAATAAAGACTTTAAGAGAAAGAATATAAAAGACTTTCAGGATATTAATTCATCCGTTATAGGGAAAAAAAAGAATTACAATGTAGTTCTTAGAAAACTGCCCCAAGTTATAATGAAAAAGAATAGGGGCTTGTAACAATGGTATGGGGGGTCCCCGCGTCCGCGTTTTTGGCTGGTTGACGCAAAAGAAGACTGATGTTGCGTTCAAGTGCTCCTAAAGACATCGATTAAGATGTCGCTTTCTTTTTCTCCGCCCATCTTGAGGGGTGTAAAACATAAACATTTGACAATGACGAGCAACCTGCTGCCTCCTACATTATTTCTCATTCTAATGTCGCTTTTCATTTATTGTTTATTCCCTTCAATTAATGTTACTGCAATGTTTGTGCTCGGTTATGTCATTTTATCTGCCATATTTGCAGATTATTTTTTACATATTTAAGAGTTAATTGTTATTTTGTCACAAAAATAAAAAATGTACATGCGCAAGTGAGCAAATCGTATTCAACGCCCTGAAAATTCAGTTTAATTGGTTGTAATTCTATAACCCAAATTATTTAATCGTGTTAGCCCTTTTAACATTATGCACATTATTCACAAGATTTTTTCTATTTCACAAACCGTTTTATCTCATTTTTAAACACTAAACCATGCAGCACATAGAGGACCTTAATCAAAAGCAAAAAACATATGCCGTTTTTGTCAATGGTTTGATTTTTTTACAGTTTATATTACATGCGTTTATATGTGTTGGTCATTTCTCATATTCAATAAATAAATCATATGTATGCAGGTTTTGTGATCAAATAGTTTATATTGTATATGACAAGTATTACATTCAATACATTTTGACTAAATTGCATGCATTTCTCCAGTTTTGGTGGATGATTTAAAGGTTTAGATTTTGTATTAGTTCCATCCAATTTTAATTTATTATTTGTTTGTAATTTGTGTTTAGAATAACTAATTTATTTAGAGTTTATATTACTAAAATGCGATTTAAAATGTGTTTTTATATGTTTAAGTAATTTCTGTTGACGATGTAATAGTTTGGATTTTATGTTACAAGTCTTGCATTCAAATGTATATCTGTTTTTTTTTTGTATTATTCCAGTAAAGTTTGTATTGCACATTATGTTAGATAGATAGATAGATAGATAGATAGATAGATAGATAGATAGATAGATAGATAGATAGATAGATAGATAGATAGATAGATAGATAGATAGATAGATAGATAGATAGATAGATAGATAGATAGATAGATAGATAGATAGATAGATAGATAGATAGATAGATAGATAGATAGATAGATAGATAGATAGATAGATAGATAGATAGATAGATAGATAGATAGATAGATAGATAGATAGATAGATAGATAGATAGATAGATAGATAGATAGATAGATACTTTGTTCATCCCCGAAGGGAAATTCACATTTCCAGCAGCATCCCTGAGCTGAGAACAATCGAGAACAATCGAAAATAACACGGGAGCTGCTGGAGTGGCTGCCATTCGTGTTAGTCAATATGTTTGGTATTATTAATAATGCCAATGTGTCCAATGTTTTTGTGCATTTAATTATCCATCAGTCATGTAATTGCATACTTTGTGTTCTTCGTTAAAAAGGAAAAGAAAAAAAAAATACTCGTGCTGACCTTTGTTCTTCTGATTGATTAAGAGGGACCAATTTAATTCATCCATCCATCCATTTTCTGCACCGCTTATCCTCACTGGAGTCGCATGGTGTCCCAACCATCTTCGGGCAGAGACAGGAGACACCTGAGCTGGTTTCCAGCTTGTCACTTATTTCAATCAATCTTTTGGTACCACGATACAAATTAGATATAATTATGAATATGTTTTTTTAATAAGTTGTTACACGTTTGAAAAATGTCTGCTTTGGTGAGATTATGCGGTCGCGGTAGAAGGCCCGACCCACCTCCGCCACCAGCAACGAAATTTGCTTCGGAGTGAACGAAGACGGCCCCGTCTTTCGCAGATCAGCTCCAATGAGTCAAAAAATCAATAAATATAAAAATGTAGGTCCGACCAGGTTTCAATTCACAGTTCCGGTTTGACAACACAAACATGACGAGGCGTAAATGACGTAGAACATTTGTTTTTTATTAGCTCTATAAATTAAGTGAATGACAATTTAAGAAAAACAGATCACATATTTAATCATCCAGTGTAGTTTGAGTGCATTTCTTTTTTCTCATGTGTTCATGTATATTCATATTTTTTTTTTGTTCCAGAAAGAAAATGTAAAGACAAAAGGATAGCCAATAAAAAACAGTTTTTCAAATTCAAGTAAAACGATAAAATGTGTCATCAACTTCACACACAAATAAAAATGAATTATAAATTATTTTTTACTGGGTAAAAAAAAATTACATCAACAGCATTCACAATGTGACCGGAAGCACAAACCCACAGTAAAAACATGTTTGATGAGATCCCTAATTGTGTCGAAAATGAATCGTCCACTTGGATCAATTTGATCAAAATTTCTTTAATCAAAACGAGTTCATTTTGTGCAGTTTTTGTTGGGGGGCCTGGGGGTCTAATGTAAAAAAATAATTTGTGGTTTTCAAACAGCCAAACCCAATTTGGGGGCGGGGAAGGTGTTTTTTTTATTTGCAAGATATGTATTTTGCAATAAAAGTCAAAACAGGTTTGATTATGTATTGATTTCTATGTATTGTTGACTGTATTTTATGTATAGACAAAATAAACCTTTTTTAAACAATTCAAACGACCCAATTCGGGGGTTGTTTAGAAACAAAATGACCCAATTTGGCACTTATAGACAACTAATCAGGGTTGTTCTAAACTTTTAAAACAAAATATTTGAGATAAATATTCACATAACCATTAAAGGTATTTGGTTCCGTTTCTTTTGTTTGAAACAAAAAGGGTTTTTTTCGATTTCACTTGACCTAATCTACAGGGTTGCTTGAATACAAGATGACCGATTTTAGCTCTTTTGACCCAAATTGTCATTTTGCAAAAAAATACAAGGCAATTAGCGCTAAATTGTTACGTCTGTTATTTTGCAAAAAAAATGCATTTATTCTCTCAATTATCCAATTTGGTGTTGTTTGAATGCAAAATAAGCCAATTTGGCAGTTTTTTGGCACACAAAAAAAATTGGGGTATTTTTTTGAGTATCATTCTTGAAATATCCAATGTGGAACTTCGTAGGGGTTGTTCTCATTAGACCAAGCCAATTCAATGGTTTGTAAAGCCAAACGAACCAATTTTGAATTGAGTTTTTCACATACATACTGACTCGATTTTCATTACAAGTTATTCAATTTTGTAGTCTACGAATAACCCTCTTTTGTGGGGTGTTTAACGGCAAGATTGTGCTATTTGGGGATTCTTAAACAAGTTATTGTTAAAAGATACATATTGCACAATTATGTTGAGGTTGTTTTCCCCAAAACTATACAATTTATGAAGTGTTTGAAAGACTGCTTATGCATTCTACGGACAATTGTTTGAATCAAAAACAGATGTATTTTTTCACACAAATGACTACAATTCGAGTCTCCCTTTTCCCTAATAACAAGCCTAATTGGGGGGAGTTTTGAAAGACAAACATTTTCATTGTTTAAATTTACATTTATGTTGGTGTTATTCTTAACTAACTAACCCCTTCTTTAAGTCCGAACGACCAATTTTGGGACAATTAATTCTAAACAAAAAAAGTATTTTCTAAATCAAACGACCGCATTTTAAACATGTTATTTTTCAAACAAAAAAGAAAGAAATGTCTATATTCAGACAATCAATTTTAAAGCCAAACAGCCAATTGTTTTTTATTTTAAAGTTATTTTTTCAAACAGACAACCTATTTTTAAAAGCCAAATAGCGAATTGTTTTTATAACAAAAACAGTGTTTTCCTAAATCGTACAACAGTATTTTACAATATATATTTTTTACCAACAACCACAGTTTTTTAACGCCAAATGTCAACTATTTTGGGCCAATTGTTTTTGAAGTCCCATTTGATCTCCTTTTCCTCAAAAATAACCTAATTTTAAAGGCACGTGACGAATTGTTTATAACAAAAACAAAAAAATAAACAACCCAATTCATACTTTGTTTTCTCAAACAAACTACCCATATTTGTTAGCGATAAAAATGACCCAATTAACAGAAGAATATATATATATATATATATATATATATATATATATATATATATATATATATATATATATATATATATATATATATATATATATATATATATATATATATATATATATATATATATATATATATATATATATATATATATATATATATATATATATATATATATATATATATATATATGTTAGGTAGATTCAAAAATGCTCAGACAGGACGAGTTACATTTTTGGGTTGGGACAAAAAGTGTTTTCTTTTCGAATGTTACACATTGAATGTTTGTCTACACCACTATGAGTTGCAATTCTTGATAGTGCAATACAAATATTGATTTTGTAAATTGCACTAACATGGATCATCAGTCCGTACAGCGGACCCAATTTGGTTGTTTTTGTTATCTTACAGTATGAACGCGCATTAAATCCGCCCGTCTAAATGGCAAATTCTGTTTTTAAGGGGGTGCAAAGGAGTCTCCTACGTTTACCTTCGCTGTCCCTCAAAGCTTTTCGAGGCTTTTGGGGTTGGTGAGGATCTCCCTTGCCAGTCGCCACGTTTGTTTGGCGGCATTCTCCAGAGCAGAGTGCGGCTTCCCTTGGAAGAGATCCAGATTGGGCAGGAAATAGTGAGGGCATCTTCGACACTGCAAGCAGGATATGAGCTGCAGGAGAATCCCGTTCAGTCGGTCTCCCAGACAGTTCTCGTCCCAATCGGCCTCTCTTGGATGCTTCTCACACTCGTAGGACACTAACGTCTTCATGTGGTAGTTGTTGAGAGGCGCGCCTGGAAGCTCCAAATGCCGGTCGCGCAGCGCCTTCAGCACGGACAAGCACTTTTTGCGGCATCCGCCAAGCAGCAAACGGTTTTCGGCCTCGGCGAACTGCAGCACCCAGGCATCGCTCTCCGCCGAGCTCTGCTTCCCGTTAAGCGAGTAGCACTCCTTGGAGAGTAGGTTAAAACCCTCTGCTTTGACTTCAGCTACGCGGTTGGGCCCCGGCCAGGGGACATGCGGCAAGGGCCAGTGCGCAGCGCTGCGGGGCCAAATCCCCGTGCATTTGAAAGCAGGTGTAATCTGCACCACATAGCGCTCTCGAATGCGGAGCTTGACTTCACTGGTGTCTGCAACCATCTTCACAGCGTCGCGGTAGCTGCATTTATCCACCGCTTGCGCCACAAGCGTCTGGAAACGGGATCGGATTTTACGTGCAGACAGGTAACCCGACGCGGTGATGAACTCCACCCACAGCGACATGCTGCGTTTGCGCCCATCGCTCAGTTTGAGGACTGCGCAACCGGGAAGCGAACCGTCATCCACAAAGTTGAAGACCCCCATCTGGTTGAGGTAAAGGACCACTTCAAACTCGCTGGGTGAAATCACCTCCAGGCCTTCGAAGCGGTTGTCCAATTCGCTCAGCGAGCTGATGAAGCGCGGTTCCTGGACCTCCACCTCTTTCAGCACATCCGAAACCACCTTGCACACCTCACGGATGCTTTTAGAGACGGACGCCTTTCGCGCCTGGCACTTTTCGTTGTAGTATTTGTTGAGGTGGTACACTAGCTTGGCCTGCGCCGCGATCATGTTGGGGCACAGCTCCGGGTTGTACACCGGGGGCTCGCAGTACGCCGACGGATCCAACGCGGCGGTTTGCACGGGAGCCAACTTTACGACGGAATGGGGGGAGAAATATCACATGAAAACCGGTGGAACGGATCCAGGGGTCGGTGTGGGTTTCAAGGGGCCGAAATCCTCACTCCCGGCGCGCCCGGCACTCAAATTGGAGCTCCCCGGGACGGCCGCGCGAAGACGCGCTCACTTAATGCGTCCTAACATGACTGGAAATCTTCCTTGCTCTAGAAGATCACTTTTAAATAAAAAGGGGGGCGTGCATGTGGGAGGGTGGGAAAGAAAAAGTCCCCCCCTGCGGATTTGGTATGAGAGGGTTCTTTGAGCAAAACGAAGTGAAAAACCGACTCGTGGTGTGCGCACTCCTCTTGGCGCGTAACCACGAATGCTCACAACAGAGTTTTTTTAAGAGGGCGGGACTGATGAAGGGATGTACCAACAGGAGCACATGACGTCACTGCGTGGCGGTAGAGCGGAGAGAAGGGCTCTCCAGGCCACAAAGTTGCCGCCAGAAAATAAGAATTAAAATGGCGTTCACATTACTTCAATTTTACTTTATTTTGTTTTTAGACTTGGTTGATATTTTTTAAGGTGGCAGAGTTATTATCTGGCTGTTTAAATATGTATTATTTCAAACATTATCCACATTGTTTTTCACAGTGTTTCTTTTATTTTAATGTCCAAATGGGATCGGAGGATGGCAGCGCGGCAGGGCAGTGGTTAGCGCGTGTGCAGCACAGTTCTGGGGTAATGGGATCAAACCTTACTATGTGGAGTTTGCATGTTGTCTCTGTGCTTGCATGGGTTTACTCCGGGCACTGCATTTTCCTCCCACATTCCAAAAACATGTCAGGTTAATTGGCCGGTCTTAATTGTCCCTAGTTGTGAATGAGCGAGTGAGTGAGTTGTCTGTCTCTGTGTGTCCTGCGATTGGCTGGCAACCAGTTCAGGGTGTCCCGTGCCCACTGCCCGAAGATAACTGGGATGGGCTCCAGGCCCCATTCTTAAAGTAAACAAGAAAACTGCTTGTGATTATAATGATTTGCAATTATATTTACATGACATTTTAAGAGGTTTTATTAATTTGTTTGGACACCTTTGACATTTGCCTTTTTTTTAATTGTCTAGAATTGTTTTGCGGGCTCTTGGAATTTGTTTTAAAATCAGTGATTATATTTCGTTATCAGAGTAACCAATCATGACGATGTTTGCAATGGTCAAACAGTCAAAGAGAAATATACTTGAATAAATATAAAAATAATAAAAAAAAATCATTCGGAAAAAGTATAAACATTTCTATTGATTGAACATGATTAAAAGGTGATAGAATCAAATATAAACGAAAATCTAATAAATGTCGTATGAGTAAAAAAGATTATTTTTACCATGACATGGAAATTAATGTTAATAATTTTTTGAAAAAAAATTATGTCCTACATTCCAAAGGTGCTCATAGAATTATGCGTCATTTCCTTTTTATTCAGCGTATTTCATATTCTTTATGGACACTATGCAGACAGTCAGTCCTCATTGGCTGTGAACATTTAATGACTTGTGATTGGCAGATTTTGACTCCTCCCCTTTGATCCCTTTGTAGTCAGACCTATAAATATTTCAAGGCCAGACAAGCCAAATCTGCCCCGTTTACTACTTTTGTTCTTTTCCCACAAGTGAACTCCTCGGGTTTTCTCTCTCCCCGTCATCCGTGAGTAGCCTGCCAAAACCAAAGTAAGCTAGCAAAAAAAGGCCAACATTCTTGCGCTCCACTCCCCCTATTGGCCTCTTAAGTGTCCTCCCTCCCACTACGGCGCAGACCACCATCTTTATTAGAACCAGATTAGCCACGTCACTTTACCGTGGCGTGAAAATTTATTTGCCTCCTTCCTGATTTCTGTGTGAATGTTTTTTGTGTGCATATTTATCACTCACAAAGGTTTGAGATCATTAAACCAATTTTAATTTCACATAAAGACAACCAAAGAAAATACAAAATGTAGTTTTGAAATATTCATTCCTTTCATTAACCACAGGCCCCACCCAAAAAAAAAATCAAAATTTATCTTGCCCTACGTGAAAGGTAATTGTATTTCCGTGTCTCTGTGTGAAATTTAAATTGCTTTGCTTATCTGAAACCTTTAAGGGACATCTTTTGCACTTTTCACCACTCAGAGAAGGGAATTAAGGTCTAAATATCACATCCACTGTGGTCACGGTCTTTTATTGGTTGTTTAGCTCCGTGTCATATCGATGACACTACAGTATTCAATTTGATAATTTAGGATCAAATATTCATGACAACATGTTTCCAGTCAAATGTTAATATCTTATTTATATGTTGAGTTATCCTTACTTGCTTTTTAACACGGGTTGCATCATCTTCTTAGCTATAGCGCAGGGACTGGGCTGGGATTAGCGTTTCCTAATCTTGAGCATGTGCTGTCTGGTTTGCAAGGTAACTAGACGACTTGACCCTAACTATGGTATAAATCAAGATGGCGTCTTCTGCCGCCATAGTTGACCCGAGGGAGTGACCCTGTTTTCAAGGGCTCTTTTGTTTTCTGCTATATTTGATTTTCAATTTTCTAGAGTTCTTTATAAAGAGTGATGGTCTTGGCAACTTGGGGGTGTTTGGGAGCTTACTTGACTGGAAATCCCCAAGACTCCCACCCACCTCGGCACTCGTGCTTTTACACTGGCCCGAGGTGATGTGGAGGCTTTACATAACTCCCTTTGAATATTTGTCAGATTTTATGCAATATCACATTGGAAATGAAAATAATATCCCAAACAAGAAATTGTAAAATTCACAACAACAAAGTAAAATAAAAGTAATCAAAAAGTTAGACAAAATATCTTTCTTATTTTAAGTTTTTTTGTTTTTAATTTTGTCGTATTTTGTCTTGTTTCTCTAATGAAATTAAATAAAATAACCTCCAAATAAACAAATACATTTGATCCAGTAGATGAGGGGTGTCAAAGTCAAATGGATAGGGGGGCCGAAATCAAATATTTTACAACAAGTTGAGGGCCGGACTGACGGAATGTGGACCATTATCTAATGTGGAGCCAAGGGGGCGCCAGCCTGCAAAAGTTTGGGAACCATTGCATTAGACAATACAGTGCCATTTAGCGGTCAAACAACAATATATGCGGATCATCTCAGGGGACGAAAAAGACCTTCTCACTGGCCGCATCCGTGGGCGTTTATTTTGAAATATGTGCAGTAGATGGTAGATTTCCAGAATTTTCAAAAATGTAAAATTAATTAACAAAACCCAAAAGTAAATAAAGTGCTATAAAATAAAAGTCATCAAAAACATTGACTGAGAAAAAATCTTGCATATTTATGGTGTAGTTTTATTCTATTACTTATTCCTTCTTGTTTCTCTAATGATTTATTCACACATAATGTATTATAGTTTACCTTATTTCTCTAATGAAATGAACAATATTTACTTTGAGGTTAGAAAATGTATCCTATCCATCAGAGAGTAGATTTTCAGAGTCTAAATAAATAAATGAATATATCGTAACATAAAACTAAATGTAAATTAAATTTTAAAAAGTCTTTAAATGCACAGATTTGAAAAACAAACTGATAATCGAATGCGTACGGTGACAAAAAAAGCTTCATAATAGGTGTATTTGTTCTTATTTTATCATATTTTGTCTTTTTTTTCTTTAAGAAGAAAAAATAACCTAAAAATAAGAAAATGTATCTTATTTATTACATAGCCAAGTGGCTAGCATGAGCGGCAAGAGAAGGAAACACTAGGGGAAAAGTGCCAGAGGCCTTAATGGTAAATGGTCTGCATTTATATAGCACTTTTCAAGTCAATGAAGATATCCCAATGCACTTTACAATACGCGTCACACTTACCCATTCACACACACACTCACACACCAATAGCGGCCATGCAGCCATGCAAGGCGCCGACCTGCTTTATTGGGGACATCAGGGATTCAGTGTCTTGACCAAGGACACTTCGACATACAACACGGAGGAGCCGGGGATCAAACCTGCGTTCTTTGATCCCTTAATCAAAGGACTCTGCTATTTTTATCTTTAGAATGCTAATGACACTGAAAGTTGAAGCAGGATCAGCTAACAATAACAGTAGTGGCTGGCATCAAAACATTGCTTAGAGCAAAATATGGCTAATATGAGCGGCTATAGAAGCAAACTTTTGAAAAACCACTGTACAAATGAATCATGGAACTCAGTAACCTTTAGCTGTGGAAGACGAGTGACACTAAAGGATGAAGCGGGAGAAGCTAACTTTACCAAAAGCAGCTAATAGCAGCTATAGTTTCCAACCAAGTGGCTTGCATAAGTTTCCAGAGAAGGAAATTGTAGAAAAAGCACCTATTGCCTGAATCAGTGAGCCTCAGTTGCCGAAGGCGAGCGACGATTAAGGACCAGATAGCTAACAATAACAAAAGCAATGGACTACATCCTGCAGCTGAGTTGCTTACATGAGTGGCTCGAAACAAATCTGTGTTTTTGCTAGTTATTTGAATCAAAAGGGTTGTACGTCATTCGATGGAAATAGTTTTACTCCACTGAGGGTTGGTGTATAATACAAACTGTCACCTTAAGACAGGGGTGGGAAAACTGTGGTCCGTCGTGCTTTTTCATCTGCCCCCCCCCCCCCCCCCCCCCGAAACGAAAAAGGTCAAAATATAATGAGAATATATATACATATATATATATATATATATATATATATATATATATATATATATATATATATATATATATATATATATATATATATATATATATATATATATATATATACTGGACTGTCTCAGAAAATTAGAATATTGTGATAAAGTTCTTTATTTTCTGTAATGCAATTAAAAAAACAAAAATGTCATACATTCTGGATTCATTACACATCAACTGAACTATTTCAAGCCTTTTATTATTTTAATATTGCTGAATTTGGCTTACAGCTTAAGAAAACTCAAAAATCCTATCTCAAAATATTAGAATATCATGAAAAAGTATACAAGTAGGCTATTCAACTAATCACCTGAATCATCTAATTAACTCGAAACACCTTGCGAGGTTTCCTGAGCCTTAAAAACACTCAGCTTGGTTCAGTAAACTAAATCACAAGTATGGGGAAGACTGCTGATCTGACTGCTGTCCAGAGGACCATCATTGATACCCTCCATCAGGAGGGTAAGACACAAAAAGAAATTTCTCAAAGAGCAGGCTGTTCACAGAGTGCAGTTTCAAAGCATATCCACAAAAAGTCTGTTGGAAGGGAAAAACGTGGCCGGAAATGCTGCACAACCAAGAGAGATGACCGCAGCCTTAACAAAATTGTGAAGAAGAGCCGCTTCCAGAATTTGGGGGAGCTTCAAAGACAGTGGGCTGAAGCTGGAGTCCAGGTATCAAAAGCCACAGTTCACAGACGTGTCCGGGAAATGGGCTACAATAGCCGTATTCCCATGGTCAAGCCACTTCTGAACTCAAGACAACGGAAGAAGCGTCTGACTTGGGCTATGGAGAAGATGCACTGGACAGTTGCAGAGTGGTCCAAAGTCCTCTTTTCAGACGAAAGCAAGTTTTGCATTTCATTTGGAAGTCAAGGCGCCAGAGTCTGGAGAAAGGCTGGAGAGGAGCAAAATCCAAGTTGCTTGAAATCCAGTGTGAAGTTCCCACAGTCAGCAATGGTTTGGGGAGCCATGTCAGCTGCTGGTGTTGGTCCACTGTGTTTCATCAAGTCCAGAGTAAATGCAACTGTGTACCAAGAGATTTTAGAGCACTACATGCTTCCATCTGCTGAAAAGCTCTATGGAGATGAGGATTTCATTTTCCAGCATGATCTGGCACCTGCCCACAGTGCCAAAACCACCAGTTACTGGTGCACTGACCATGGCATCACTGTCCTTGATTGGCCTGCTAATTCCCCTGACCTGAACCCCATCGAGAATTTGTGGGGTATAGTTAAGAAGAAGATGAAAGACACCAGACCTACAAATGCAAATGAGCTGAAGGCCGCTATCGAAGCATCAATAACACCTCAGCAATGCCACAGGCTGATTGCCTCCATGCCACGCCGGATTGATGCAGTAATCCGTGCAAAAGGATTCCCAACCAAGTACTGAGTGCATCAATGGACATTTTCAAATGTTTGATTTAGTTTTGCTGTTATAAAATTATTTTTTTACTTGGTCTGAGGAAGTATTCTAATATTTTGAGATAGGATTTTTGAGTTTTCTTAAGCTGTAGGCCAAATTCAGCAATATTAAAATAATAAAAGGCTTGAAATAGTTCAGTTGATGTGTAATGAATCCAGAATGTATGACATTTTTGTTTTTTTAATTGCATTACAGAAAATAAAGAACTTTATCACAATATTCTAATTTTCTGAGACAGTCCAGTATATAGTAAATAAAGCACTTCTTATTAAATAAAGGTGCCCACTTTTTCCCGTTGTCCCTTTGTGTACTAAAAAGGAAATACTGCAAAAAATAAAATATCTAATTTAGTGCTTGAAAGCATGGACCTAGCATATTATTCGGCTCTTATTTTGAAAAAAAAAAAAAAAACAAATATTACAGAAATTCTACAAACCCCTTCTACTGTAATACTACAATACATAAATAACCCGACAGAAATATTACCACAGAAATACTACAAAGATACTAAAACAGTATTACTATGGAAATACTTCCACAATACTACATTATTACCACAAAAAAGACTATCGTAATACTATAATACAAAAATACTACGACAGAAAAATTACGACATAAATACTACAAAAATAAAACTATACTATATTACAAAAATACTGAAAAAAAGGTCATATAGACGTCGTCCCACGCTCCCTTATTCTAAAACACGCTAGCAACACGCTTGCAAAGTAAAGTTTACGTGCAATAGCTCTGCTTCCTTCTTTATCGGATTGCTCGATTGCTTTTAGCTTGAAAGCTGCTTCATGTGCCTTTATTTTTCCAATTTGCATGATGAGGGTAACTTTACGCTAATTTAATTTGTGCACGAGCTAAGAAGTTGCAGTCTTCCTCGGCGCATATATTCCAGCGGTCTAAATCTTAGCTTTTGTACTCGAGTGCCGCTGGCGGCCGTTAGAAAATTACATAAATTGGCCGCATCACTGAATAAGCCGCAGGGTTGAACGTTTGGGAAAAAAGTAGCGGCTTATAGTCCGGAATTTACGTTATGATATATAGACCGGTGTCCAACCTATCGTTTTTTTCTAAAGTATCTTTTCGAATCTATGCAATCAGGATTCAGGCCTAACCACTCTACTGAGACAGCCCTGACTAAGGTAACCATGATCTTCTACTGGCAATGGACTCTGGGACTTTATCACTCTTGCTGCTGCTGGACCTTAGTGCTGCCTTTGCCACTGTGGACCATAATATCGTACTAGAACGGTTAAAAAAATGGATTTGTCTCTCAGGAACCGTCCTCTTATGGTTCAGATCCCACCTCTCAGATAAGACGCACTGTGTTAAATATGGTGAAATGACATCTGAGCCCTCTAGTGTTACCTGGGGTGTTCCGCAGGATTCAGTACTTGGCCCCGTTCTTTTCAGCATTTACATGCTTCCATTAGGTGATATCATTCGCAAGTATAATATCAGTTTTCATTGCTACGTAGATGACACTCAACAATATCTTCCGATGGAAGAATCTGCCACACTTAACTGTGGAAATTTGGAGGCCTGCCTCACTGAGATAAAAGAATGGATGCCATTCTACTTCTTGTGCCTAACTCTTAAGACTGAAATGCTAGTTATTGGTCTATCTAAATGCCGTGACTTGTTCTCAAAAACAGCTCTGAACATTGACAAATGTAAAATCACCCAGAGTGACTCGGTCAAACATTTAGGAGTCATATTTGACCCCGATCTGTCCTTTCGAACACACGTTAAGAATCAGGTGCAATCGACATTTCGTTCTGTGTACATTGTTACACAGAATGACAATACAAGGAAATTATTATTATTATTATTACTAAAACAGTTTTTTTTCCATCTTCGCAACATTGCTAAAAATCGCCCTATGCGGTTTTAGTCGGATGCGGGGATTATAATTCATGCGTTTGTTACCTCCCGTCTCGAATACTGTAATGCACTACTTACCGGTCTCCCAAAGTCCAAAATCAAGAGCCTTCAGCTGGTACAAAATGCTGCAGCGAGGCTTTTAACGAAGACATGAAAGTTTGATCACATTTCCACGATTTTAGCTAACCTGCGTTGGCTTCCTGTTAGCTGAAGATGTGATTTTAAGGTTCTGTTGGTAGTATACAAAATCATGCATGGACTTGCTCCCTCATATCTTTCAGATACAATCTCCCCCTATGTTCCGGTCCCGAGCCTTCACTCTGAAAATGCTGGTCTACTAGTGATCCCAAGAGCCAAGAAGAGATCCGCAGGTTCGAGAGCGTTCTCCATTCGGGCCCCGATGCTATGGAATGCTATTTCCCCTGAGATTTGATCTTACACACAAAAAAACACACTTTTATTCTATAGCATATGAATAACCTATATTTTATGTTGACAATATCAAGGGATGGTGTCATAATAGTCTGTAGTTTGCAATAGTCTTATATCTGTGCAGCCCTTTGAGACTCTTTGTGATTACGGGCGATACATATAAACACGACTTGACTTGACTTGAAATACAAATACAGAGATATTACAACAGAATTACAACAGAATTACTACTATAGAAATATTATGACAGGAATAGAATAAAAATACTATTACAGGAATAATACGACAGCTTGATTGTCTATTTTCCTATTTTTCTCTTTTCTTTTGTCAAAAAAACATCGGTCTGGTGGTCCCCAATGTTTTCTCTATTCCCGGGCAATATGGCATCCCGGCAGGAGGTGGACTAATATGGGGTCCATTCATTATTTTTAGCCGGGCACATCGCCCGGAGCCTTGCTGGCAACACAAACCACAAGCAGTGGGCCTCAGACGTGCTCATTTTTTTTCCCTGTGAAAGGTGGATAAGGTGTGAATTAAGAAAGGTAATTGATTATCTCAGCTTCATTTGGCCCTTCAACAACCCCCACATCCCCTTTTTCACCCTCCTGCAATATGCTCAGCTTGTCAGCCTTTGTGATAAATGACATGCATGCATTTGCATTACATTTACAAGTTGAGTCCACGTTTTCCCATTAAAAAAATTAAGAATGTGTTGTTATTATGTAGTGGACCCAAATGCAGGAAGCAGGAAAAAGCAAGGTGCTCAAAAACAGATGGCATTCAATACCAAAATCATCAACAAAATAAACAAACGGTCAAAAACAACAATAAAACGGTCAGAACCCGAAACAAAAAACAAACATCACAAATCAGGATGAATTGGAAAATTCATGGTGGAAAAATTTATGTGAAAAATATAAATGACCCCACAACAGGTGCTCTCAGTAAGTTGTATCTAAATCTGAGTACTTCTATTTTAATTACTGGGTTTTCTGGACTGTAAAATTAATCATTTTTTTCAGAGAAGAACCAACAAAAAATGCACTGGAATAAAATTGATATTTTTGTGGCTTTTGCAAAGTTGTGTCGTAGTTCCATCAGAAAAAAATCTGATGCTCTTTGTGGAAGAAAATGCTAGTTAAAGCAAAAAATAGGGACACTGCGTTTGCATGCTTTTAGGGAGAAAACAATGGGGACCACCAGACCGATATTTTCTTGACAAAAGAAAAGAGAAAATAGGAAAATAGACAATCAAGCTAACCTACATGATGAATATAAAATATAACATTCAGAGTCAGGGATAGCATCAGGTTAAAATATTAGGCCAAGGGGCCAGTTCTGGGGACCTATCTTATGTTTTTATTGAGGAATAAATATTCATGCAGACATTTACATGTTATATTTGTTTATGTTTGTTTCTAAAATATATTTGTTTCATCAGATATGCTTTGGAACAAGACATAGTATATCAGGTCTCTGTTTTAAGCACTAAACATATTTAGTTTTGTATTAGTGCAGTGGTTAGCACATTCACATGACACGCGAAAGGTCCCCGATTTGAGAGAACTGTTCGGCAAAGTCAAGTTTTATAAAAATCTCGATTTTTTTTCACTGAATGATTACAAGTTTTCATCACTTCCAACAGCAAATTCCACCCTTTAGTGTTTTTTAAAGGGACAGCGTATAATACTTTGCACCTCCTAGTAGTAAAAAATGTTTACCAATGTAAAAATGGACAAAGTGAAGCTTTTTTTTGTTTTAGAATACAAATTATCAGTGAATTGGTGGTGCCTTCAAAGCCTTTAAGAAAATCCAAACATGTTTAGCAAAGTCAAATTTAATAAAAATCTAGATTTTATCACTCAGTCTGGATGTTGAGATTTTTTTTCATCGGTTCTGAGCAGCGTACCAATAGTGGATTTTAAAGGGACACTATTTTATTTTGCACCTCCTAATGGTAAAAATGTTTACCCGTTTAAAAATGGGTAAAGTGGGGATTTTTTTTTGCCTTAGCAAATCGGTTATTCAGTGGTGCTTTAAAAAAAATTCAAACATGTAAAATTTGATAAAAATCTCGATTTTATCACTCAGTATGGACGTTTTGAATTTTTTAATCTGTTCTTGGCAGCGATCTCCAACCTGAAATGCAGTGCTTCTTAATCATTTTCTGTCATGTCCTCCCTTGGAAAAACAAAACCTCCAACCAATGCCCCCACCCTCAAGTAAGAGTGCCACTGTCCCCTTTTGTAGTGGAGGTGCAATTGCACTTTATTCTAGGATAAAAAAATATTGCATGTCCCAGGGAGTGTTCTACTGTTATTTAAAGGGAGACTGTGTATTGTTTTGCATATATATAAAATTCATTATTAAATAAAAAAATGCATGAACTATCAAAAATTTTTAAATAGTTGCATTTTTTTAAAATACTAAGGGGTTAACATTTAGAGGTCAAACAATACACACTGTCCCTTTAAAGAAAGTTCAATTGATGAACAAATATCAAATAAACCAATAACTAGTTTGTGGCATATCTTTGAATGACTAAGGAATATATTACTCATTATTTCCTATTTCAATTTTATGGTTTTGAATTTTTTTTTTACTGTCAGCCCACTCATATGAGTTACTTTTTTATACATTAATATAAATATGTACATAATCATAATAATATTAATATTTTATTATTATAATTCATAATATTAAAATTAAGAATAAAAACATATGGTATGATATAATAAGTGGATAAACAATAACAATAGGTTTAATACTTTTTTATTTATTATAAGCTTTTCAGTTTCTTTAAAAACTAACTTACAGACGTAGACAATGGGGAATTTAAAAACAATATTGCTATTAATCACATATTATTGCTGTTATTTATACTTACTGATAAACTTATGAAATAACTATGAATAAATAATAAAAACAAATAGGACTAAACAAAAATAAAAAAACAATAACATAATTCATTTATATAATAATTACCAATTATTCTGTACTGCCTTGCCTGGTATTCTACTTAAGCGAGGTTTTTGGGACTGTGGTTTATTGAAAAAGTGACAAGGAGCCATTAGGGTGTGCCAAATGCAGTCCTGGAGCCCCTTGCAGATGAAAGCAGATGTATATGGATTTTTGGGGTTATTTATTGGGAATGCCTGACATGAAACCTAGCTAAAACACTCCCAGAAGCCTAAAATACTACTCCTTAAATTTTTACAAAAATCGGTTAGGCCTTTTCGATGCTTATGAGCCACACTCACACACACACACACACACACACACACACACACACACACACACACACACACACACACACACACACACACACACACACACACACACACACACACACAGGTCAGATCTAGGTTACATTTATTGTGGGCAAATTGCAGTCTATTATTTTCCTACTAGATCTCGCTGTATTCTGTCAGGTCACAGAAATGAGTGCTAAAAGCACAAAGGCAGAAGATAAAAAAGAGGCTTTAACTTTTGGAAAAGATGAAAAATAAGGAAAAAGAGAAATTAAAAAGAAATATCAAAAAGGACAATTTTTAAAAAGACAATAAGTAAACTAAAGCAAATAAAGGAAAAGAAAAATAAATTAAAAAGAGGAAAATAGATAAATTATAAGAAAAAAGAGAAAATTGTATTCGTTTTGTTTTTGTATTTTGTCTTTTGAATTGCTTTCTTTTCTTTCTTTGCTTTTTTTCTCCAATTTTCTTTTTATCTGCTTTTTTCGCCTACTTTTTTCTTGATTTTCGTTTTCCTTTTTGGCCTCTTTTTCTTATTTTTTCTTATCCTTTTTTATATCTTTAAAACTAAATAGTTTTCCTTTTTTTGTCTTTCTTTGAGAAAGGCTGGGTAAAAATTGGAAGGCTCCTGTTTGCTCATTGTCACTCTCCTTAGTTTAGTCTTCCTTGGTCGCACTAAACATGATACCGACATCTCGTGGACAAATATGAAACACCTTCTCTTTAAGAACAGCGAAATGTTCTTGTGTGCAAAACCCAAAATAGCCCAACATCCGAGACCGTAGTTTCAGGGGCCCTCAACTCAATTGAGTTGGAGATCCCTGGTCTAGATTGTTTAGATAGAGTATATAGTTGGTCACACAGCCGGAGCGGGATTTTTTTTCTGCTGGTTTGTCTCGTTAGAACCAAACATGTTATTAATCTTCATATTGTGTGAGGTTTTTGGGGTCCCCGTGTGGGCGACATCATCATCTAGGGGCCGACTCTGTGACCGATTCCGCGTGCCCTGAAAAAAAAAATTGGACAGCAGTAAACGCCATCAAAGGTTGTTCCAAATGAAGTCTGAAGGCTTCATAATTGCCAGTCGGCGAGATGTGAGCTAGCGGCTGCCGACTGTCAAGGGCCCGGCTAATGATGACAAATGGCGGAAGGAGGATGCACAAAAAAATCCTAATGAGAGGAACCTCCTCTGCTTATTTAACGACCTGCTAGGAAACAAAGACGCGAGCATCCCTTCCCGTAGGCGGCAAACTTAAATAGCAAAAGTGGGACATTTGTTACTGTGGTGGTAGCGCTAAGGTCAACTGTCATATGTTTTCCATCTTCACATTGTTTACATTTCACTTGCGCTCAATAGGAGGAAATCATTTGGAATATTAGATTGAGACAATCGACTCTTCCAATTTGTGATTGGCGCATATTTGAATTACGAACTAATATATAGTGGTACCTCTACTTAGAGATGTCTCGACATAAGAAAGATTCAAGTTAAGAAGTTCCTGAAAGGGAAAATATTTGCCTCTGGTTACAAAGTTGTTTCAGGATACAAAGTCAAAATACAATTCAGTATGCGCTACCATCCCCTACTCCCAGAGTTGTACCTGGCAACTCGATGTGTATGCGTTAATCCCGGCATGCTCTTAGTGTTCTCTTCCGGGTATGCTCCTTGTGTCTCCTCACCGCTTTGTAAACATTCTACTGTATGATACTGCTACGAAGAACCGTCATTCACAATGGACCCCACGAAATCATCAGAATCGGTTGGATCAGGTTTTTAAGAAACGCAAGGCAAAAAGCACTGTTGAGGACTAGTAAATAAATTGTATAATTAACTGATGTATTTTTCTACAGTTGTAAAACTTATTTCCCATGCTTGTCGAATTAAGGTGCTGTAAATGAATATTTTCATTATCTTGTATCCCCTTCCAGCTCTGTAAACACTTAACAATCCTGTGCGTATTCGGAAATCTCGGCAGGCTCTTCGTGTTCCTTCTCGGCATGCTCTTCGTATCCACTTACCGCTCTGTAAACAGTCTGGCTCTGCTACGAAGGGCCGTCATTCACAATGGACCCTACAAAATCATCAGGATCAGTTGGATCAGTTTTTCAAGAGACGCGAGGCAAAAAAAAAACACTGCTGAGGACCAGTAAACAAAAAGGCCAGTTAAAAGGTGAATTTATCCATTCATCCATTATCTGCACCCCTTATCCTTAGTAGGGTTGCGGGAAAAGGTGAATAGTTGAAAGGTAAATGAATATTTCTATTATTTCTGTTATTCTTTGTTTTTTTAAAATTTATTTGTGTACCTATTGTTTTATGTTTATTGTGCGGTAATCTAATTTTAACATTTATTTGTTTCATATTCTGATGCTCTTTTATGATTTATTCAAAAAATATTATACTTTTGCGGGGCTTGGAACGGATTAGTGCATTTACATTTAAAAGATATCACGACTTACAAATGTTTCAAGTTACAAACCTACCCCCAGAACAGATTAATATTGTAAGCAGAGGTACACTGTACCATAATTTCCAGACTATAAATATCTCTGGAGTATAAGTCGCACCAGCCAAAAATGCATGATTGAGAAGGAAAAAACATGTTCAGTATATGTCAAACCCAGAATATGAATAGCATTTTGGGGGGAAATTTATACAATAGAATCGAACATCAAAAAGATACATTTCATCTTGAAAGGCAATGTATAATAAAAATAAAAGAGAGAACACAGTTTACACATATTACATGTTCGTGCATATCTTAGACAACGTAAAAACCACATATTTTGATAAATCATAATCAGTCAAAATACAGGGAGATTGAATATAAAAGTTTAAAAAATGCTATAATATATGCATATATATATATATATATATATATATATATATATGCATTTATTTCCACCATTTTTGGTACTTATTTTATTTTTCAACTATTTTTTAGTTTGACTATAATTTTATCAGTGTTTCTGCAGTGCATTGGTTAGCACTATGCCTATCAGGCAAAAGGTCCATGGTCAGAAACTAGATGAAACTATTTGTTTGCTAAGAGAGGAATGGGCGCCAACAGACTGCACTTGTCAAAAACACACCAAAGTAAATGGTGCCACTACGACCCCAGTGTTTGAGATATCTACCCACCGTATTTTAATTAACTATAATAAACGCATACCTATAATAAGTTATATTGTTATTTTTTTTCCATATGTTATGTCTTACCAATAACTAACAAAAAATCCTTAACATCTGCTTTCGTGTACGAGAGGTTTTGGAGTTAAATGAGGCCATGCGGCTCTTTTGGCACTCGCCCAAGTAGAATGCTCAACAATGCTAAGACCAGCAACGCCAACCCCAGCAATGTGCCTGTAAATGATATATTTGTATTCAAGATGTTAACGTTTTTCTTCATTGACGGACAAGCTTGAATGAATCACGTTTGTTTCCTAGTTTCTGTTTTCTGCTGTTTGCTTGTATGATATTGTCATGTAGTGGGTTTTTCTTTTTGCAGGGGGGTGTATTTTCAGTAAATCAGAAACCCCCGTTGGTGTGACGTTGGCCACATGTTGATAAAAGAGCAAATTTGGCCTGGCGACGGCCTGTCCATATTTCGCCAATTTGTTGCATGAATAGTTCCAGAAAGGCGTCTCCTTACGCCACAAAGGGCCACAAAGGGGCCCTCGTCTTTGTTTGCACTCGCCCCATCTGTGTCGTCTGCTGGTCCATGCAAAGGGGCGGAATCCCGTGGGCCCCCTTTCTCATTTTATGGACTCGGCCGAGCGGTGCCGGCAGTTCATAAGTCGGCCCTCCGCAGTCCCCCAGTCGGCCCCCGGCCCATTGTGCCAGGGGCCAGCTGACGGCCGTGAATGGACGGCGGCTTATTGACACATCATTTCCATTAATGATGTTGACGAGAACACCTTGTTTTGACGCTTGATTGATGTCGGTGGTAGGGCGGGGCTTCAACGATGCGACACATGATCCAAAGTCATATTCTGTACCTCTTTTTTTGACACAAATCACTCGATCATCAAAATTATCCCCCGGTTTTATCACTCAATTTCCTGGCCCTGCGGCCAATTTACCCACAGATTAGCAAAAATGGGGGCAGGGCTTCACCTGCAAAACATTAATCCCAGTTATGTTCCAACCTCTTTTCTTGTACACATATGTCATAATCGGCATTACTAAAGCATTTTCTTCCAGTTAAATCACTAAATTCCATTGCCCTGCAGCCAATTTCTCACATATCTTCAAAGAGGGGCAGAAGCTTCACCTGCACAACATAAAACCCAGTTATGTTCCAACCTTTTATTCTGTACACAAATCACACCATTATCAGGATTACTAAAACGTTTTTCTCCAGTTTTATCACTCAATTCCATGGACCTGTGACCAATAATTTAGTCTAAGATTATCAAAGTTAGAAGCGGGGCTTCACCCACATCCCAGCACCCAAAATTCTACCTTCTTTTCTGTACACAAATCACAAAATTATCAAGATAACTAAAGCATCTTCCAAAAGTTTTATCACTTATTTTTATGGCCCAGAGACCAATTAATTTAAAGATTATCAAAGTTATTAGCAGGGCTTCACCCACATGACCTGAGACCTAAATTCATGATCCGACCTCTTTTCCTGTACACAAATCAGTCGATTATCAAGATTTTTCAAAAGGTTTTTTTCCTCCAGTTTTATTTCTAATTTTGCATGGCACTGCAACCAATTTATTTGCAGATTATAATTTTTGGAGCAGGGCTCCACCCACAAAACCCAAATTAGGTTCTACCTTCTTATCTGTACACAAATCACTCGATTATCGGGATTTACTCGAACGTTTTCTTCAAATGTCATCGCTCAATACCAATATACTCGCATTTTCAAATGTGGGGGTGGGGCTTCACCCAAATTACACAAGGCCTAAAGTCAAGTTCTGACTGTTTTGCCTGAGTATAAATCACATGATTAACGGAGCTTACTAAAACGTTTTGTAGTTGTATCACTTAGTTTATATGCCACTGCGACCAATTTACTCGCATATTATCAGGGTGGGAACTGATATTGACCCACAGTACAATATTGAAAGTAATGTTCTGGCCTCCAATCATGTACGAATATCACACTATTATCAGGATTTACTAAAGTTTTTCTCCAGTTTTATCCTTTAGTTTCCAAGGCCATGCGACTAACTTAGTCGCAGATTACCAAAACATCCAAAGTCTGATTTTGCCTCTTAAATTGAAATCACACAAATATTGTGATTAACTGATTTCCTTTTCTACATTTTTATAACTTCGTTTCCATCCTTTTGCAACCAAATTACTCGCAGATTATCAGAATCAGAAATGTTGATTTACCCACGTGACACAAGACCCAGTCATGGTCTGTCCTTTTTTGTGCACATTTTACATGATTACCGGGGTGACTGAAGCGTTTTTTTCCTGTTTTATCACTCAATGCCATTGCCATGCGATCAAATTACACAAACATTATAGTGGGTGAGAGTGGGGCTTTAACCACGAGACACAAAGTTGTATTCCAACCTCTTATTCTCAGCACAAATCACACGTTTGTCAAGCTTTACTAACGCATTTTCCTACAGTTTTATCATTCAGTTTCCATGGCACTGCAACCAATGTATTTGCAGATTATCAGAAGTGGGAGTCGGACTTCACCCACACAAAAGAAGACCCAAAATCATGTTCCACACCTGAAACAATACCTAGACATGTCCTCCACTTTTTTCTCGTCCACAAATCACACGATGATCTCCTTTTAGTCAAGCGTTATTCTCCAGTTGTATCGCTCATGTACCTTAGCACTGCGACCAATTTACTCTCAGGTCTATCCACATTTACGCTGCATTATCGTAAAAATGTATCAAGTATTCCCTTGCATTATGTTTTGATACACTTTTACAGTTTTTCTAGAATTTTTTTTTTGTCACAAAATAGCTTCCTCGACTGTTCCTTTTTGTGACCCACTTTGAGAGCCCGGTATAATCTCCCTCACTTGCCACCAATTCCATGTCGGTGTCAACTTTCCCCGAGGAGCCGAGTTGAAAAGAAGAAGGAAGCCCACCCACTCCAGAAAATGCCACACAAAGACGACATTTTGTCAAATTTGATTAGTTCCGCCTGCCGTTGAGTCGCGCTTAATATTATCTGCTTGGCCGACCGCCATCAAATGGAGCTCACCTCTTGTCCATTCGACACGCCGACCTAAAATGGCAATTACTTTTTTTATACGCTCCTTAATTACGTTCAGTCCCATTGAGTTGCGTCGCTGATACATTTGACAGGACAATTTTTTTATTAGAGAAAATAAACATTTTCAATTTTAGATCATTTGAGCCGATCTACTTATCATAATTGGAAATTTCAGTACGTCAGGATCAGGCGAGGTCTAAGGAGTGGATCTTATAATTGTAGTTGTAGAATAAGATCTTAAAAAGGATTTATTTCCTGTATCAGAGAGAGTACAGAAACATGACAAAGACGTTTAAAGTATTTTCAAGACCATAGGGCGCACCACTTTAAAAGACACAGTCTCCGTAGCGGGTTCTATATCTGCACTTAACATTTACACAGGGCACCCAGCACGATAGATAGGTTGCTGGTCCCTTCTGTTGCGGCCACTTCTGCTGGGCCTAAATCCAACTCCCCTTTATGTGAACTATTATTCTCAGCACTGCGGTGTTGTTGAAGTTTGCATATGTCTTAAACTCATTATATAGACTAGTGTTTTTTGTTTCAATCACGCCAATCAATATTTCTTAATAAACACGTTATACAGACTACGATCGTGACACACGTTTTTTCGGAAGCATACAGCGTGTTCATGTGAATGGGAGATTTAAAAGTTTAAAAGTTACATTTCGGCACATCTCTCTTGGCTGCTCGGTTTCCATGATCTCTGTGTAGCTTAGAAATCAACACACCATAGCAGATGAAAACAAAGAAGGCATACAATGGTGGGAACGTTAGGTTTTGATTTTAATTAATATTTTGGGGGAGAACTTTGTTAAGCCTCTGGTAGCACAATAACTTTCAAATTGCTAAATACGCTTCACCGTTAGCATTCATGAGAAGTTCCGCCAACAATGTACTGCATGTGATGCCATGTGTCTTCTTCTGCTCAAGTGGATACCTTATGGTATCCAAACAAGAGTTGCATAAAACGAGATAAGATACATGTAACAGTTAGTTGGAAATGTGAACAAGCTCACCAAAACATCGGATTTCCCCAAAGAATGTTGTACGTCTTTGGTATGACTCGGCCTGGGCTCAAACATGGGACCTCCCAGGGTCAAGGCGGGTGCCCAACCTAAAAGTCTGCCACTTTACATAAGACATAGGGTGCGCCGCACTATTCCACAGCTACAATAGGATCAGTTGGTGCAGCACTTTGACTCCAAATTAGTTAAAGTTGTGTCATATATATATATATATATATATATATATATATATATATATATATATATATATATATATATATATATATATATATATATATATATTATATATATCCCCGCGACCCTAATGAGGATAAGCGGTACGGCTGATGAGATGAGATGATGAGATGAGATATATATATATATATATTGGACCAAACGCTATGTCCATCAGTATTGTCTCGGCTTTGCATGTGCGTCAATCGGCTCTGCTTGAAGTAATATTTTGAAACATTGCACATGTTCTATTATTATCTCTAAGCCATATATTTTCATGAAAAGGGCCATTCCTGATCCCTGGTTTGTAGTCTGAATAGTATTTAGTCTGTACAGCTATTTGAGACCTCTTGTAATTAAGTGCTATACAAATAAACATGACTTGACCTGACTAGACTTTTATGTGCGCTTTATGGTTGAGAAACTACAGTAGTAGGATTTTCAGAATTCAAAGACATCAAAGCTACTCTTGCAAGCTTTTGACTACGCATCCATGTTGAAACACTAACCAGATCCAAACAAACAAAACATGCAAACCAACACTGGAATACCAACTGTTTCTGAATGAACAGTTCTGATAAAAAATAAAAAATAAAAAAACAAACGAAGAGGACACAAGAAAGATTCCTACTCATGGACAGAGAAAAATCGGACTGTGACATATAAAGCAGACACACTAGCATAAACTTAAAAAAACAAGAATAAAAGACAAAGTAGAAAATGGTGAAACACAAACTAAACCCGACCTGAAAAACATGGAAGGAGGATGACGCAGAAAATGCTACAGTACTAGCTAGTTACAGTAAAACAGAACACAAAAGAACGACCACACAAGAAATACTCCCACACGAGGAAAGATCACCAACAGGAGTGTCACGACGACACAATCTTAAAATACATGTAATAATACTTGGACACTAACTCATTCGAACTGAACAAAATCTTACAGTCTTGAATCTTTTTTTATTCCCAATGGGATTTTAAGTCTTGGGGATGACTCATCCAAGGCTTAAACCTGTGACCACCCAGTCGTGGGACGGGCACCCAACTCCAAAGCCACCGAGTATGTGTACAAAACTGGAAAGTATGACAAAGCTTGATCTGTGCTCATATTTGGACAAAAGTAGGAGTGCCGAGACCTTGAAATCAAATTTTGGCACATTAAAAGTAGCTCTAATGGAACAAAACATGAAAGAGGAAGGCCCAGAACTATTAGCCACACTTGGACAGAACAATAATGAGAGTGTTAAGACGACGAGACCATGAAACATAATGTCTCACTAATTGGTTATAACAGAACAAAATATGAAAGGGGTCTCCAACGTGGCGCCCTTTGAGGACAGTTAAGGTGCCTGTTGATCTGTTTTTAAAATAGCTTACCAGTGCTGAGTCGATATTGTTTTAGCTGCTGACTGAGTCTATTTAACCCCTACTTCCAATAATTAATCTGATAATAACACAGTAACAACATAGTTATAACATGATAATTATTTTAGGAATATATATATCAAACTGAGTGGTCTTAAGTGGTGCTAAATAGTAGCAAAAAATAGCTCTCAGCTTAAAAAAGGTTGGAGACTCCTATTCTAGACTAACTAAGACTGCATCTATCCCCATATGCCATTATGGTATTCCAAAAATGGCCATTGTCTTGCTGACCTTGTCCAATTTGGTCCAAATTTAGTCGCCAAAAAGTCCTTAAAAAAGTTTCAAGATAACAATGTACTTTACTGAGTGGGTGCATTGTGTTTTGCCGATTCCATATGTATTCCAAAAATAGTCATCATTGTGTTTACCTTGTCCTATTTTGTATACATTTAGTCTCCAAAATATTTCAAAAAGCACACACACATGAGACCGGGTTCTTTGATTCAAGCATCTACCCTTTCTTTCCCACTGTTTCCTTCTTTAGCCAGTCATGTTAGAGACTTGGCAACAGGCCGTATTTAGCTGTGAATTATTATACACCCTCTCTTTAATATTGCATAAACTTTATAGAAATGTACCATCTTCTTCACTCTGGATCATTGATTGTTGACTTATTTAGGTCCCAATATGTCTTTTGCAATGCTTTCTTGTTCATGTGAAAGTTTTTGGTAAAATAGTCCCATATTTTACTTCTAATCTTATAAAAACATGTGTTTATCTTCTTTTTATTTTTGTGTGTTAGATATTGTGTATATAATGAGATATGTTGCCCAAAAAACGTAAACATTAGAGAGTCAGCCATTGTCTATGTAATGATTGACTAGACTGGGAAATGGACACCGATACCCAGCACCGATGCTGAGCGCAGATGCCTTGATTATGTTTCACGCGTAAGTCTCGTCCTCATTTATAAGTTTACGTGTTTTTTCTTTATGCCTGCAGGCATTCAACTGATTTGGGCTTCCTTAATTGCGTTCTGTTGTCCACCTATAAGCTATTAATTCCTACGTCTATCACTCGCTTCCCTAATGAGATGTTATTGTGCGGATTTCTAATGATTTTCATTGCAGTTATCTATTTGTGAAAGTGGCACAAGGGGGGGGGTCATAAATATGATTGATGTTATTGTGAAATTATATTGTTACCTCTCTATTGGTCCGCAAGTAGAAATACACACATATTTTAGTGTCTGAAATAACATTTGCCCGGACGCCCAGGGCCTGCATCTTTTTTTGTCAGGCGTACAACTTTTCAAAATGTCTCCGCCTGGCCGATTCAAAAGAAGCAAAATTTATGACGTTACAAAACGTAGACGTACATCAAAAGCATCGTGGAAAAAGGAGTTCACGTGGCTCGTAGCAGACAACGCAACGCAAACATTGTCACAGACCAGAACGGACACAGGACTCAATTCTATGCGTCTCTCAGTTTTTATTCAAAGAGAGTGAGATTCAGGCTTCTTTGATTGCTTGATCCGAGGACTGGCGAAGAGCGGAATCGAGCAGGGCGGGAGTAGCCCTTCCGTGTCGGAAGAAGGCAGGCGGGAATGGCATGTCGTTAGACCAGGGCTGGAGATCAGAGGCATGTCGAGTTCGTAAAAGTGATTGTAGGCAGGCGGCAGGCAGAACAGGCGTAGTCAGGTTCAGAAATGGGTTGAAAACAGCGATCAGGCAGAAAACAGGTTTAACAGGGACGGAGTCAGACGGAAACGCATACTGAGTGAAAACACTACTGCAACGATCTGACAAAGTTTAAACTGGAGACACGGGCTTAAGAAGGGTGGGGCCAGCAATCAGCTTGTCTGGGCTGTTGGCGCCAATCAAGCTGCCACAGGTGTTCCAAATAGGACAATCATGACAAACATTGCATGAATGAAGATGAGTAAATACAGATACATACTGATGGCATATGGAAAACAGCGATGTCATATTCATGCAATGAATGTTATAAGTAGATTTTTAATAAACTTAATCTTAAAGTGTTCTGTTATATATTCTGATTATCAATCCTTAATACTTTGCAACAGTTTTTTTTTTTGCAATTAGTCGTCTAATTGTGTTTCAAGTTGTGAAAAATGGGACAGGCAACCTTATGGCTGGCAACTTTTCAGAGTTGTCTGCTCTGGTGCCCCGTAACTTTTTGTCATGGGTTTCAGACACAGCATTTATATATATATATATATATATATATATATATATATATATATATATATATATATATATATATATATATATATATATAAGGCAGCACGGCAGGACAGTGGTTAGTGCGTGTGCGGCACAGTTCTGAGGTCCTGAGATCGAACCTCCTGTGTGGAGTTTGCATGTTCTCCCCGGTCCGAATTGCCCTTAGTTGTGAATGAGTGAGTGAGTTGTCTATTCATGTGTGCCCTGCAACTGGCTGGCAACCAGTTCCCGAGGATTGCTTTCTTTTTTGGACATATGCGTGGCCAAAAATACTTACAGTAGGGACGAACTTATTCGGTTGGGTGGGTGTCTAAATTTCAACTTTTCGGGCAATTTTTACACCGCCTATGATATATCAAACGAACTTAAAAGAGATCCGGCATCCTTGTGGAAAACTATTGCTCCGAATAAACGACGACAACGGCGCCGTGAAGACAGAAAACAGAAGCGTGGTTGCCGTGCGGGTAAATGTGTGAAGCGTGCGAAGTTGAAGGAGCAAGAAGGACGCGAGGATGTGACTAATTCCACCATTCATTCCTCGCCGGACAACCGACGCTTTAAACTCAACGCTCACGAACAGCCCCAACGGCGACATCTTGTGACGATCTATACAAATACTACAAAGACTTCAGCTAAGTCAAATGATTTAGCAAAGCTAAAATTTGGTCTATTAAATATTAGATCGCTTGCTCCTAAAGCCTTACTTGTTGATAACATTATTCGTGATTATAAACTTAACTGTATCAGTCTTTGTGAAACTTGGTTACGCCCGGATGAGTATTTAGCGCTCAATTATGTTTCACCCCGAGACTACGCTAGGAGTCATGTAGCACGCACGTTAAAAAAGGGTGGTGGTGTCGCGCTGATTTCTCAAAAATCGCTCAAATTTAATCCTCGTACCTCTAATAATTACAAAGCGTTTGAGGCTCTTGTGATCCGGTCCTCTCTATTGTCTATTTATGTAATAACTATCTATCGCGCACCTGGGCCATACACATATTTCTGAGAAGAATTTGCTGAACTTTTGTCTGAACTAGTAACCTATGCAGAAAAAATTATAATTATGGGGGACTTTAACATTCATATGAACTCCCCACTCAGTTCACTTACTATTGCATTTCGGTCTCTAATTGATGCATTTGGTTTTAATCAACTGGTTGATTTGCCAACCCATAAAGCTGGAAACCCGCTAGACTTGGTTCTGACTCGAGGAGTTTTAACCTCAAACATGATGGTGTTACCGTGTACTACCGTTATCTCGGATCATTATTTAGTTACATTTGAAGTGCTAACTAAATGTAGTGCTAAAAAGGCTGAAGGATTTAGCGGACGCAATATAAGCACTGGCACAGTTTCTGAGCTCTTTGAACTCCTTCCTGGAGCAGTTTCCTTCATACAATGGCTCGATTGACTCACTCATGAATGAGTTCAATAGTACCCTGACTAGTGTCCTTGATTCAATAGCGCCCATAAAGCTTAAATCACGTCCTAAAAGACGCACGCCTTGGTTTACTGACGAAACTAGAACCCTTAAACAAGAATGCAGGAAATTGGAAAGAAAATGGTGCGCTACCAAGCTTGAGGTTTTCCATCAAACCTGGTGTGACAGCTTGTTAAAGTATAAAGCGGCCCTTGCCTCTGCCAAATCGGCCTACCTTTCGAAGGTGATTGCGTCTCAAAAGAACAATCCCAAAGACCTTTTTGACACTGTAGCATCGCTTACAAGGCAACAGACTATCACAGATAGTTCGACGCACTCAGCTCATGACTTAATGGTCTTCTTTACTAAGAAGATTCAATGCATACAGGAAGAAATTGCTAAGGACATTATTAATACCACACATATTAAAGGGCCGAAATCTACAGATGCACGACAGGGTGGCTGTCCAGGGAAATTGTCCAGTTTTAGTGAACTGTCACTTGATGATCTCAAACAGGTGGTGAATGCGGCCAAACCGACAACTTGCCACTTCGACCCGCTCCCAGGTTCACTTATTAAAAGTCTTTTTGGCGTCCTTGGACCTTCAGTTCTAAATATTATAAACATATCACTCTCCTCAGGTGTAGTTCCAGCAGCTTTTCAGTCCGCCGTTATTAAACCCACACTGAAACGACCCAACCTTGATCCAGAAATCTTATGTAATTATAGACCTGTGTCAAACCTACCTCTCCTTTCTAAAGTACTTGAAAAAGTAGTGGCACAGCAGCTGAATGATTTCATATCCGAGAATAACCTTTTTGAATCTATGCAATCAGGATTCAGGGCTAACCACTCTACTGAGACAGCTCTGATCAAGGTAAAAAATTATCTCCTACTGGCAATGGATGCTGGCGCTTCATCACTTTTGTTGCTGTTGCTGCTGCTAGATCGCTTCAAGTCGTCTAAAGATGATCTTTAGGAACGACATGGAACGCTTCGGTCGTGTTACGAGTTCCGCAAATTCGGATCCAACTGCCCATCGTTGACGGTCCGCGATGAAGGCGGGGCAATCGACCCATAGGTGTTCGGCCGATTCCTCACTCTCCCCACAAAGTCGACAGATGTCGGTGGCCGACTTGCGGAGGAGGAATTGCCAGCGTCGGAGCAGCTGATGGTGGCCGCTCCGAAAGCGGATGAGGTCTGTGCGTTCAGCTTTGGGCAGGGATTGTTCCTCTGTTAGGTTTTGTAGCACATTCAGGAATTGGCTGAGGCGAGGATGACTGGGAGCAGTAGGTATGTAGCTACGTGTTATGAGAGCCCTCGTAGTGTGTTGGTCCAGCGGGTGGTTCGGTTGTGGGAGGCTGGAGCCTAGGGAGGCCTCTGCATCGGCTTGTTCATTGCCAGGCAGTCCGCAATGTCCTGGGATCCACAATAGCTGTATTCTTTTCCTCTGAGAGAGGGTCGCAATTAGATGCTGTAGATCGTAGATGTCTGCATCTGTCGAATGCGGGTTGCCTAATGCCTCGAGTAGTGAGCGCGAGTCACTGGCGACGGTAGCAGACGTCCAGGGGCGGTCTGTAAGTTCGGTCAGCCATTTTATGGCTGCATGCAGGGCCGTCCTCTCGGCTTGGAAAGAGCTAGCCCATTTACCAGTCGGTGAGTGCCATCGTCTGATGAGTTCATTCTCTGCAGTATATACCACTATTCCTGCTCCACCATTTTTATAGCCCTCCACAGCTGAACCATCAGTGTAGATGATTAAGTCTGATGTGGGTAAGTCTTTAAAGGCTTGGTTGGCTTTCGTAAGTTGCGTTTCCGGTGGATCCGATTTCTGGGTGTTGGTGAAACGGACCTCTAGTGGTTGGAGCTGTAGCCAAGGCGGGGCTCGTCTAGTGGTGTTTAGCATTGGTGAGATTTGTAGGCGTTGCAGTTCGGGGATGACTTTTGATCGCCAATCTCCACGTTGTAGTCTCTGGTGTACTTTAGTTTCCATTAGGTGTCGTCTGGGGTCTGAGTCAGGCAGGGCTTGCCATTTCTCTGCCATGAGCGTGCTGAGTTGGTCAAAACGGTATTTTATTGGGGGTACTTTGGCTTCATATCGGACGATGTCTGCAGGGGTCGAGTATAGTTGTCTTGTGATTGCCCTGACGGCATGTAATTGGGCAGCTTCCAGTTTATCTAAGCCTGACTGTGCCAACCATGGTGTCCAGGCTGGGGCGGCATATTCTGCTATGCTACGAACTAGCGCGAGGTATAGTGTGCGTAGGTCTTCGGGATACCAGCCCCAGGAGCTTCCACCTACCATTCGGAGGAGGTTTGATTTTCGTCTCATATTAAGTGTGACTTTTTGGGCGTGTGCTCCGAATGTGAGGCGTTGATCATACTGAACTCCCAGGAAAACTGCTTCCTTTGATGTCGGGATAGGAAGGCCATCGATGCGAATGTCAGGCTGCCAGTTCGTTTCGGCTGAGTCCAGAGTGAGCAGTACCGATTGGCATTTGGCTGTATTAAGATGCAGTAGGGCGCTTTTGCTCCAGGTGACTACCTTCTCCACTTCCCCTTGAACTCTTTGTACTACTTCTTCTTTGCGACGGCCCCGACAGGCAATAGCCAGGTCGTCTGCGTAGGCGCTGACTAATGTGTTGGTGTCGAAGCGGCCTAGTAGGTCGTCGATGTAGATGACGAAGAGGAGCGGTGATAGGACTGAACCTTGTGGTAGGCCTTCTTTGAAGCAGCGAGTGCGGCCGGTGGCTCCGTTAAGTCTGACCTTTGCAATACGATTTGTCAGCCAGGTAGAGACCCACTCGATGAAACGCCGGGGAAGGCCGAGGCGCGGCATCTTGTATGTCAATTGTGTTCGGTTGACTGTGTCGTACGCCTTTGAGAAATCAAAAAGTGTTAGGATAGTCCTCTCTCGGGCTTTCGATTGCATACCGTCGCTGATGAATTGTGACAGTCGTAAACATTGGTCTGTGGTGCATCGACCTTTACGGAAGCCTGCTTGCCATGGACTCAAAAGTTCTTGGTCTTCGAGCGTCCAGCTGAGGCGGTTTACAATCATGCGCTCCGTTAGTTTAGATAGAGAGGAGGTGAGGGCGATTGGTCGGTATGAGGACACATCTTTGGGGTCTTTACCCTTTTTAAGGAAGGATACGATAGTTGCTCTTCGCCACGACTGTGGACACCAGCTCTCTATCCAACTATAATTGATGATGTTGAGGAGGACGGGCATGATTTCATTAGGTAGGTGTCGGAGATGATCGGGGGCCACTTCGTCTGGTCCTCCTGCTTTGCCTGCCTTTATCATTTTGATAGCCGATTGTAGCTCCGAGAGTGTAAAGGGTACTTCCGAAGCCTGCCTAGGAGCTGTTCGTAGGGCATTTAATTGTCTGCGGACCTGCTTTTTCATCGCCCTTATTTCTCTGTTCACACTGCGGGCACTGACCTTCGCATACTCTTTTTGCTGCTGTTGGATCTTAGTGCTGCGTTTGACACATTGCACCACAATTTCCTACAAGAACGGTTGGAAAAATGGATTGGCCTCTCAGGAACCGTCCTCTCGTGGTTCAGATCCTACCTCTCAGATAGGACGCACTGTGTTAAATATGGCGGAATGACATCTGAGCCCTTTAATGTTACCTGTGGTGTTCCACAGGGTTCAGTGCTTGGCCCCCTTCTTTTCAGCATTTACGTGCTTCCAATAGGTGATATTATTCGCAAGTACAATATCAGCTTCCACTGCTACGCAGACGACACTCAACTATATCTTCCGTTGGAGGAATCTCCCACACTAGACTGTGGAAATTTGGAAGCCTGCCTCATTGAGATAAAAGAGTGGATGTCACTCAATTTCTTGCGTCTTAACTCTGAAAAGACCGAAATGTTAGTCATTGGTCCATCTAAATGCTGTGACTTATTCTCAAAAACTGCTGTGAACATTGACAAATGTCACATCACACAGATTCAGATTCAGATTCAGATTCAGATCTACTTTATTGTCATTCTAGTACACGTGTATACAGAACGAAATGTCGATGCATCTGACCCCCACAGTTTCCTTGAATGTACAGATATAAATAAAGTTGTATTGTAATTGGCTACGTATAGTATTTTACCATAGTGCCGATAGTGCAAGAAGAGTAGCTAACCAGATGTGCAAAATGGGCAGTCAGGTTAACAAGTCAGGTACACAGTAACATTAACACTGCAACAATAACGCTGTAATTACCATAGTGCAGAGAGCAATGTGCAATGAGTGGCAAGCTATAAAAAACTGCCAGTAGTGCAAAAAGTCAGATTTAGCAGCCGTTTAGATTTAAGTTAACTATATGTTAGATTGACCATTTAACAGTCTAATGGCCAGGGGGACTAGACTATTGCGGAGCCTGGTGGTCCTGCACCGCACACTGCAGAACCTCTTCCCAGAGGCTAGCAGAGTGAACAGTCCATGATGGGGGTGAGAGGGGTCCCCGGTAATGTTCTTAGCATGGGATAGGCAGCGCTTCTGGCCAATGTCCTGAATGGAGGGAAGTGTAGTCCCGATTATTTTCTCTGCTGTCCTCGTTACCCTCCTCACACTACCCCAGTCGGTAGCGCTGCAGCCTCCACACCACACAGAGATACAGCTGGTCAGGATACTCTCTATGGTGCCCCTGTAGAATGTGATGAGGGAGGGTGGGGGCAGGTGGGCTCTCCTCATCCTCCGCAGGAAGTACAGGCGCTGCTGTGCCCTCTTAACCAGTGATGCAGTGTTCACGGATCAGGTGAGTTTGTTTGTAATGTGCACCCCTAGGAACTTGATACTGCTGACAACCTCCACATCCTTGTTGTTGATGCAAAGTGGGGCATGGTTGGGCTGGTTTTTCCTAAAGTCGACAATGATCTCTTTAGTTTTGTCAACATTCAGGACCAGGCTGTTGTCCCTGCACCAGCCCACCAACTGCTCCACCTCCTCTCTGTAGGCTAGGTCGTTGTCATCCCTGATGAGGCCCACCACTGTTGTGTCGTCAGCATACTTCACGATGTGGTTTGTGGCGGACCTAGGGACGCAGTCGTGTGTCATCAAGGTGAACAGCAAGGGGCTTAGGACGCAGCCTTGGGGGGAGCCCGTGCTGAGGTAGATGACATCTGAACTGTTCTGACCTATCCGCACTGATTGGGGTCTGTCACAGAGGAAGTCCAGCAGCCAGTTCCGCAGGGGGGTGTTGAAACCCAGGAGTCTCATTTTGTCTACCAGATGTTGTGGGATGATGGTGTTGAATGCTGAACTGAAGTCCAGGAACAGCATCCGCACATGGGTGTTCTTCTCCTCTAAATGTGTCAGGCTCAGGTGAAGCGCAGAGGAGATGGCATCCCTGGTGGAGCGGTTTGTCCTGTAGGCAAACTGAAAGGGGTCGAATGAGGAGGGGAGACTGGAGGTGATGTGCTCTTTAACCAGTCTCTCAAAGCACTTCATTATGATAGGAGTCAGTGCAACGGGCCGGTAATCGTTGAATGATAAGATCTGGGGTTTCTTTGGCACTGGGATGATGTTGGCAAATTGTGAGTGACTCTGTTAAAAATTTAGGTGTCATATTTGACCCTGATCTATCCTTTGAAACGCATGTAAAGAAAATTACTAGAACCGCTTTCTTCCATCTTCGAAACATTGCTAAAATCCATTCAATATTGTCTCAGTCGGAAGCAGAAATTATAATTCATGCGTTTGTTACTTCCCGTCTCGATTACTGTAATGCACTACTCTCTGGTCTCCCGAAGTCTAGAGTCAAGTCTAGAATGAAGTCTCTTCAGCTGGTACAAAATGCAAAAAAGTACGATCACATAACACCGATTTTGGCTAACCTGCATTGGCTCCCAGTTAGCCTTAAATGTGATTTCAAGGTTCTCTTAGTATTTTACAAAATCATACATGGACTTGCTCCCTCTTATCTTTCAGATCTGATTTCCCGCTATGTCCCGGTCCGAAGCCTATGATCTGAGAGTGCCGGTCTTCTGGTGATCCCAAGAGCAAACAAGTGTTCTACAGGTTCGAAAGCGTTCTCCATCCGGGCACCGGTGTTGTGGAATGCTCTTCCCCCTGAGATCTGATCTGCAACCTCAGTGGAAATGTTTAAATCTAAGCTTAAAACTCACTTCTACTCCATAGCATATGAATAACCTACTCTTCTCGTCGGCTGAAAAATAGTCTGTGTAATATAGTGTAACAATCTGTGAAGCCCTTTGAGACTCCTCGTGATTTAGGGCTAAACAAATAAAAATGACTTGACTTGACTTGACATGGGCTCCAGCACCCCCGCGACCCTACTGAGGATAAGGGGTGCAGCCGATGAGATGAGATGAGATATATGTATATACCGTAAATTCCGAACTATAGAGCACACCTGATTATAAGCCGCACCCACCACATTTTAAGAGGAAAACCGATTTGTACTTACACAAGCCGCACCTGTATATAAGCCGCATGCGCCCACATAAAAAGAATGTAAGACAAACACAAAATTAACTTAGACACGACTTTAAGTCCCGCGATTTAAACTGAATTTCCTTCATTAAAGTACACAGTCCAAAAATCACAGCTGGCAAAATGAACGGAAAATGAGGTTTGATGCAGACCTGCAGAGTCTGGGTCCCGTTGAAAGTAATCCAAGGAAAGAAGTGTATATTTTAAAAGGTAAGGGTGGGAGAAATATGTGTCCACTATTGTCCGCCGTGTCCACAAACACTCACCTTAATCAGTCCCCACTACCTGTCACCCCGTGTTTGTTACGCCCCTTCTTTTTAATTGGCCCGTGCAAAACATATCAGAATAAGTGTCCAAAATAAATACAAATAAATACATTACAAAATATACGGTTGCAAATACATATTATACATGGTTACACATATTTACAAAGAAAGACGATACACCGAGAGAGTTTTCAAAGCTTTAATAATAATAATATAACTTTCATGCCAAACGGTGCCTGATAGGGCAGTTAATGGTAGCAACACACTAGCAACACGCTCGCAACACAGTAAACGGGTCTGTTTAAAAAACATACCGTACTTGTAAAAATCACAGTAAACCGTCCTCATCTTCCACCTTAGAACTGAAGCCATCAAAGTCGTCTTCCTCAGTGTCGGAAAGAAACTTTGTCATTTAGACGTCGTCCCACGCTTCCATCCACTCCTGATTCTGTGCCCTCCTCTCCGTAGCTAGGTCAGCTGATTAATTATCAAGCCTCTCCATTGCCTCATGAACATCTTAAAGCATTAGAGAGGAGAAACAACCAAGTGTGCTACAATTGAGGCACATAAATAATTGGAATCTTTTTGCCAAGTAGTGTTAGCTAAAATTGACTAATATAATATAGACTTGCGAAAAAGTTGCCTTTCGCATGCATCCAGTTTTAGTGAAGTTGCAGTCTTCCTCGGCGCATATATTCCACCGGTCTAAATCTTACCTTTTATACTCTAGCACTGCTGGCGGCCGTTGGAAAAATTATATAAATTGGCCGCATCACTGAATAAGCAGCAGGGTTGAAAGTTTGGGGAAAAAGTAGCGGCTTATAGTCCAGAATTTACGGTATATATATATATATATATATATATATATATATATATATATATATATTTATTTATACACTTCTAATCAGTGCTAACTTTGCAGTCGCTCAAAAAGTCCCCTTAGGAATGTCATCAGGTGGTGTCCAACTATCACTGGGTGTTTCGACCCTAAACCACAACGCCCTTGAGTTGGCGGGCCGGCAGTGATGGCCAGTCACTGCTCATCTTCTCGGCGGCAGTAGCTCAGGAGGTAGAGCGATCGTTTTAGGATTAAGGGATCCCAGTTCGAATCCCGGCTTGTCCGTGTTACATGTCGAAGTGTCCGTGGGTAAGACACTGAACCCCCAATACCCCCAGTAAGCAGGTTAGCGCCTTACATGGCTGCACAGATTACAGCCGCTATTGGGAAATGTGAAGCACAATGTAAAGCGCTTTGGGAAGTCATTGACTTGAAAAGCGCTATATAAATGCACATCATTTGATTTAATTTAATTCTCCTGGTCCCCAGCTTAACTCTTCTCTCCTACTCTAGAGCCAGCAAGAGGCTCTCTCTGCGGCATACCCCACCCTATGGGCAGCTGCCTTCCTCTCCCTTCCACTTATTGTCAGATCTTTTAATGTGTCCCATACAGACTGTGGTGGAAAGCCTCTGCACCCGACCTCCACTGGGAATAGCCAGGGCTGCCATCCCTCGTCCCTGCACTGTTGGACCAGTTCTTGACATTTGGCGTTTTTCCATTCATGGGCTTTTGTGCATCCCTCTTCCCACTGTATAGTTAGCTCAATCAGGATGACCATTTGTGCCTCTTCTGACCAAATCACAATGCCTGGCCAAAGGTTGGCCGAAGTTTGAACTACCTGGGGAAAGTGTAATTTCCTTCCCAGTTTTACTCTCATCTGCCATGCCGGTGCTGTTTGCAGGGGACTCTTTTTGGTCTTCTTGGAGGAAGGTGGTTTCTCCCCTTCCCTGACAAACTGAATGGAATGTGTTGGACTTGTCGTGGCACCAGCCGTATCTGCCCTGGTTAAGAACAGTTTGGCATCCTGCCAGTATGTGCGCCAGCATCCCTCTCGCACCATATAGCCTGCACTGTGGGTCCTCCCCCAACCCTTACCTGTACAGGTTGGTTGGTGTTGGAAGGGTGTCGTACACTGAATGGAGCAAGAAAGAGATCCGGAAAAGTTCCAACCTCCAGCTTTGGAAGGACCCACTTTGTCCAGGCTCCTTTGACTCCAATCTCCACAGCCCTTGACCACCTGCCTTTCTACTCCAATTGGCGGACCTTGGCCTTCACCATGTCTCTCATTTGCCTTGGTTCAGCTTTTGACCATTGCTGGAAATGGGTAGACCCTAGTCCCTGGCGCCCTATGCATGTATTTCCGATTACATCTTTCTACCTCAGCCTGCCTTCTGCCTGATGTACTTGGCTGTCAGCTGCCCATTTACGCCCAAATCATGTAATCACACCTGCTTCCCGAACCATTTCGTCGCTGGAATCTTTGAGCATCATCACAGCCCTACAATTGGCCACCTTGAACTCTTAAATTACCGAAGACAGGGGAAACTGCAGTTTCCCCGACCTGATGTAAAGCCCTAATGATGTGAAGCTTGGTGGAATCCCAAGCCACTAGCGGAGATGTTTAATTTCCCTCCTCTTAATTCCTCCAACTGCCGTCGTAGAGATATCTTAGATCGTAAGCAGCCACAGGAAGTCTTGGTAGGAGATTGTACTGGAACAACCAAGTTTTGAACTTGCCTGGTAGGCCTGATCGCTCAAGCCTTTGCAGCCACTCATCAGGCTGCTCTACTGTCCTGAGAACGCTGCCCCTCTCTACCAGAGATGAATTGTACCACTTTCCGAGGCATTTTATTGGATTATCTTTGATTGATGGTATATTTTCCCCCTGGATTCGAAGTTGGCACCTGCTTGTGACCTTCCAACTCCTGATCACCATGCTTCTTGACTTTCTAGACTTGTATTTCATCCGAGCCCAGGTTGCTACATCGTCAAGTCCCCTCAGGATCCATTTTGCTTGCACATGAGTTACTGCTTTAATAATGAGGTCGTCCATGAGGCATCTAAACAAAGGTTAACATGTGCCAGACCTCTTCATCGGCCCACTGGTCTCCTTCACTGTGGCAGTGATGAGTAGATTCATGCCCATAACAAACAGGATGGGGGAGATTGTGCAACCTGTAACGATCCCCTTCTCCAAGTCTTGCCACTGGGACATAAACTGGGTAGTTTGAAACCGAAACTTGAATCAACTGAAGAAGGAGGTGACCATTCCCCTTATGTGCTGTGGTATAAGTTTATGCTCCATAGCAATGTTGATGAGATCGTGTGCAATCGACCCATATCCATTGGCCAAGTTTAGCCAGACGATTGTTAAATCTCCTTTTTTTCTTTGGCCTTGCGAATCAACTGGCTGATGATACTTGTGAGTCTCTTTCCTTGGGCACAAAGCACCCATCCGCTCTCTTCCAGGAGGTTGGAAATAGTAGTTTCCCCAGCCTGCATAGAAGCTTTGGACATCTCTTGCACACTTTGTAAGGTATAGCACTGGGTCCTGGGGCAGATGATGACCGGGCTTTTTTCACATCATCCTTGAATTCTCTCCATGATGGCTCCTTGGTGTTGAGCCTTTCTCCCGGGGTTTTGCAGCAGTTCTTGGACGGATGTCAAAGCCTTGGCCACTAAAGGTGTCAGAGTGACTTTCTTCAGGGAAACCTTCTACCGTTTCTTTACGGCTGGTCAGGCTCCCAGATCTTGCTTTTCCCAATTAGGTTTGGGTGAACTTGTACGAGTTCTTGGTGAACTGAGCACGTTTGACCTCCTGTTCCTTTCTCAGTCTCTGAGACCTCTCTTCCCTTCTTAGTCAGCAAAATTGCCCTCAAAGTCCAGTGGTCAAGTCTTTTATGCCCTTCTCTCTGGGACTGGCATGCTTGTACTGCAAGTTGAGAGCCTTAATTTCCCTTCTCAACTTCTTGATCTTGCTTTCCCTTCTGTTGGTCTGTTTTGCAGGTGCCATATTGCTGCCTTTCTTCTCTTCTGTACCAAAACGTTCCTTGGCCATGGAGTAAGCACAAGCAGACATGCTGTTGATTTTCCTTTTCGCTGATCCCGCCAAAGTGGCCTGTAGTACTCTATCAAGGTCCTGGTCAAGTTGGTTCCAGGCAAGGTTGTTGTTTGCTGGGGGCCACTTCACTCTTTCTTTTAGGGGTTGGGCGCCTGGGGTAGTGTGAGGGGAGACCCTATGGCCGAGGGGTGCCGCAGATGCCGAGAAGTCTCCTGTACTGTGGGGTATATATATATATATATATATATATATATATATATATATATATATATATATATATATGTATATATATATATATATATATATATACATTAAGTTCCGTTTTGTTGTTTTAGAGTGCTATTTTTTAGGCTATGTAGATTTTAAAAAACACCCATTTTTGGCTCACTGCCTCTTATTATTAAAACATTTTTTGATGATCTGTCTGTGTTCAAAATTCACTATTGTAACTGGATGACATATTTAATAAAAATGGAAAGAAAATGAAAATTCTATATATGTTTTGTTTATTTATTCTTTTATTTATCAATTTTTTTGGGTGTCTAGTGAGATTGTGTCTCCTCTTCATAATGTACATGATACTCGCAAGAGCTCATCCAAGATTAAATATGTCCTTCGTTAAAATAGACTTTTTTTTCTTTATAAGCAGTAGCACAACTTTGTCATTTCTCATCTGTACCTCTTCGTAATAGGCACAGAAGAACTTGGACATAATCATTTGCATCTCAAGGTGTTGTGATTGTCATAAAATTGTTTTTTTTTTTTTCAAACCCAATATTTATTCCTGAATAGCACTCAGCTACTAAATTGCAGCTACAAAGTATATGATTTTGACTTTTTCTTGTATGTTTCTTATTGTCCAGATAGCTCCTTGTAAGGGTTGTTGCCGTAATAGTTTTTTGTTGTTAGCTCTCGGTTATCCTTGTTATCTACTGCATTCTTTTGGTTGGCCAGTCTCCCGTTTTTCCGCCGACTGGTCTCGGTTAACTCAATTTAGCAGCCGGCTTGCTGCTTTAGGCCCTGGTATATCTCTGTTAGTGTATTATTTTTGCTAGTTTGCCTAATTTTTGCTGCTCGCCATTTGTAACATTACTGCACCCACCTGCGACACAACGCCTGGGCATTCTTCAATACTAGCACCCAAGGGATGTGGCTGGCGTTGTTCGATAGCAGCCAAAAAAAACATTACAATGGCTTTGTTTCAAACTCTCGAGCAAAGGCAAAAAGGGGAGAACAATACTTGTAACAAGTCCAACATTTCCAGTTAGCGCCCATTTTTTTAGTGTAAGGATTTTATCTGTGAAAAAGCCCAGCCGAGTGCACAATGCCGAAACGATTCTCCACAATACAATTAAGAGTCGAAAGAGGGTCAGGCATGGGTGGGGGGAAACACCACCCTTTTTCTTTTCTGGGGAGGGTTGGCATAGTAGTTATGGTGGTTGAGTGAAAGCCACACTTAAAGGGTGATGTAATAAAGGAGCATTTTGTGGACGCAACAAAGATTTTTTTTCCATTGCTCTAATAGTAGTTATGAGTTACGTTTTCTCTCAATATACAGTATTTTCCTCACTATAAGTCGCAGTTCTTTTTTTATTGTTTGGTCGGGTGTGTGACTTATTTTATTTTCACAATTGCAAGAGGGCACTCTGGGCCGGTGTTGATAATTTCAAAATTGCTGGAGTTGTCCCCCTGCGTTAACTCCCCAGTCTGGCATATGAGGAGATTGAGCTGGAGATGGTGGCTGCTGTGTCTCCTGATTTTGCTGCAGTCACTGCTGATGAGCTCTCCAGTGCGTGTGACGAATGTCTGGTGCTACAGAAGGTGCGACACTACATGCAGAAGGGATAGCCTCGTCCTGCAAAAGGCCTTGACCCCCTCACTGTGCCATTCTTCCGTTTGCAAAATGAACTTGCCGTGCAGAACAGTGTCATTGTGCGTGGCACTCATCGTGTTGTGATACCACAACAGCTACAGGAAAAAATGATCCAACTTGCTCATGCTACACACCAAGGGATCGTCCGCACAAAACAAAGACTGAGAGACTTGTACTGGTGGCCTGGAATGGATTCTCATGTTGAGCTCGCCATCAAATGATGCACCACCTGCTTGCAGCATGACAAAACCGCAACCACACGTACTGCTCCGTTACAGCCTGTGCCTACCCCAACTGCTGCCTGGGAAAAGGTTGCTGTGGACATTGTTGGTACTATTCACTCTGCACCTGCTGATTGCCGCTTCACCATCACCCTCATTGACTATTACAAGCCGATGGCCTGAGATTGCCTTCTGCTCAAATGTTACTTCTGCCTCTATTATGATTTTTCTTTCCACTGTGTTTAGCAGAGAAGGTAATACACAGGAAATTGTTACTGACAATGGCCCTCAGTTCGTGTTGACCGAGTTTGAAGCATTCTTTAGTGACAGGAACATCACACACCGTCGCAGCTCTGTGTACTACCCACAAGCCAACGGTGAAATTGAGCGTTTCAACAGTCTTCAAGGACTGTCTACAAACAGCCAACATCGAAGGTAAACCACTGAAACTTTTCGTCACTGAGTTTTTACACGCTTACAGAGCCACACCACATGCCGTGACTTCAGTGTCCCCCGCTGAACTGTTGCATGGTAGACCACTGAATACAAAGCTTCACATCACAGGTCTTCACTCCATGCGCCCCACTGCTGACAAAGGCAACATGCTACATAACATACAAAACAAACAACGGAAGTCAAAACAATACACCGACAAACGTCGCAGTGCAAAATCACCCAGCTTCCAGATTGGCTCTGCAATTCGCATCCGCAAACCTGGAATCATTGCCAAAGGACACTCAAAGTTCACCAAGCCACTGACAGTGGTAGCCCAAAAGGGTCCAGCCACTTATCTGCTGTCTGATGGAAAGGTGTGGAATGCTTTCCACCTTGCCCATTCTTCCACCTGTGCTGCTGCTGCAGCGCCACAGCCTGCTGATGCTGATGCTTGCCTCCTGCCAAGCAACCAAGGTGCTGAGCCACCTGAACCTGAAACTGTGCCCTCACCTCATCCCTCTCCAAGTGCACCGAGAATACGACATGCTCCTGCATGGCTTCAAGATTACCTGACTTAAAAGAAAAAAAAGATACAGAAAAGATGTGGTGATGTTAAAAAAAAGAAGAAGACATGATGAATCATGTCATGTTTGTTTATGATGTGATCTTCATACAGTCTGCTTATGTTTACAAGGTTTACACACTTTTTGCTTTCCGATATTGACAGTATAGTTCCTTACAATATTACTTACCTTTGATAAATATTTACCTCTAATCTGGTAATGAATATTGAAATGTATGTCTTCTATAAGTTCATACTTACCGAAGAGTTATTGCGTATTTTACTGTTTGTGTCTTATTCTAACAAAAAGGGAATATGTTGTGTCCTGTAATACACTCCCCTTCCTGCGGTGTCGCTGTATACTAATGTGCAGCCTTGTACTTGTGCTTGAGAACTACCGAGGAAGAAGTTAAGTAAACACTATGAATGTACCGTCTGTGCCTGTCGTGAATCTACTACGAATCCTACTACAACCCTACTACATACACAACAGGTGTATGCTATGGGGAGCATTTGATGCAAAGGGATATATTTTTTAAATTAGTATTTTAAATTGCCTTTCAAGATTACATGTATTTTTTGAGTTTTGGATTTCATTAATTCTTTTTTTTTTGGACATTTTTAATCTTACGATAACATTTTTTCGTTACGTGCGGCCTATATTTCGGTCCAATCTCTTTGTGCACAAAAATGTAAGATCCTCTGTAACCTGTTGCCATTTTGACATTTCCTGAACAAGATCTTCAATGACATGTTGCTAATATTTTCCATACTAAATATTTTTTTGTACTTCTTAAATTTCTTAATGTGTAACCAATATTGTAATGTGTAACCAATAAATCAAAACCATAAAAAGTCACAATCCTCACTAAGGTGAGGCTATTTTTCTTTTTTTTTTTTATATATATATATTTTTTTATTTTTGTTTTAGTTAAGATTTTAACCGGAGGATGTTTACTGGAGCAGCCCTACAATTATTATTCCACAACTATATTTTGCTTTTCGTGCACAAGCAAGTGTTGAATCGGAGAGCTCTGTGCGACTTTCAAAGGCTTGCAGAAAAAAAGCTAATAGTTGCTTTAGTCATTTGTGAGTTTTGTGGGTTTAATCCGTTGTGAAAAGCCGCCAAGAAGAAAGGATTCGATTGGCCCTCAACGTTAATTGAATGTGACTTGAGTACAATGAGGCCGACCGATCTCAGACGCTTTAGCATCTTTCGCGCGCTGCCTCTTCAAACTTTACGGCCCGAATGTTTCAGACGATGGCGGCCGTAAGCCGCTTTGCTATTCTGCCTTTCTGTCTCTATTCTTTGTCGAGTCGATTGTCCGGCCGCCTCCACTCGTTGTGGAAAATTGATTTTGCACTATTGAAATCAGACACACACACATGGTTTGTTTCACTAATTCAAAAGTTTTATACATACACACACACACACACATTATATATTACATATTATATATATATATATATATATATATATATATATATATATATATATATATATATATATATATATATATATATATATATATATATATATATATATACTGGACTGTCTCAGAAAATTAGAATATTGTGATAAAGTTCTTTATTTTCTGTAATGCAATTAAAAAACAAAAATGTCATACATTCTGGATTCATTACACATCAACTGAACTATTTCAAGCCTTTTATTATTTGAATATTGCTGATTTTGGCTTACAGCTTAAGAAAACTCAAAAATCCTATCTCAAAATATTAGAATATCATGAAAAAGTATACAAGTAGGCTATTCAACTAATCACCTGAATCATCTTATTAACTCGAAACCCCTTGCGAGGGTTTCCTGAGCCTTAAAAACACTCAGCTTGGTTCAGTAAACTAAATCACAAGTATGGGGAATACTGTTGATCTGACTGCTGTCCAGAGGACCATAATTGATACCCTCCATCAGGAGGGTAAGACACAAAAAGAAATTTCTCAAAGAGCAGGCTGTTTACAGAATGCAGTTTCAAAGCATATCCACAAAAAGTCTGTTGGAAGGGAAAAATGTGGCCGTAAACGCTGCACAACCAAGAGAGATGACCGCAGCCTTAACAAAATTGTGAAGAATTTGGGGGAGCTTCAAAGACAGTGGGCTGAAGCTGGAGTCCAGGTATCAAAAGCCAAAGTTCACAGACGTGTCCGGGAAATGGGCTACAATAGCCGTATTCCCATGGTCAAGCCACTTCTGAACTCAAGACAATGGAAGAAGCGTTTTGCTCCTTTCCAGCCTTTCTCCAGACTCTGGCGCCTTGACTTCCAAATGAAATGCAAAACTTGCTTTCGTCTGAAAAGAGGACTTTGGACCACTCTGCAACTGTCCAGTGCTTCTTCTCCATAGCCCAAGTCAGACGCCTCTATTCTGATGGAAAGAGTGCGCCCCTTAGCGGATAATCCATGAATTGCAGCGAATTAAAAATATTAATTCCATGTCTTTTATGCATTTTTTCCACTTTCAAATTATCCTGCGGGCCTGATCGAACCTCCTTGGGGGCCGTTTCCGGCCCGCGGGCCGTATGTTTGACACCCCTGCTTTACACCAACCATATTGAATGGATGCACGAGATATTAAACAATCGAAACGTCAGAGTTCTCAGCGTGCTAGAGATACAGTACACGTAGTATTTTTACACACGAACTAGTAAGTAGAAGCCGGATTTCTTCTTCGGAGTGGATGCTGGGTGAGCGCGCTGGAGATTCAGTACACGTAGCACTGTATGTTTGCATACGAACTACAAAGAGGAAGCAGATTTCTTTTTACTTTCGGGTGGATTCTTTGTGACCTCTCACAGCGCCACACGCCGGTAGCAGCGTAAAGAACCACTACAGTACTGACTTCTACTGGGAAAAAGGTGCACACAATACAAAATCGAGAGAGATAGAGTAAAAGAAAGAAAGAGAGAGAGAGAGAGAGAGAGAGAGAGAGAGAGAGAGAGAGAGAGAGAGTAAAAGAAAGAGAGAGAGAGAGAGAGAGAGAGATGTTGTCCCATGGGCCAGATTCAAACCCTTGGCAGGCCTGATCTGGCCCGTGGGCTGCTGGTTTGATACTTGAGAGTTAGGGTATACTGTATTGTGTCCCATTTTTGAGCTTTTTAAGTGTATTCAATCAACCCAAAAAAGTATGTACACCAGATGTAAACACCGATTAGGGGCCCACATTATAGATTAAGTGTTTTAAATTTATTGTTGTTATTTTGCTAAAATGATTTTTATACGATTTGTTTTTTTAGTCATTCATTCATTGGGTGTCTAGTAAGCAACACGCTAACTAAACCACTAACAGACCTTAATCGGGTCATTCCCCCGCTCTGCTGCAGGATTAGCTTGAAAAAAAAAAAACAACTTCAACGCTATCATTACACGAGGATAAGGCACAAATTATCGGGCCCTCTGCAGCGTCGGATTAGCAAACCCTCTGCATCGTGTGGCCCTTCGGGGGTTGAGCATGACAAAAAGGCGCTGATTTGCATTTACAACCCCCCTTCGTATGCAAAAGAGCCGATAAGGAACCTGTTCCTGTACTTTTTCGGGGAAGTCAAGCTAATTCCGATTGAGGTGTCACCCTTGGTAATCCTCAAAGGGTGAACGATTTTTGGATGTGTTGATAACTGCTTGCGGGGTTAAGATCATGCTTTTGCTAAGCCAAAGTTAATGAATAGCATTGCATTGGTGGCTCGTTTCGCTTTTGCCGCTAACTAAATAAATTAGCAGCTAATGCTAGTGTCAGAGACTTAGAGTAATAATGCTAGCATATTGACACAGTTAATAGCTACCAATACTCGTTTCTTTACTGGATTTAGCTTATTCGTTTGCCAAAGTGGCAACTAGCCACAGGAATGTGGCAAGTCGCATTGGTAAATAGCGTTGCATAGGTGTCTAGCCTAGCTTTAGCTTCGAGGTTCACTTTAGTAGTTCGTGCAAATGAATTGTGAAGCTAATACCTTTGTGACGGATATTAATAGTAATGCTTTTATACGGACTCAATTGATAGCTGTTAATACTAATGTCTTTGCTGGATGTACAATAGCTCATTCTCTTACCAAAGTAGCAACTAGCCACATAAATGTGTCAAGCCGCAGTGGTAAACAGCGTTGCATTTGTGTATAGCGTAGCTTTAGCTTCTAGGTTAGATTTAGTAGTTCATGCAAAATAATTTTTCGGCTATAATACTAGTATCACAGACTTTTAATACTAAATGTTAGCATGTGGACACAGCTGATAGCTGCTATTGCTAGAATCTTTGCCGGTTTTAGTATTTTATTTGACCAAAGTAGCAACTAGCCAAACAAACGTGTCAAGCTGCATCGGTAAACAGCGTTGCATTGGTGTATAGCTTAGCTTCAGTTTCTCGGTTCATTTTAGTAGTCAGTGCAAATTAATTTTACAGGTCGTGCTTTTGATGTATTTACCTTTAATTTCTGCCACTAACCATGCCAACAAATAGGATTGCTTTGCCAGGTGACTTTGCTTTAGCATAAACCATCACTTAAGTAGTTCATGCAAAATAATTTAGCAGATAATGCTAGTGTTGCAGACCTTAAGTACTAATGCTAGCATGTGGACATTGATTATAGCTATTTCTAGTGTCTCTGGTGGATTTGGCTCATCCTTTTTTCAAGGCAGCTTATCGCATCAACGAAAAGCATTGCTTTGATTAGTCGCTAGAATCACTTTAGTAGTTCGTATAAGATAACTGAGCAGCTAATGCTCGGGTGATAGCCCTTAAGTATTAATGCTAACATGTGGACACAGTTGATATCTGCCAATGTGATTGTCTTTTCTAAATTTAGCTCACATTTATGCCAAGGCAGCAAGCTGCATTACTGAATATCTTTGCTTTGCTGGCTATCTTTGCTTTAGTCTTTAGCGTTACTTTAGTCTCTAGTATTATTAATTAATAGAAATTCTTTTTGCGGCAAATACTTATTTCACACATTACTTAAAATCCTAGTGTACTTGCTGGATTTAGCTTATATTTGGTAGGATCACTTAAGTAGTTCGGAAAAAAAATGTTCACAGCTAACGCTATTGTCGCATACTGAAGGTGCTGTTATTCATGTGAACGCTAACCATTTTGCCTTAGCTGCCAGCATCCCCTTTTTGGTAATGACAAATAGTTACACAGCTAATGCTAGTGTTACGGACCTCAACTATTAATGCTAGCATTGATTGGGAGCTATTAATGTCTAATATCATACAATTTAGATTTGGAATAAAAAAATTACAACCTATCAAGGAAGCAAATATATTTTGCAAAAATTTAGATGTCTTCTAATTCTATCTAATTATATTAAGTTTCATTCTAATTAAATCGTATGGAGAAATGGGTCAGAAGGTGCAAATTTGTCTTGTTTTTTAAATACTCTTTGTTAAATCAAGTGAATCACTTAATTTGGGGACAAATAGATATAGTTTTGCCTTATTGCCTATCACAGTATTAGCCTACTTTTGTTAAGCTGAGGTTAGCGCGATAATGGATGGGGCAGACCTGATTAATCAATCACTGGTCTGACTACTTGCTCTCCTTCATCTTTGTTTTATTTGTCCAGTAGCCTCCTACTAAGTATAAAAAAGGGGAAAAAAAGCATAAACAGGATAAAAAGCAATGAGCTTGGTACTTGCCTGGTGGCATCGTGGCCACTTCAGTCGTCTTAAAGCTCAGAAGCCTCGAGATAAAGTCCCATTAAAGAAATATACACTGCAAGCTCCTTAGGCTCAAAAATCTCTAGCGGTTTATCAGTTTGATGGATTGCTGAACTGTCTTCTTCGACTTGACTTCATTTTGAGTTTTTGGGGAAACGCAGCATGACTAAATAGCACATTTAGAGGAAAATTTGTGGACTCGTTTATTACAACTTGTCATGATGGTTGAATATATCCTAAATGTAAGCGCAAAACAAGATTTTCGATTAGGGATTAGTGTTGGAAAGTGAACAGAAACAGAACAAGGAATTTTACAGAGTCTTCAAAACTCAAAGACATCACAACTAGACTAGTAGTCTGTAATACCCATCACTGCAAAATAGCGGTGAAACTAACTTGATCTAACAGAACAAAATATGAAGCTCTAACGCAACGGTGTCCAAGACAGTCCTGGAGAGCAGCATGTCCTGCATGTTTTCTCTGGTCCAACACAGATGACGCCAATTTTAGCTTGTTAGCAGGTTTTGTGAGAGCTTCATAACGATCCAGGTGATTGGAATCACCTGCATTGGAGCAGAGAAACCTCCAAAACATGCAGAACATGCGGCTCTCCAGGACAGGGTTAGCCACCCCTGCTCCAAAGCAACAAAACATAAAAAGCAGACAACGCAGGGTATACACAATAAGCTTTTAAAACAATGTTAACACTACCTAATTCTAACTAAAAATAATCATCAAGAGGGAAGGCGCTGGTTATGTTGGAAAACCAACTACTTCTAACTGAACAAAACAGGAAAGAGGATCAGGTGGGAGACATTTTATATATATATATATATATATATATGTGTGTGTGTGTGTATACCGGAGCCATATCACCCCAGTGGGAGGTGGCTAGAGTCAGGAACACATTCATATTTCTGACTTTTTCTGGGAGATTGATACAGAGGAGGGGATTCCCAGCCCCCTCGCTTCAACCGAACTGATGTGTTGAGAGTCATGAGGTGACCAAACCCCCCAATTCCAACCCCTAATGCTGAGCGCCAAGCAGGGAGCCAATGGTTACCAATGTTATAAGTCTTAGGTATGACCCGGCCGAGGCTTAAACCAGCGACCTCCCAGTTTTGGAGCGGGCGACCTACCCCCTAGGCCACCGAGCTGGAAAAAAATATTTATATAGCGCTTTTCAAGTCAATGAAGACTTTCCAAAGCGCTTTACACTGTGCTTCACATTCACTCTACTGAGAATGCCCTGGCTAAAGTAACCAATGACCTTTCAGCAACAGATTCTGGTGCCTCATCGATGTTACTGCTGCTGGATCTCAGTGCTGCTTTTGATACTGTCGACCACAACATATTACTTGTTCGTCTGTAATGCATTGGTATCTCAGGAACTGTACTCTCATGGTTTAGGTCCTACCTGTCAGACAGGATGCAATGTGTTAACTATAGCCATCTGACCTCTAAACAATCTAATGTCCCCTGTGGTGTTCCACAGAGCTCTGAAATTGTCCCCCTTTTTTTTAGTATTTATATGATCCCGCTTGGTGACATTATCCGCAAGTATAATATTAGTTTCTATTGCTATGCAAATGACACTCAACTGTGTGTGCCACTATAGACAACTGGACAGTTAAGTTGTAGAAATCTGGAGGCTTGCCTTACTGAGATTCAAAGATGGATGTCATTATGGATGTCATTTTTGCGCCTTAACCCAGAAAAAACTGAAATGTTGATTATTGGTCCAGCTCACTGTCGTGAGTTATTTTTAAACACTACCCTGAACCTAGACAAATGTAATACCACCCATAGTGAATCGGTCAAAAATCTAGGTGTTATATTAGATCCTAATCTGTCGTTTCAGTCACACGTGAAAAACATGACTAGAATATCTTTCTACCACCTCTGTAATATTGCGAAGATTCGTTCGATGATGTCCCAATCAGATCCAGAGGTTTTAATTCATGCGTTTATTACTTCTCGGGTTGATTAATGTAATGTATTGCTTTCTCGTCTCCCGATGTCTAGCATCAAAAGTTTGCAGTTGGTTCAGAATGCAGCAGCTAGACTTTTGACAAAGAACAAAAAGTTTGAGCATATCACTCCTGTATTGGCCAACTTGCACTGGCTCCCAGTCCACTTAAGATGTGACTTTAAGGTTCTCTTATTAACATATAAATGTTTGCATGGACTTGCACCCTCTTATCTCTCTGATTTAATTCCCCCCTATGTTCCTGCACGGAGTCTGGGCTCGGAAAATGCCGGTCTACTTGTGACTCCGAGAGCCAAGAAGTCTGCAGGCTTGAGAGCGTTCTCCATCCGGGCCCCGGTGCTATAGAATGCCCTGCCTCCGGAGATAAGATTTGCAACCTCAATGGAAGTTTTTAAATCAAGGCTTAAGACACACTTCTATTCCAAAGCTTATGATTGATTCCCACCTCATATTCTGTATTGTCCTGTCTTTTTCCGACTGCCTGCCTGGTGGTGATACGAAGGAGAAGGATAATTTGAGATGAGTCAGCGGACCAGCGTTTGACCTGGAGCATGTGAACGCCTGCATGGACCAGCTGGCAGAGATGATAAGCTGCGTTGTGGCCGTCATAGACTTTCTGGAGTAGTTTACTGGCTGCTGTCATGCACTTTCCGGACAAATTTTCAACATGTTACCTAGTGTTTACTATGTTTGTGTACAGTAATGCTAAATGTAATTCACCCTGGTCATCCTGGAAGGGGGATACCACTTGTGAGGTCCCTTCTCAAGGTTTCTCTTTTTGCTCACGTTGAGGTTTTGAGTTGTTCCTTGCCCGCATGTTGGTTTAAGATCAGGTAATTGTGTCATTGTAATCCTGTCCAGTGCTTTGAGAGATTTTTGTGATTAAGGGCTATATAAATAAATTTTACTTGACCTGACTTGACTTGAAAAAGAAACATTAAAGTGAGACAACGCAGAATATGTTGGGACATGAAATTACCTTTAACTGAACAAACAATGAAAGAATTATGCAGGATATGTTGGAATACCAACTGGTTCTGACTGATTAAAACATGAAAGGTAGACAAAGCAGAATATGTGGCACAGTGAATCACACTGAACAAAACATGAAGTTGAGACTACACATAATAGATTGGGACATTGAATAAACTTTTACTGAACAAAACAGAAAAAGGACTACAAAAGACACGTTGGAATACTAACGGTTCCAATTGAACAAAACAAGAAAGAGCTACAAGGGATATGTCTGAATACTAACCGGTTTTAACTAAAAAAACAAACAAAAAAACTAACTAAGAGGATGCATGAATCGTGGATCGAACAACTACTTTATGTTCCAATACAATAAAATAATGTTCCAAATTACAATTGATATGTTGGAGTACCAACAGATACTAATTAAAAAAGCCTGGGAGGACTATGCAGGATATGTTGAGAAAATACCTTTAACTGAAGAAAACATTAAAAATGGTGGTTAGCCTTGCTTCAGTTGCTAGCATCACTTAGTAGATACTATCAATTTAGAAAGCTCATGCTCGTGTCAGACTGTAAATACTAATGCCAGCATGTGCACACAGGATATTGTGCAATAGCGACTGTTTCAAACTGAACAAAACATGAAAATTGGACACCTCAGAACCTATACGACTAGACCATAAAATACAAAACCTACCACATAATTTACTATATAATACACTTGGACCTTAAAAGCAGTTAGAAAGTGATCCAATTAAACAAATAGGCTTCTCCTTTTCTTCTTCCGATTCTGATTTTTTTTCCTCCCAACTTCCAGGCCTGACTAACGTGCGTGAAATAGCATAGCAGCCATAAACTCCGTTGACAAAGTCGTCTGGACGTGCAGGCTGGCAAAGCGGCCACGATTCTCATGCATATTCAGCCATTTTCTCAATCTGTGTCACACTCGGGCGCTCTCCCAAATGTGGACTGACACTAATTATGCTAATCTGGCCGTACCTGTGCTACGCTAGCAGCCTACTACTCCATTCCGATACGGGCCTCAACCGGACTCAGAAAAACGAGGCGGGGGAGGCCATTTTTGAACGATCTGATGACAACGTGCTTTGATGCGCTAATTCTTGGTGGCGTGGAGAAACGGATTAATTGCAAAGTGTGAAAATTCACGTCCGCTTGGCTTTATATTAAGTTTCAGGCGCGACCGCTCTCACTTTCATGTTGCCTTAGGGAACAAGTTCCAAAGAAAATATGTGAAAACAAAAAGGAGGAATAAAGTTTGAAGTTATTTCCAGCTAGCGGTTAGCAATATGACGATCATAATTAAGATTTTGATCCAGAAATGCGGCCAATTATATTTAGGTCTTGGGCTACATTTAGCTCATATTTTCAGTAGTGTAGCCACTAGCCTCCCTTGCATATGACATGGCTTTTATGGGTAGCTTTGTTTAATTCACTAACATTACAGACCTTAATTGCTAATGATAGCATTGGGGACACCTTTGATAACAACTTAAGAGCTAGATGCATTAGGAAAAAAGATATTTTGGGTGGCCAGGTTGGCTTTACCCACTAGCTTCACAGACCTTAACTGCTAATTTGGACACTAATTAAAGCAAAATAATGAGCTAAGTTCTGAAAAGCCACTATAATTAGCAGCTAAGGTAGCTGCTAGCCGCATCATCAAAAACATTGTTTGGGTGGCTAGCTTGGCTTCAGCTGCTAGCTTCACTGGCCTTAACTGCCAGTGATAGCATTATGAAAATTTATCATAGCGAAAGAATGAGCTAAATCCAGTGAAGACACATTATCAGAAGCTACTATTTTTTGGGTAATGCAGCCACTAGCTGCAGCATCACTTTTTGTCTTGCTAATTACTAAGAGTACGCATTACTTTTTCAGCACATCATTACTTTGATAATCATATTATTCAATTAGATGTAATAAATGCACCTTATGCTTAGCAATATATTTGAATAAAGTATTTACTTGCTGTTATAGTGTCATTATTATCTGCACCGCTTATCTTCAGTAGGATCGCGGGGGTGCTGGAGCCCATCCCTGCTGTCCTCCGGCCTGTCCTCGGGCCTGAACCGGTTGCCAGCCAGTTGCAGGAAAATCGGAGACAAACAACTCATAGGCTCATTAACACCTCGGGACAATGCGGCTCATTAACCTGACATGCATGTTTTTGGAATGTGGGAGGAAACCGGAGTGCCCAGAGGAAACCCATGCAAGCATGAGGAGAACAAGCAAACTCCACGCAGGAAGGTTCAGTTATGGATTCATGTTTCAATTTGTCCATTCATGTTTTTAGTACTTTCCGATGGATATTTCTAGGTGATGTTCTAATAAGTCTGCCATAATTTTGTTGTAGCGCCTGCAAAATCCAGTGGCATACCTTCTTTACATCTTTGTGAAGATGTCACTCCCTTACTTCGATTGGAAAATAATTTAAAACAGTAGTCAGCCAGTTTGTCGATGCTTGTTTAGGGATAAATTAGTCCTGTATACAAGCCCAAAATTTTTGGTTTGTTTCTTTTTTTTTCTTTGTTAAAAAAAAAATAAACTCACCGGAATCGCTCTCTTCGGCTCTTATTTCTTCATCCAAATACTCGGTAGAAATCCCATAAGTTTAATTGAACAGGAGTTGGGATATGGATTGTCTACGTCAGGGGTCTCAAACCTTTTTAAAGTTGCGAGTTACTTTTTGTTACCAATTAGCGCAAAGGGCACCCTGTTTCACATGCATTTATAAAATAAATACTTATCATGTAAGAATATTTCTTTACTATCTTATTACCAGGTTTATTCGTTCACTACTAATGTTGATTACAGACGTGAATTATCCATTTTGAATTTACAATTGACAGGTTTGGACGTCAATCCTCTATTTTCTACATAACTGTGCTAACAATGAGTCAACTGATCTCACAGTGAATAGGTTAAATACCACAATGGACTCCATAGCTTATGAATAACTTGCCCAATTAACGAGTTATTTTGTGACTATTTTTCTTATCTAATTAACTACCAATAACGGTGAACGACATCTAAGATCCGTTGTGTATTCAGTGGCGTTGACCGAGTTAGACGTCAATCCTCCATTTTCACAATTAACAGTTAACTTGGCTGTAAGTGAATGATATAATAATTGGAAGTAGGGTTAAACAGATTCCTTCAACCATTAAAACTTGATTTCTTTCGAAAAGAAAATTATGAGAAAATCACTATCACTGATTACTGCTGAGATATTTTCAGAACAGATCCACGGGCACCCCAGCTGTCCTTAGCGGGCACCATCATGCCCACGGGCACCACGTTGGAGACCCCTAGTTTACGCCAACAATATGCATTTCTAAAATAAATCATGTTATGACTACACAGACTCTCCCCTACTTAGGACCAGTCGACTTATGAAAAACGGTAGATACGAACATGTGGTGGTGCTGTGAGAGGTCACTCAGCATCCACCCTGAAGAAGAAATTCGCTTCCTCTTCCTAATTTGTGTGTAAACATACTACATATACTATATATTTAGCGAGCTAAATACTTTGACGTTTTTATTGTTTAATATCTAGTGCATCCATTCAATATGGTTGGTGTAAAGTGTAAAGGAGAGGCGAGCCGTTTCTTTTGAAAGGAAAGTGGAATAAGAAAAGCTTGATGCCCTTGAGAAAATGGTTGGAACGCTTTTTTTCGGCCACTTTTAACCACGGAGGAGGACCTCTCGCAGCACATCTTCCAAAAGTAAGTTACACTTAACTTTTTTATGTTTAGAGAGCATAGTATTTTATGAAATGTTTATTTTTTGTACCAAACAATACAGGTTACCTATACAAGCCTTAAATTAACTTATATAAACCTTAAACATACAACATATAGCACTTAAGCAACTTAGGAACGAATTCAACTTACGAACAATCGATCGGAACCTATCTAGTTCATCAGTCAAGCAGTTTCAGTAGTTAGTACTATGTTTTCTTTTTGTTAATACCAGGATAATTTTTGTATGGTTGAATAGACTCAGTCAACCGTTAAAAAAACATTTAACTAGAATATCACAATGTACCAGCACTGGTGAATTATTTTCAGAACAGGTCCGCGGGCCCCTCAGCTGTCTTAGGGAGCACCCTGGTGGTCGTGGGCACCATGTTGGAGACCCCTTGCATAGATGAAATCATATTTTTTATTAGTTAAATTGAAGCCTTAGTCCCGCCTCCGTTGGAGAGGGACTTTTGTACCCTCAGCCTATTATCCTTATCCAAAGAGGAATAGTCTTTGTTATAAATATATTCGTCACGCTGAATTGCATTTTCGCCCCCGTCAAGAGGGAAATATTCCGACAATTGTGCACAACCCCCACCCCCCCCCTTCTCACACACACACACACACACACACACACACACACACACACACACACACACACACACACACACACACACACACAAGTACTTCAGATTTATTGCTAACATCCATCACAAAGTCTGGCAAGTCACATGTGATTAGAACAGCTCATCGCTCCGTGTTTGAAAGTATGTTAGCTTAGCGCCGAAAGGTTTAAACGTTAGCTTCACCTGCGCCGCCTCCTCCTCACCTTGTCTTACATTCGTTTTGACCTCTGTCAAGTCGAGAAGGAGAAAGGGAGGATGGGAAATTGCCCTTGTCTATGTGCTACGCGCACCTAGCGGCAAATGAGCGAGTCAGCGGGAAACAAAAGGCAAACAATTGTCGAACCAAAATACATTTTTGGGTTGTTGAAAACACGACACTCTGACTACTATTATTTATGAATAGGAATCAGGACATTTTTTTAAAAATCAACCTGTATTTGGTGGCCATTTTATTTGTTCACTTAAAATGGCGTCACAGGTTCGTTAGAATTGCCCAAAAAAGAAAACAAACTGATTATTTCTCAGATTTTTGAACAAATAAAAAAAGAATTAAACATTAGACCATAGATAGATAGATAGATAGATAGATAGATAGATAGATAGATAGATAGATAGATAGATAGATAGATAGATAGATAGATAGATAGATAGATAGATAGATAGATAGATAGATAGATAGATAGATAGATAGATAGATAGATAGATAGATAGATAGATAGATAGATAGATAGATAGATAGATAGATAGATACTTTATTCATCCCCGTAGGGAAATTCACACTTCCAGCAGTCTCCTTTGATGTTTGTTAACAGATTAACAGGATGCCCTCGGGTGCTGAGTTGTAGTTTAGCCACAGCGGCGTGGATGACGTCACACGCTAATACAGGAGTTCGACGTCCCTGCAGTAGCTCGAAATCGTTGTGCCCAGGGATACACCACCTCGTGTTAGCGAGTCCACCTCCTCTCCGCTTCTCGCAGGCTTTCGTGTCTCTGTCTAACAGCGCTCAAGCTGAGTAGCTCCGGCTAGCTCCAGTAGCTCCGGGTAGCTACACGTTAGCGTCCGGGATGCTAGACGTGAGCCAAGTTTCCGTAAAACACAGCAAACTGCACTCCCTGTGCGCTTTGTTTTTCACCAGCGCAGCTAGATTGTCCGTCTTATTTGGTAGAGAGTTCACATTTACCATGATTATGGACAGTACCGAAGACTTATAACGCTGCTAGCCGCTTAGCTAGCTCCGGCTCTCCATCCACGATAGGGCCCCCTCATCACGCCGGCATGAAAATTCTTCTGGGCAATGTAAAGTTGGCCGTTTTGGGAATGTGCATTTCAAATAATGCAATGCAATGAAAATAACTTGTTTTTAAATTCCTAAATATAAAAACAATCTTTCTCACACACACACACACACACACACACACACATAAAGTAACGTTTCAATCATCAGTGTAATTACATGTTTTGTACTTTTATCAATCTTATATTCTTTTATTCATGCTCATGTGTGTTCCTTTTCCTGTTTTCACTGATGAATAATAAACCACGCCTAAGGTTTGGTACTTTAATTAGATTTATTATTTATTTAATTTTAACATTTGGATTTCTTTTCTCAGAAAGAATAACACATACTAAAATTATGTAAAAAAAAGAAGAAAAATGAATATATATTTTTTGTTTTGTTTCAAATGTTTTGTCTTATTAATTTATTTCATAAAACAATAGAACTAATGTAATTTATGTAACTAATACAAGAATGAATTATTTTTAAATGTTTTCATAAAAATGTCAATTTGTATTTCATTTAATCATCCAACCATCCATTGTCTGCACCGCTTATCCTCAGTAAGGTCGCAGGGGTGCTGAAGCCCATCACAGCTATCTTCGGGCACCGGGCACGGGACACCCTGCTGGTTGCCAGCCAGTCGCAGGTCACAGAGAGACAGACAACCATTCACTTGCTCATTCACACCTAGGGACAACTTAGACCATCCAATTAACCAGACATCCATGTTTTTGGAATGTGGGAGGACACCGGAGGAAACCCACGCAAGCACAGGGAGAACATGCAAACTCCACACAGGAAGGTTTAATCCCATTACCTCAGAACCATGATTAAAAAAGAAGAAATACTGTGTGTATTATATGTATTTGAAATGTTTTTATTTTAATGTATTTGATAAGAATACAATTAATTAAATATATTTTGAAAGGAAAAATATGACTTAAATTTTATTATATCAAAAACATCTCGTGTTCATTTATTTGCTTAAAGAATCCTTGATATAACAAAATAATGCTAATAAAAATATATGAAATAATTAAAAACGACAATTTAATTCTGTCTGTTTAAATGTTTTTCCATTATCTTCACCGCTTATCCTCAGTAGGGTCGTGGGGTTGCTGGAGCCCTTCCCAGCTATCTTCGGGCAGCGGGCAGGGGATACCATAAACCGGTTGTTAAATGTTTTTATTTTACACTGTTATTTATTTTTATTTTTTTTATCATAGAACACAACTAATAAAATATATTGAAAAGAGGAAGGCCGCCATTGACGTGGATGGATGCTGTTATGAATGCACTGCAGGAAAGAGGTCTAAATCTAGTGGAATTTCGAGCTCTTGTTGGTAACAGGAATGAGTGGAGAGGTGTTGTAAAAGGATAGTGGGATGTTTGGACGCGTTCTAAGGGATGGGCAGGGCACCTGTATGATGCGGCAGGGGTAAACCAGTGAAAGCCTTCGGGCCCTGCTGTTTGTTGTGTCACCCTGACCCGATTGACATGCCCGCTTTCTTGTGTCCCGTTTTATCTGGAGGGACGAAAGCATGACCAACTTAGGTGCCGAGGTGCCTAACTTGTTTGGGTGTTTGGGTCGCCATGGTCCAAAAATGTTTGTGTGTGCTTTTGCTATTTTTTCCCCTTTTTTATTTTCTTTGTTATTGTATGTGTTATGTCTTGCTGTCGGTCACCCCTCTTGAGGGATATGACCAAGGTAGGTAGATGGATAGACATTTAAAATATATATACAAAATATATACATTTTGATTGTGTTATTTATTTCTCAATTGTTGTTGTTTTTTTAATTTAAAAGGTGAAATAAACTAATAGTAAAACAAAAAAAACTTGATAAAATACTGAAAACAAAAAATGACAATTGTGGCCCAGATTCCAAAACATTTCAATGTTATCTTGCTTATTCATTTTTTTTTTTTCCGCTTATTTATTTATTTAAATCAAGACTAAATCCCAATTTCCGTGCGTGTGTGTTCGCATGTGGCTCATAGGGCCTGAAGTGGCTCAACCGATTTCTGTGAAGATAAAAACAGTAATACTTAAGGCCTCAGGGGGTGTCGTTAGCTTGGTTTTGTGCCTAGGCACCCACAACCAATACCAACAAAATCCATAAAAAAATCAGCTTTGGTGTACAAGCGTATCTCGAGCTCCATGCGGACATACTGCTATTTGGCACTCTTTTTAACAGCACAGCCCCAAAAACCTCATTTAAGTCAAATGCCCATCAACACCAAGCCCAGCAATGCCAAGCCATTATGCTTGTTTTTAAGAAAGAAAGAAAGAAAGAGAAAGAAATACAATTAGAAACCATATTTAAAAATGCGAAATAAAATACTGGACGACCCCCACATTGCCCCCCCCCCCACACACACACACACACAATGCACCCCCCCACCACCACAACTAACACCACCCCACCCCCACCCCGACCTCCTCTCAGTGCATGACGGAAATCTGGGGTGGCTACCCGGTGGCGTGATTAGATTGGGGCTGAAGCCTGCAGCTGGCAGGCCCATCTGCGGCTGGAGGCGTCCCCCTTTATTTGTCCCCCCCTATACATCTCTTCCTGTTCGTCCATCATTTATTCCGTCCCTCGTCAAACGCTGACACATCTGACAACCAGGGGACGGCCTGGCAAGACAGGTTCATTAAATGACATTTTTTTTTACAGCTGGGCCTCAACAAACCAAAGTAACAGAAACAGCACTGGGCTTTGTCAATCTGACTTGACACGAGGGACTGAAGGGGGGGTGAGTTAGCTTAAACCCCTAAAGCTTTGTTGTTTGGACAAATCTTCTGATTGAGGCTATTTGAAATCAGAATCCTCCTTACCCCCTTTGTCTTTAAGCCCTTCTTTTCTTGACAAATCTGCACTTGGCCTGCACTTTTCTTTTGCATACTTTCGTTGGGATATTGCATAACATATAATATAGTGCTTCCTAGTGGTAAAATCAGAAGTTGTTGTTTTAAAAAGCACGAAAAATATAGAACAGGTGTCTCCAATGTGTCCCCCAATGTGGTGCCCTCTCATGTACCTGTTGTGAAAATGGCTCACCAGTGCTGGGTCATTGTGGTTCTCTAGGAAAGTGATTTTTTTAGTGGTTGACTGAGTATTTATAACACCACTTCCAATAAAAAACCTGATAGAGTCGTGTCATGTTTATTTGTATAGTCCCTAATCATGAAAAGTCACAAAGGGCTGCAAATACCACCATAACGACATCACCCGATCTGAAACCTTCATGAAGGCAAGGAAAAACTCAAAAACCTCAGAATGAGAAAAATGAAGAAATTTTGAGAATGGTCCACACATTTACTAACTCAGGATTTTTTTTCATACAAATGTCTGATTGTCAACAAGCAACTGAATAAAATAGTCAAGCAACAAAATAATTTTCGATTACAAAATGATTTGTTAAAGCAGGTGGATGTTGCAAAATACTGTCAAAGTACAACAATGAAACTATTCAACTGATTCCAGAATAAAGATATTCTAAATATGTTTTTTCCTGGGACAATTTTAACATATACCTTGCTTAAACCATCATATATTAATCCGCTCTTATTTTAAGGATTCGTCCAATATCACAATGTGACTTAAGCGTCTTGAAATCAAGTGCAATAAGTATATACAACATAAAAAAACAAAAACGATACAATGCACTAATATTGAATTATATTGCAATATTTAACCAATCGCTGCTGAAGCTAGTGACTAGTAGCTAATTATTAATGGTCAACATTTTTACAACAAATACATTTTTATCCGCTTTTTATATTATTGTTTTGAGGTGTCAATATATCAAGAATGTCAAAAGTTTCAAATAAATCTTGCTTAACCAATCACACCTGGACATGCTCTTATTTTGAAGTTGTTCCCCAAAAAACAGTCTGATGTTGGCATCTTAAAATCAAGGGCAATTGACATTTATAAAAAAATAATAACACTTGCACGAATATTGAATTATGTCGCTTGTATTTGACAAATGGCTACTGAGACTAATGCTAACACACTTTTATCATTAGTGATGGTTTTTGCAAACACACTTTAAGCATTAGTGATGCTAGTGGTCGAACATTTTACACCCATTTGTGTTTAATATATTATATCTTGGTTTTCTGTAAAAAATATGTCAAAAGACCAATTTCAAATGAAACCTTTCCTATTCAATCCTATATGGGAAATGCTCTTGTGTTGAAGTTGTTCCTGAAATCACCAGGTGACATTAGCGTCTTAAAATCAAGGTAATTTGATATTTTTGGAAAAACAAAAGAAGAAGAAATACACTGCAGAATTAACAGAAGCTCCAACCACTGCTAATGCTAATGGATGTAGGTAACATTAAAAACAAAAAAGTAACATAACATTGAAAAAAATTATTTGAAAATGAACCTTGCCTAGCTAATCATAAATGGGTACATTCTTATTTTCAAGTCGTTTCCAACATAAGAATGTAACAATAGCACCATGAAATCAAAGGCAAATTACATTTATTATAGGAAAGAGATTCTATAACATTAAATGAATTTGCTTGCATTTAACCAATTGCTGCTGAGGCTAAAGGCTGGCATTGTTCATGCCAACTATGAGTGATCCAACATTGATACATTTTTTATTTGTACAATATTAATGACCAATATACAAAAAATCTTTCCTATCCATCCATCCATCCATTGTCTGTACCGCTTATCCTCAGTGGGGTCGCGAGGGTGCTGGAGCCCATCCCAGCCATCTCCGGGCAGTGGGCAGGGGACACCCTCAACTGGTTGCCAGCCAGTCTCAGGGAACACAGGGACAGACAATTCCCTCGCTCATTCACATCTAGGGACAATTTGGACCGGTGAATTTACCTGACATGCATGTTTTTGGAATGTGGGAGGAAACCGGAGTGCCCGGAGGAAACCCACCAATAGTAAATGGGAACGCTCTTATTCTGAAGTTGTTCCAAATATCCCTGAGTTAATATTTACAAATGCAAAAACAAGAGCTAATAGTGCTCTTATTGTATTATAGAGTGTTAGCAGTTAGCTTGTGTTAGCACCAACATTAATGATGCCAGTGGCTAGAATCGCTAATGCTAACTGTAAGTGGTCAAACACTCTGTCAATTATAAAAATAATCTCCCGACTATTTTTAGAATCAATTAATGATACTGGGAAAAAAACATTTGGACAGTAAATATTTAGTGATTTTTTTTTTTTCTCCTGACGACAGATTTTTTTTTTTTTTCAAATAAACTGTTTTATCTTTTCAAAGACAACTAAAAAAAATCTGTTAAACATCTACAGGCGGCAGTACCTCAGGAGGTGGAGCGCTTGTCTTGGGATCAAGGGATCCCATTTCAAATCCCAGCTCGTCCGTGTTACATGTCAAAGTGTCCTTGGGTAAGACACTGAACCCCTAATAACCCCAATAAGCAGGTTAGCGCCTTACATGGGTGCAAGGCCGCTATTGGGAAATGTGGAGCACATTGTAAAGCGCTTTGGGAAGTCATTGACTTGAAAAGCGCTTTATAAAATGCATATAATTTCATTTCATTTACAGTAGTCCTAATTCCAAGAATATTTTCCATTTTCTGGGAGAGTAACCTGGGTCAAACTATCTAATACAGTTTCGGTAAATTATAGTTTTTTAGAAAATACAATTCTCAGAGGAATCGAATCTAAAAAACTAATGTTGCTTACGTCAAATCAAATTTTTCTTAAAATACATATTAAAATATTTTGAAATTAAACCATCAGAAGAAAAAAGATTCTCCATGGGGTATATTAATTGTTCGATCAATCGAATTGTATTAAAGCCAGCCAGGATAATATTGTATATTACAAGTTTCAAATTATATTTTTAACATGAAATATTACATCCCAAGCGGGTAAAATAATCATTAGATGAATCTAAGGGAATCATTTTTTTTGCATTTGTTTTAAAATATCCTAAAACAGAAACATTACACAAAAGAACTCTCCCAATAGGCTAAAATAATTGTTTAATTTACGGTGTTTTCCGCACTATAAGGCGCACCGGGTTATAGGGCGCACCCCCAAAAAATAGTTTTTGGTCCTATATTTTCCATACATATGGCGCACCGGATTGTAAGGCGCTACAATGGGAACGTCGACAAAACAGTCAGATAGTTCAGTCAAACTTATTACCCCCTTAACATTCCGAAAGCTTGCAAAGAAGCAAATACGTGTCGTAGACAAGTGCGAATGTGGTGTCCGTACGATGTCACCAAACAAATTTCTTAGTTTCCATTTTATTTTTTGCTGGCAACTGTGTGGACAGCAAAGTAAGAATTTTATTGTGCAGGGAAACGGGATTCTTTACTGTGCATATGACAAAAAAAACTTTGAATGGAATTTAGTTTAAAAATAGACTCATCACAGAAACATCAAGATCGTTCTAAAACAAGATACAGGGAAAATATAAATCCGCATAGTTCTCTTGCAGCCTTCATGTTCATTAATATTGTTTTATGGTCTTCTTACAACCGTGAGTGTAGTAAATCCAGGAGAGTAAAATTTGTACAAATACAGAATAGTAAAAAATGTTTTCTCTATGCCGTAGTGCAACCCAACCAACGTGTGATTCACATTCATCTTTTTCGGCCAATTGCAGGCTTTGTTTCGCCCCTTTAGCCTATGCCAGCCTGTAAATGATAAAAAGGATCCGTCCCCTTTACCTCCGAATAACTTTAGCCAATAGTGACTGATTCAAATGATGATTGACACATTGGTTAGGAAATGAAACGCCGGTATATAAATCCCAGCATACACCGCGGACTACTTCGCCTTCGGGGGAAAATGGTCTTCTTACAACCGTGAGTGTAGTAAATCCAGGAGAGTAAAATATTTACAAATACAGGATATTGAAAAATGTTTTTCTATGTCGTAGTGCAACCCAACCAACGTGTGACTCACATTCATCTTTTTCGGCCAATTGCAGGCTTTGTTTCGCGCCTTTAGCCTATGCGAGCCTGTAAATTTTAAAAAGGATCCGCCCCCTTTACCTCCGAATAACTTTAGCCAATAGTGACTGATTCAAATGATGATTGACACATGGTTAGGAAATGAAACGCCGGTATTTAAATCCCAGCATACACCACGGACGACTTCGACTTCGGGGGAAAATCTAGTCGGCGTCTGCTTGCTTTAGTTGCAAGACTTTGCGACTTAATATTAATCCATATATAAGGCGCACTGTATTATAAGGCGCATGGTCAGCCTTTGAAAAAAAAGGCTTTTAGGTGTGACTTATAGTGCGGAAAATCCGGTAATCGTTTTTAAATAAGACAAAGATTGCTAAATTTTCTTAAAATATGTTTTGAAATATCTTTTTCATAACGGGTCAAATAATTGTTTGATTAATCTTATCAAATCTATACAACACATATATGCTTCTTTCAAGTAAATATTCTCTTTAAATGCATTTTAAAATATTTTAAAATTATAAACGGACTAAATTCTCTGACATTAGGTTTATCTTATTATAAACAGTTATCCATCCGTCCAATGTCTTTTTTGACATTTTAAATGAATTTGTTTAATATTTGATGCCTATAAACCGCATTGTCAGGTTTGGAAAAGCCCAAATAAGGTCAAGCAAATGCCGTTCTGTTCAAATCCTCCGATGATGCCTTTGGATTTACTTTCACAACATCTGGATGAGATCTGAGAGCGTGTAAGACCAACTATCACTTGGCGTTTTCTGCTTGCAATCAACATAGCGAGGCCATCCTCTTGGGACCATGCTATCACTATGACAACTGTTAGTTGGAGGGGAGGCAGAGGTGTCAAATGGGGAAGGGGGGGCTTGGGTCATTTCACGTCCGCTCTATCCATCTAATCCAATTTTAATTGAGCTCCAGAGAGAGACCAGGTCAGATGCTTGCCTTTTCGGTGGAGAAATCCCTGACGGTCCCCATTTAACGATAAAATACAATAATAATAATAAAATGATTGAAAATACATTTTAAAAAAAAATACAATGAAAATTAAAAGAAAAATACAAAAATTAAAGAATTCCATAAATAACAATGAAAATAAATCTAAAATCATAAATAAAACAACTAAAATACAATGCAATTAAAAATCCAAGATAAATACAAAGAAAATTCAAAACAAAATAAAAAAATTATATAATGTAATATGTTTTCATTTTTTTTTCAAAAAAACTAAAAAAAAATGTGTTAGAATAAACGCTATTAAGATAGTTCAGACTATTTTTACATCTATGTTTCTTTTCTTATCTGGGATACGAAATGTATTAAAATTATAAAAAACATTCTTAAAATAAGAGGGTATGAGTGTCACAAGCCAGAAATGGAGACAGGACCCAATAGCATTGCTTGCTTCCACAATCTGATGATCGTTGGTCACGGGCAGCTGATGACAGGAACGCGGAAGTGGCACTTCCGTGTCAAGCGAGGGTAGTCGTAGGCAGCAGGAAAACAGGTCGATGGCCGGTACGGAGGAGCAAGGGTAGTAACGAGTTCAGAAAAAAGGTCAGAAACAGGTATAAGGCAGGAAACAGGGCACAACGGGTCGATGGCGGGGACGGAGGAGCAAGGCAGAAAAGGGTCCAGAAACAGATCGGCAACAGGTACCAGGCAGGAGAAAACAGGTCCGAAGAATGTCGGATGGTACAGAGCTTGCCTAGCTGAAAGCAAAGGTTCGCAGACGGTCTGACAGCTTCTTTTTGGAAGACGGGAGTTTAAAAAGAGTCAGGGAGCCAGTCAGTAACCAGGGCAGTTGGGGCCAACGGGGCAGTCGCAAGTGCCCTGAATCCGCAATCATGACAATGAGCGGGTATTTTATTTGCAATGTACACAGAATTAATAAATAAATAAATAAATTCTTACATTATTGGTTGATCATTTTGATTGTTTTAAATTCTTTCGTTTTATAACTTGTTTTTTCTAGCAATAGAAGAACATTTTCTCTTCAATTGAGCGAAATTGCCTTGTCAAAAAGATAGTAGAGTTAAAATTCTACTGTGTGAATCAAATATTGTTTTAAATTATCTACCAAAATTAAGGCAGGACAATTTGCTTAATTTAATTCTTATTTTTATGGAACAAGATGAAATACCTTTGAAGAAGGAAAAATATCATAAGAGCGAGTCAAATATTCTACCTATGGGGTAAAAATATATTTAGATATATTGTAGCTTTCAGTGCCTTTTTCCTTTTAATAAAGATTGGTCCCCGCCATCGTGTACAAACACCTCAGCATCCCGTAACATTTTATATTCTGGCAGGGTTTTTTCCCCCAAGAGACATTGCCGCGGCGACTCGTAGAGCTGATGAGGTCAAAATTGTTGTGAGGGAAGCGAGATGGCAAAAGTGGGGGAGGATGGACAGGTTTTTTTTTGTCTATTCCCACCTGTCAGAACCATTGTCTTACTTTTCTGTGCGTGTAGCACCTTCAGGGCCCTTCCTTTTGTCTCTGCCTTTAACAGAATCAATTTTTTTTAATATGTCACACACCACATGGGGTCCGCTTGGGGATGGTGTCAGTTTACAAGACCGTAGGTTCTCTGACTATTTTTTTTCTTCCGGTAATGAAATGTCGTGCTTTGTGCAATATGCATTCAAAGACAGCTTCAATGTTTGAATAATTGCTCGACCTTACATGAGTGCCACATGACAGGAAGTTCCTCAGTCTAGTCCGACAATGAAAGGATAATTTTGGACCAAGCTTCAGCCAAATCACAAACCTTCAGCAATTAATCAGATAAATTTGATTAATCGCCCAGCCCAATCTGTGGGTAGAGAGTCTATGCTTTTACAAGACTGGAAGTTCTTGTCCCGATATCCTTCTGCCATTAATTGAATTATTTGAATTATTAGTTTAATTACAGAGCCTTGCGTGGATATTGTCACATGACAGGAAATTCCTCATTCTATTTGGCTATTGCAGGTCATTTAAGATATGATTTGGGACCAAGCTTTAGCCAGATCACAAACCTGCAGCAATTTATTGGAATGATTCAGTTAATCACTTAGCCCAAGACTATCATACTGCCACCACCATGCCTTACTATTAGCATCATGTTTTTTGTCGAATACATTATTATTTTTACGCCGGATGAAATGTGCTGCATACATTCCAAAAAGTTCAATTTCTGACTCATCAGTCCAGAACGTTTCTCCAAAAGTTTCGAAGACAATCAAAATGCTTTATGGCAAATGTGGGAAGACATTTTTTTGTAATTTTGTAGTATGATCTCTCATGGTTGCCATGGCGCCCAATTGGTCCCAGCCGTGTGGTGCCAGGTTCTGTCACGGCTGCCACGGCGCCCAATTGGCCCCGCCCATTGACACCAGCTGAAACGCGTTGACAGATTGCTGCCGGACTATTTAAACGCGGTCTAGTGAGTTGCCTGGGGTCAGAGCATCTGCTAAACTCCTGCTAGACTCTGTGTGATATGCCAAGTCCTGTAAATCTCCGTTTTTGCCTGTGTTTTGATCCTGTTTCATTTTCAGTCCGATCTGTTTGATTTTGACCACTCCTTAGTTCTGATTTCACTCTACTTCTGCGACCATCAATCCCTGGATCGAGAGGGCGCTCATTCTTCCTCTTCCCAATGAACTATGAGTAACGTTACGTGATTGGGTTCTCATTCCTGTTTCCCGTCCTGGTTGTGACAGGATCATTGACACTGGTCTTAGCTGAAGCCTACAGTTCCTTGGAACTTTTTCAAAGTTGTTTTGTAACCTCTGGATGAGCCTGTTAGATTAATTTAGTAGTCTCAGTTATTAGCTGAGCTGTTCTACTCGGTCGCTGTGACTTGTCCTTGCTATTGGCTTCTTGCTACCTAAGCACGCTTGCACATTTTATCCAGTTTGAAATAGTCAAGACCATTTAGTCTTACATAGTCACCTCTAGGCCGCTTCGTCCCCCCTGCGTGGGTTGCTGGCCAAGATAGTATAGGACCAGTGTTCCCTCTAAGCTGCGCGCGTGCTCAATTGCGCACTGCTTGCACATTCTCAGCGCACAAGAAAATCTAGCCAGCGCACAAGGGTCTTAAATGCTCTCCAGGTTTTTTTTTGCTTCCTTAATCCCAACATGACCAAATATTATGTAAAATTATGCACAAAATGACTTAAAGGAAGGGGGAATAGAAAAAAAAAGAAAAAAATACCAAAATGAAAAAGTAGTGAAAAGCTGAGAAAAAAGGAAGAGAAAAAAAGAAGGAAAAATTTAGAAAAAAGTCAGAAAAAAAGGAAAGAAAGAAATGTTGGAAAAAAGTAAATAGAGAACAAAAAGAAAAAAGTAACAGCTCGGAAAAAATAAACACAAGGAAATTTTCTTAAAGGAATTTAAAAAAAAACGAAAAAAATACATGGAAAAAAGAAGAAAAAGTTTGTGTTGCATTCAAATAATTTCCAATTATATCAAGTGAATCTTGTTGCCAACATTGTACTTCCACTAAAAAATGTGATTAAGTACAGTTGTGTATCTTACAACCGACTAAATAAGCCCCCAAAAATGTTAATATTATGCGACAAAATATATCAGGAAATAAAAAGAAATGGATATCTTGTGAAAGAATTGTAAGTACAAACGACATTTGTAGGCTGTACCACCTTTGCAATAGTACATGAGTCAATTCATTCAAAAGAGAAAAATAATTTTGCATTGCCGGAAACTCAGAAAAATGTAACTTGATGTCAAGTTTTGGACATGTTTGATAATTAATCATCTTGCCACACTAGGGATTATGGTTGCTCACTGTTGTTTCAAGCGTTGCCCACCGACTTTGTGTGAACGCTCAGACCCGTGGGAACATTGTATAGGACTAGTCCCTACCTTTGAAAAGTCAGACTTCTTTGTTGGTATACTGAAGGAAGCTCCACAGCTGCGCATCTTTCTGGCACCCGGTAAATAGTTAAAAAAAGAAATTGCCATCCTCTGATTCTTATGACAGTAATATGTAGCCTACATTTTCAGTTGTTATTTCCATTACTATCTACAACTGGTGAACACTACCTCACTTTTTGCATAATAAATGTCCATAATTGATGTGTAATCCTTGCATTAGTATGCGTAGTGCGCTGTTTATGTAGGGGGGTGATGATGCTTAATGGAACAATACCAGACGAATTCATGCCAGCTGCCGTTAATCACGAGGGAAAAAGAAATGCACTTGAAAATTGAAGCCACCAAAGAGCAGTTTCGGGGTCATTTTAAGCTGACTTGCGAAACATGGCAAAAATTGCAAGCATTTTCAAGCACATCACCCAAAATTCCAGCTCTTTCCATCGCTAAAAATACAAAATTAAAATTCAAGCATTTGCAAAGATTTCAAGCACCTCAAAATATTTACACGTAAGTGTACATTACACAAGATAACTTTTGACTCTTGGTGGTAATTATGACATTTCTTACATGTACGTTTATTGTTCACTGTTTAACCGTCACTCATAGATATTGAATCTGACTCGTTGTTTTTCTTGATCGCGGTGCGATTTTATCGAAACAGAAATACATTCTGTTCCAAGCGATTATATTTATCATAAACGTGGAAGTCAGTTGACAGCAATAAACAAAAAAAACCTTCGCATAACCCTACTGGTCAAGGGCAGTTTCAAGCTGGGCCCCGATTGACTAATTAGGCTCTTTGAGAGCGTCCACACCGCGTTTTGTGATCCGGATGTCACAGCGCCGTCTCGATGTAGCATTCATGCATATTTATACTTAGCTTTGATACGTTATTGTCAGTTAATTAGACGGGAAGTCGAAGCGCGGGGAATAACATGCGGGAAAATCATTAAACGAGAACGGGGAGAAAAAAAATCCCAGTAATGACCCTAGCTGTCAGGAGAAAAAGTAGACAGGGGGTGAAAATGTGCAAAGGGGACGCAGTCTTCTAATTAACCAGTGTTGCGCTATTATTAACATCTTGACACTGGCTTTGTCAAAGACTTGACAACATGGCATTGTTTTTCGTGCGAGTAATGATGCAACAAAATTCAAAGTTTTACCTCTCACTTATCCATCCAGCCATCCATTATCTGCACCGCTTATCCTCAGTAGGGCCGCAGAGGTGCTGGAGCCCATCCAAGCAATCCTCGGGTACTGGTTTCCAGCCAGTCGCAGGGCACACAGGGACAGACAATTCACTCGTCTATCCACACCTAGGGACACGTGGACCGGCCAATTAACATAACATGTAAACTCCACAGGAGGTTCGATCTTATGACCTCAGAACTGTGCCGCACATGCGCTGACCACTGCGCCGCTGTGCTGCCCTACCTCTCATTTAAATGGCTACAATGTTGCCCAAAGATATTCCAAATAAGTCTTCGTTGTCTGAGTTTTACATTTCACACAAGTCCACAAGAATTAGCCACGTAGCATATTTAGTAGGGATGCACACTAAATATTTGGGTCGATACTTATTGTAGCGATAACAGCCAAATATGACTCCACAGTTACAGAAACAAAAGAGCCGATAATGAGTAACTTTTAGCCACACTATAAGCTAACAATATTCGTTGGAAAGACTCGAAGGATTTTTATTCTTCGTGCGAATACATTTCGGTTTTTATAGAAGCAGTAACTACAGGTCGACTGATTATCGGGCGGGCCGGTTAACAGGCTGGCTGATTATCGGCACCTATGTTTGTGAATTTGATGGATATCTGTATCAGTATTGTTATTTATTTGACAGGCCGATTAAATATATTTAAAACTGGGTTATTTATGCTCAGATGCACCCAGGCCTCCTCCTCCCTCTCTCCTGCCCTCTGTCTCTGACGCAATTCACCCTGCGCCTTCAGATATGACAAGCGGCCGGTGGCAGAGTCACTGAAGCAGAAAGTATAATGTTAGAGCGGAGGAACCAGCGGCAACACTGCTAACTCTTGAGTTCCGACATGCCTGTGAATACAGACTATCTATCTATCTATCTATCTATCTATCTATCTATCTATCTATCTATCTATCTATCTATCTATCTATCTATCTATCTATCTATCTATCTATCTATCTATCTATCTATCTATCTATCTATCTATCTATCCATCCATCCATCCATCCATCCATCCATCCATCCATCCATCCATCCATCCATCCATCCATCCATCTATCTATCTATCTATCTATCTATCTATCTATCTATCTATCTATCTACCTACCTACCTACCTATCTATCTATCTATCTATCTATCTATCTGTCTGTCTGTCTGTCTGTCTGTCTGTCTGTCTGTCTGTCTGTCTGTCTGTCTGTCTGTCTGTCTGTCTGTCTGTCTGTCTGTCTATCTATCTATCTATCTATCTATCTATCTATCTATCTATCTATCTATCTATCTATCTATCTATCTATCTATCTATCTATCTATCAGGATGCGTACAGGTTGTTGTGGTTGTGCGGGTTAATGAATATATTTTGTTTTTCTCTACAAGTAGTAGTAGCACAATTTGGCCATGTGTCCTCTCAACCGCTTCATAATGTGAGTGAAGCCCCGGAGAGCTTAGTCATAATCAGTTGCATGGCTCAGGATGCGTACATTGTATTGTGAATGTACGGGCTTATAAATATATATCGATTTTCTATACAAGTGGTAGTAGCACAAATTTGTTGTTTCTCCTCCCAACCACTTTATAATGTGTGCGAGGCACTGGAGTGCTAGGCCATAATCTTTCACATGGCTCAGGATGTTGTGATTGGACGGGCTTTGCACTTCACTAGTATTATATACAATAATAGTAGCAGAACTTGGTTGTGTCTCCTTTCTACATCTGATTGGACAGGCTTCTGAAGTGCATCAGTACTTTCAGTTTTTGTGGTTTTTAGAATGTTTTTTGGAGGGCAGGGGGCTCTTTACGTAGATGTAAAAATTCAAATTCTAAATACCTTTTCTATTTATTAGTTGTCGAGTAAGCATAAGTTGGTCATGTCGCCGCTCTACCTGTTCATATTTTGCGTGAGGCACGAGTGATACTGGCCATAATAGCATTAACTTATGAGCATCTGACCTACAGCCAGTGTTACATAGAAAAGTAGAAACAAATCTTGGTTGCGTCTCCTCTTTTCCTCTTCCTAAAGGACAAAGTCATTGGAGAATCAGACATATGGCTCAGAGTTGTGATTGGAAAAGCTGCTGAGCATTGGGAGTATTACAGACGATCCCCTACTTACGACCGCTCGAGTTATGAAAAACGATGAATGCAAACATTTTTCTTCAGGATGTCGAAAAATATCCGTACCTGCATCCACCCCGAGGAAGAAATCTGCTTTCTCTTTCTAGTTTGTTTGTAAACATACTGTACTGAATCTCAAGCGCACTAAGAACTTTGGCATTTTTATTGTTTAATATCTCGTGCATCCATTTAATATGGTTGGTGTAAAGTGTAAAGGAGAGGCGAGCTGTTTGTCTCATCATCAGCTCTCATCAGCTGCACCGCTTATCCTCAGTAGGGTCGCGGGGGTGCTGGAGCCCATCCCAGCAATCATCGGGCAGTGGGCAGGGGACACCCTGAACTGGTTGCTAGCCAATCGCAGGGCACACAGGGACAGACAACTCGCTCGCTCATTCACACCTAGGGACAATTTGGACCGGCCAATCCACCTGAAATGCGTCTTTGGAATGTGGGAGGAAACCGGAGTGCCCGGAGGAAACCCACGCAAGCACGGGGAGAGCATACAAACTCCGCACAGGAAGTCCGGTAGCTGGATTTGAACCCACACAGGAGGTTCCCAAGACCTTAGAACTGTGCCTGCACACACGCTAAACACTGCGCCGCCGTGCTGCCCGCGAGCCGTTTCTTTTGAAATGAAATTGGAATAAGAAAGCTTGATGCCCTTGAGAAAATGGTCGGAACGCTTTTTTTTGCCACTTTTTACCACGGAGGAGGACCTCTTACAGCACATCTTCCAAAAGTAAGTTATACTTAACTTTTTTATGTTTAGAGAGCATATTATTTTATGAAATGTTTTTTTTTGTACAAAACAATACAGGTTACTTATACAAGCCTTAAATTAACTTATATAAACCGTAAACATACAACATATAGCGCTTAAGCAACTTAGGAACAAATTCAACTTACGAACGATGGCCCGGAAATAGTTTGTCAGCCGGGCAGTTTCAGTAGTTGATACTATGTTTTCTCTTTGTTAATACCAGGAAAAAAATTTGTATGGTCGAATGGACTCAGTCAACCAGTAAAAAAATTTTTTTACTAGAAAATCACAATGACCCAGCACCATTCAATATGGTTGGTGAAAAGTGTAAAGGAGAGGTGAGTGGAAATGAGAGTGGAATAAGAAAGCTTGATGCCATTGAGAAAATGGGTGGATCACTTTTTTTTTGTCCACTCTCTACCACAGAGAAGGACCTCTTAAAGCCCATCATCCAAAAGTAAGTTAAACTTAACTTAATAATCTTTATAGAGCATATCATTTTATGAAATGTTTATTTTTAAGAACTAAACAATACAGATTGGTTATACAAGACTTAAACATACTTATATAAACCTTACACATACAAAATATAGCGCTGAAGCTACTTACAAACAAATTTAACTTACTAACGATCTCATACGTAAGTAGGGCAGCATCTTTATATTGAATAGTATGAGCACATCTTGGTTGTGTCCCCTTTCTACGTCTGAAAAATGATTATTTATAGTTTTTAAAGGGATTTCTGAGAATCAAAAGGTCATATTTCAACACCAGAATTTGCTTTTAATTGGCTAAAAATGTTTCTAATATTCGTGTCACGTTACGAATAAGTAGCTTAAACTTACATTTTGGAAAAAACACATTCAAATACTATTTTGTTTAAAGCCCTTAGTTTGCTTTTATTACGATTGTCCTTATTTCGGCACACATTTTTACCTGTTGAGCAATCATGAAGGACTAAGAATTCTGATATTTTTCGATTATTTTGTGGGAAAGGGGCAAAAAAAGCCTGCTTTACTAGCTTCCAAGATGCCTTTATTAAGCCAGCACCATGAATTCTCAGGTCAGATACCTGACTCACTTGTTTTGATTGACTCAGTTTGTCATGTTAAACCCCGGCAGTTTATTTTCTACCAGTCGTTGGTTGGTGAGAATGACACAAAATGCAACTACAAGTGTTTTATGAAAAACAAAATAAAGTACAATATAAGACAATGCTCTTTTTGGAACTCCAGAGAGCAGAAAATCACAATATTTGAAATGAGTTTACGGCTTAATGAAAAGTACATAGTAATACTACAAAATGAGCTTCAAATTTCTCGCTATTTGAATTATTTTGTTGATTAATATATGACAAATTTTCCACTCACTGCACCAGAAGATTGGACTCAACTGCTTCCATAAACTGGCAGTAGCCTCTCGTGGGTAGCAAAGGTTGCAAGGAGGGTGTCTCTACAGCGTGTCATCCGTCATAAAAGCGAGCATGGGGGCTTGAGGTACTGGTGGTGGTGGGGGGGGCGGCTTTGGGCACTCCAAGGACGACTGTCAAGTGTTCCGATCAACTCACGCTAATGAAAGCAAGACAGGCCTGTAAACTGTGTGATGGGATGTTGTCCCAATACTTACAATACATCACTGTCGCCCTTCGGGAAGCTAGGAGTAGAGGAACGGACTCGAGGAGGGGTGGTGGAGACACTATCAAAAACAGGGGAAGGGGGCACATACACCTGTGCCCAACAGCTTGGATGCTGGGTGCTGAGGTGGAACGACCAAGAATGTTGAATCTAGCCAATCAAGTGTCGACAGACACCAAAAATCAAAAGTAATCCATCATTATTAAGGCAAAAAAACAACAAAAAATGGTGGTTGTACTAATGCTAACATTCTAAATGCTTATTATGAGACTACCGCTCCTAATGCTATCAACTAGCATTTCTGTGTTTTTTCAGATGGACAAAAGAATCAAAAAGTCAAATAGCAAACCAGTGGTAAACTACATTTTAAATAAAAAACAAACAAAAACGACTAATGATCAAGCAGCTTATGCCATGAATAGCGTTGCTAAAGCTTTTATATTGACCAAAGCACAAGGTAAAAAAGGAAAATAGCAGACCTGTGGCAAACTAGAGTTTATATAAAAAAAAAAGCTTTCGCTGGGGCTAATGCTAATACGACTTGTGTCACAACAAGAGCTGCTAATGCTAGTGACTAGTGCCATTGTTATCGCTCATATTGACCAAAGAATCAAAAGGTAAAATAGGAAAATATCAAACCTCTGGCACACTTGAGGTTAAATAAATCACAACAACGAAAACTTTCATTGGTGCTAATGCTGATATGGCTTATATCACAACTAGCGCTGCTGATGCTAGTGACTACCACCATTGTAACGTTTCATATTGACCAAAGAATCAAAATGGTGAAATAGAAAAAAGAGAGCTGACCGAGCTTATGTTGAGTCCAGCCCTACTAATTCTAGTGATTAGGGCCTCTGTTATCTTATATTTAGATGGAAATAATACACACAAAATAGGAGAACATTGTACCTGTGGAAAACTAAGGTTTAAACAATAAAATTTTTTATCAAGTCAATGGAGTGACGACACACAAGATAAAAGTAAAACATAATTGATGATTATGAAGGCCAAAATGGGGGAAAAAACTACTAATGCTAATGTTAATGCTTTGGTTTACGTCAAGACTAGGATGACTTGCAGCTCTGCGATCTAACATAAGGACCAGAGAATTGAGTGGCAACATAGGAAAACAACAAACCTGTGGTAAAGTTTAATTTACAGTTTAAATTAAAAAATAAACTCAATGCTCCTCAACAGGTTGTCTTGAGATTAGCACCCACAGTATCTAATATATCATAGGCTAAAATAATCTAGAAAATAGCAGGCCTGCAACAAACTACAGTTTGATAAAAAAAATAAAAATAACAACATTTGTTGGTAGTAATGGTAATGCAGCTTGTTTTGAGATTAGCACTACTAAAGCTAGCAACCAGTGTCTCAGAGATCTCTCATAGAGCAAAATATTCTAGAGGATAAATTGTAAAATAATGAGCATTTTCTGAACAAAACATACATTTTTTGCAGGTGTGAATGCTAATGTTTATTCTTAAGCTCATTTTTCAAAACTTGCACTGCTAATGTTAGTGACAAGTTTTAAAATCGTAAAACAGTGAGCCCGTTGCAAACTAGGGTTTACAAAGAAAAGAAAAAACTTTTTCTGGTGCTAATGCTAACATGGCTTATGTCGAGACTAGCACAGCTAATTCTAGCACCTAGCGCTTCAGTAATCTTTCATAGAATCTATAGGTAAAATAGGAAAATAGCGAGCCTGTGGCAAACAACACTTTAAATGAAACTCCCCATTAACCATCAGAAGCGAGCGTTCCTTTTTTTTAAGCACTAAATTTGATCATTTGCATTGAAAAATTCAATGCAATAGGGCTACAGAAGTGTTTTATTTCATTCAGTGGATTTTTTAAAAACACCAGGTCATTGTTTGCCTGGAAACAGCCCATTTTTCCCCTATGCTTCGTTTGTCTTGTGGGCCGAAATAAATCTAATTTGGTGACACCTACTTTAAACAGACTCATTTTCTGAGATGAGATCTTATTTCGTGCAGATTTTGCTTGGAAAGAAAAAAGAAAACAGTACTCGTCAGATGATGAGAGAGCAATAAGAAACGTCAGGTAGTGTTCTCGTTATCTGTCAGACACTTGTCAAATCATCAGGAAATAATCATTAGCGGATCTCCGTTTGACAATATGACACCCAAACATTCGCCACGTTTACACGCACCACCGAGCACCCAAATATCTGAACATCCGCCGGGCCCCACATTAAAAAAAATGCTGTCCGTCCGGCCCCTACAGGTCCCGACAAGACAAATTGGTCTTGTGGGAAAGCATCGAGTTTGAGCAGGTGTTGAGATGTGCCATTTCCTCCTGACCTACATGAGCAGCTACTAATTGCATTCTTTAAAAAAAGTATTTATTTAAAATGTTAAAGGTGGTATATGTAACTTCAAAAGTATTTTACTTGCTGACACCATCTTATGACTGAAATCATCATTGCAGGTCCTTTTGTTGCATGTGCAGGTATGTGAAATTCTTAGATGTGCTCGAATGAACTCTTCCTTTTTCTTCTTTTTGGGGGTTTGTTGTATTGGAAGAATGGCCCCAGCCAACTTCACCCCTAGAACAATCCATTCACAGACTCTCTGTATAATTAAGATTTGAAACCCCAAAGTGTTTATATGTGATCAAAAGAATAATGATCTGCATCTGTGTGTCATGTTCATGCCAGGAATTATTTCACTGTGTGTCTAGATCAGGGCTCAGCAACCTTTTCGGTGTGGAGTGCCACTTTCAAATGTCCTTGTAAATCAATGTGCCACACCAAGATTGGTGACGAGCACAACATTTTTTTAATATCCAACAGAACTGTAATTTTACACCAGTCAAATATACAACATGGATATAAATTTTAATCGTATAACTCAGTGTTTTTCAACCTTTTTTGAACCAAGGTACCTGCTTCCGTCCCACGCTACGATCTTCTCTCCAGTCCCGGTAAACTCGACCTGCTTACGTCCCACGCTACGATCTTCTCTCCAGTCCCGGTAAACTCGACCTGCTTCCGTCCCACGCTACGATTGGCTACGTGTTCCGAAGTTGTCTTCACGGCGTTGCTGCTGACGTTCGACGGTCTTCGCGTCTCCCGCTAACCCTTTACACTTCCCTAAATAAAAGAATTGTACGAACGCTCTGGGGTCTCCCGCTCTGTTCTGGTCCTCCTGACAGAATCCTCAGACCAGAATGGACCCCGCGTTCGTACATCTGCCCCCTGACGACTATGAAAGCCAGAACCAGCAGCCCATTCCCCCTTTAGAATGTGCAGTTCGGCAGGTCATTTCCGACGTGGCGAAATTGGCTAAGCAAGTGAGTCAGTTACGGCTCGAGTGGGACCTGTTGGGTCGGGACTGGTCCTATCTCTCCAAAGTAATGACCCATCAAGCCACTTCATCGGTGCCCAACACTGACTGGGCACCTTCGGCCTTATGACTGCGCAATGACTCTCATGCCTGCCTGTTCGACTCTCCGGCCTGCCTGTTCGACTCTCCGGCCTGCCTGTTCGACTCTCCGGCCTGCCTGTTCGACTCTCCGGCCTGCCTGTTCGACTCTCCGGCCTGCCTGTTCGACTATCCGGCCTGCCTGTCCGACTCTCCGGCCTGCCAGTCCGACTCTCCGGCCTGCCAGTCCGACTCTCCGGCCTGCCAGTCCGACTCCCCGGCCTGCCTGTTCTGATTCTGCCTGTCCTGTCTGATTCTGCCTGTCCTGTTTGCCGGTTCTGAGTCGACTCTCCTGTCTTGCCGGTTCTGATTCTGCCTGTCCTGTTTGCCTGTTCTGAGTCGACTTTCCTGTTTTTGCCGGTTCTGATTCTGCCTGTCCTGTTTTTGCCGGTTCTGATTCTGCCTGTCCTGTCTGATTCTGCCTGTCCTGAGTTGACTCTCCTGATTTACCTGTGTTTCCCTGTGACGTGTCTTGGGTTTATTTTATTTCCTGGGGGACTTCTGGAGCCGTCCCTTGAGGGCGGGGTTCTGTCATGATTACCTAAGTGGAGCCACCTGGGGTAATCATCTGACGCGCTGGAATGCGCTCCCTGATTGGTTTATGTTCCCTTTTTAAGCACGCTACGCCGAGACCTCTTCGTCGGAGGTTTACTTTTGTACCCCGTTTGACTCTCCTGATTTACCTGTGCCTTCTTGACTTGTTTACCTGATTCTGCCTGCCTCCAATCCGACCTGCTTCCGTCCCACGCTACGATCTTCTCTCCAGTCCCGGTAAACTCGACCTGCTTCCGTCCCACGCTACGATCTTCTCTCCAGTCCCGGTAAACTCGACCTGCTTCCGTCCCACGCTACGATTGGCTACGTCTTCCGAAGTTGTCTTCACGGCGTTGCTGACGTTCGATGGTCATCGCGTCTCCCGCTAACCCTTTACACTTCCCCAAATAAAAGAATTGTACGAACGCTCTGGGGTCTCCCGCTCTGTTCTGGTCCTCCTGACATTAATACCATTTTATGACATATAGTAGGGGTCTTTAACAGGGTTGGGTAGGGTTACTTTAACTTAATTACTTTCAATTACTTTTGGATTAATCCAATACCAAATATGCTAATAAAAGACAAAAGAAAGTAAATATTAATAAAATTACAAAATTTTGTGCAGGCTTGGGGAGTAATGGAATACATGTAACAGCAAAAATGATGTTGGCAAGCTGTTTGGATTTATTTTCATTTTGTTTCTGTCGCATTTTATGTTAGTTTTGCCGCATTTTATGTTAGTTTTGACGGAGATCAAAGCCAGGAGAGAAAGCTTACCACGTGTTGTGAGTCATAATTTTATTCATATTTAGTTTATTTTGTCTTTTATTAGCATATTTGGTATTGGAGTAATCCAAAAGTAATTGAAAGTAATCCAGTTAAAGTAACCTTACCCAACCCTGGTCTTTAATGTGTGACACGATGAAAAGTAAACAAACACAAGAACAGTCCACCAGACCCTTAAGCTGACATGATCGTCACCAAACTTCCCTGTAGGACCCATACACTTTAGTTCATAAGGAATTTAATTCAAAAGAGTTGTCATTGGATATAAAAAAAGATAATTTCTCCATTTTTTTCATGGTGCATACCTCACAGTAAAAGCTGTCTTTTTCTTTTCTATGCCCACATTTATGTCCAAATTGTTTATCTTATCTGTTGTGTTCCAGAGTGGCCATCCCATAAGCATGGACAGGTTGGACAGGAATGTTCCCATCCTGTGCTTATGGTTCGATGTGGAGTCAGAACTCATTCAGGACTTAAGGTTGAGCAAGAAGGTCATGTGGGACCTGCAGGAGCTGCTGAAGAGGGAACAGATCCATGGCTGGAGGTCCTGATCTACGTGTACTGGCTGGCCCACGGTCTGTCCTACCGTGTGGCATCACGAGTTCTCAGTGTTCCTAGGTCCACCGTACACAGAATTGTCCTTAGTTAATATGGAATAAATTGCCCAAAACCCATGTTTCAGGCTCTGGAAGTCAGACCCACATTTGCATCCTGTGCTTTTTTGCATTACTATTCAATAAACGTCTTTATTTTGAGTAACAGTGGTTTATTTCATAATGATGTGAGATACTGTGGACAGAAAACAACTATAAATCACTCAGTGTTAAATAATAGTTTACTTTCAGGAAAACAAACTCACATTGGGCCGAAATACATAATAGCAAATAAATAATGTGTCACAAAATGTAACAAAAGTATACCAATACTTCCATAAAACTGGAAAACACAAACTGGAACTTAAAAACTGGAAATTCTTTATAAAACAAAGGGAAACATTGCGGAGATGTCACTGTTCTGGAAATTTGTCGACAAGCTTCCCAAAAAGGATCAGGAACCGCTCAGTTTTGGCCTCAGTTTCCTCGTGCCTTTTCTTCACTCTGGCAGACACCTCTTTCAAAAAGTCAAGGAGTGTATCGTGCTTCCTTTTTTTCTGGGTGATTTGGGGTTTGGCGCCGGATTGGAAGATGCCGAAGACGTGCCCGGTGGTGTGGTAGCCAGCTCTTCCACAGGACTTCCTACATTGGCCTTTAGGTTGGGTGGAAAAAACAAGAATTACTTAATGCTGGTGTATTGTACAAAAACATCTGTGTATAGGATGCTGAACAAGTTGATGTGAGACATGAAATTATAGGCTGTGTTCTGGATAATTATTTGATAGTGAATAGATACAAACCTGACATGTTATTCTTATGGCTGTAAGAGCCTTCTATTGGCCAGCATCACATATGCTTTAGACTTGTCTCCACATTTGGAACAACATTTTGAGAAGGTAATTAGTTTATTCAATATGTGTTTACAGAGAAGGGAGTGGACTATGTGATAGTTATTAGTTTCATCTGTATTTTCACGTGAAATTCGGAGACATTATTCATTATTGATGATGAAAACTAATGCATTCTGATCTCACATGAAAGAATCATCTCATCTCATCTCATTAGCCGTACCGCTTATCCTCATTAGGGTCGCGGGGGGGCTGGAGCCCATCCCAGCCATCTCCGGGCAGTGGGCAGGGGACACCCTGAACTGGTTGCCAGCCAATCGCAGGTCACACAGGGACAGACAACTCATTCGCTCATTCACACCTAGGGACAATTTGGACCGGCCAATTCACCTGAAATGCATGTTTTTGGAACGTGGGAGGAAACCCACGCAAGCACGGGGAGAACATACAAACTCCGCACAGGAAGTCTGGAGCTGGATTTGAACCCACAACAGGTTCCCATGACATGAACTGCGCCGCTGTGCTGCCCAAAAGAACCAAGAAAGAATCATATTGTAAATAAAACACGACACCCGAAATTGTGTGCAGTAAACTAGCGCATATATCCAGAACGTTATTTTGATGCATTAGTTTTTATTATGCATCATGAGTAATGTCTCCGTATTTCACGTGGAAATACAGATGAGACAAATAACTATTACTCAGTCCACTGTCTTCTCTGTCTGCGATCAGCTTTCCCTCTTTCCACCAGCGCTCCTGCCCCCGGAGGCCCCAAAAAATGCTTGGGCCCATATCAAGATGGGTGACCGGGGTCTCTGGGCTTGGAGTCCAGTCACACCAGAATCTCGATGCTGCATGATTTTGTGTTTCTCGCTGTCTCTGTCGCCTGGATGAAGTCAACCCACCGTGATGTCCAGATCAACTGCAAGAAATGGACCTGGCTTTATTCAGCCTCTCTGGGGCCATGAGCTTCTCACCCATTTCTCCCCTATCTCTCAGGTATCCTCAGAGGAGCCAGGCTCCAGCGATTATGAAAATACATCCACCCTAAATGTAGCAGTTTCCCACAAATTTTGGCTCCAGGTCATCCGTTCCATGGTTAGACGAGCTGGCGTTGGTGAGATGCATGCTTGGCAGGGTGGTTTTGAGAGATTTTACGTAGCCTAGCCGTGATTGCCACCCCAGTCCCTTCCCCAAGCGGATAATAGTCCACAGGGCACCTGCTCGTGATCACCAGTTCTTTGCCCTCTTCTGACTTTTCTCAGAGTCAGATAACTGATAAATTGATTTTGATGTAAAGAGCCACTAAAATCTAGCTGTTGCTGTTTGTTTTGGATGGAATCATTTACTCGTGCGCCGGCCCTCCTCTTTGACTGACATCACTCACCAGCCTATCACAGTCACTCACACATAGAATCACGCCCATCGGACACACAGAACCCTGTGATAGCATTTGCTGTGTGCTGTCCTCAGAACACAATGCAGAATACATTTATATCAATAACAATGGGGCGGGGGGGTTTAAGGGTTATTGTTCTATCTTCATTATTCATTATCCATTATCCGTTATCGGTCAGTTCATAATACGCTACAAAGCCTAGGAGCCGGGACACTTACTCTCAGCCAAAAGGCCAAGCTAAGATCCTAGCCCTAATGCATTGCTGCGATCATTGCGAATGCACCGTTCCCGGAAGTACTGCAATACCGGGCTGATGCGTGGAGTGGACAGAGCAAGCTCTTATTCCATCTCCGGATTGCAAAAATGAAGGCCAAGCTAAGGGCCTAGCATCAAGGCCAAGCTAAGGACTTAGCAATAACAATAGAGGGGGGTTTTTAAGGGTTATTGTTCTATCTTCGTTATTCATTATCCATTATCCGTTATCGGTCAGTTCATAATACGCTACAAAGCCTAGGAGCCGGGACTCAGCCCTAAAGCCTTGCTGCGATCATTGCGAATGCACCGTTCCCAGAGGTACTGCAATACCGGGCCGATGCGTGGAGTGGACAGAGCAAGCTCTTACTGCACTGATTGTTATACCTGTTGAGGTGACAATAACAATAGAGAATTAAATTACAAATCTGTAACTAGCGACAACCAAAGCACATAGTAGAGATAACTCTCTGTATGTATTATCTTATTATCACATTATTTTTAGTCACGATACTAGATAAAAATATTAAGAGAAGTGATGAAACAATGTGATTATAAATCAGTATAAAATGTTGTTTTAGCTTTAGCTCAAACCAAGCATTGTAACACACATAGAATATGTGCAGCCATGTGTTGATATATTTCAAAATGACCAAATAACTACCCTCAATGCCTTTCTCTTTATTCAGTTCAGAATCTAGTGCGCTTCGTAAAGACTTTACACGTCAGCGATACAATACTCTGTTTCAGCGGTCTCCAACAATTTTTGTACTATGAGCTGATTTAATGACTAACAAGATATTCGTGGCCAAAAATATCATCAACAACATGGTACCATGACTAAAGTAGTGTAGTATTTGACATAAACCCTAATGCCTTTTCAAATGTTTGCATCTCTTGTAGTTTAGTTAATAAGATCCTAGTGTGATTCCCGTTGCGTCTCAATTATTTGATTGTGATAAGTGATTTATTTCGACTGATCAATAGCACATATTTATTTATAGTGCAACCTTAGAGTAGTTTTAATTATATGCCCCCTGGTGTGTCTTACATATAATATAATATAATATAATATAATATAATATAATATATATATATATATATATATATATATATCCTTGATCTGCTACCTTATCGTGGTGGAGGAGTTTGTGTGTCCCAATGATCCTAGGAGCTATGTTGTCGGGGGCTTTAAGCCCCTGGTAGGGTCACCCATGGCAAACAGGTCCTAGGTGAGTGGCCAGACAAAATGCAAATCAGAAGACCCCTTATGATGACACAAAACTTTGGTCCTCGATTTCCCTCGCCCGGACGCGGATTACCGGGGCCCTCTTCTGGAGCCAGGCCTGGAGGTGGGGTCCGCTGGCGGGCGCCTGGTGGCCGGACCCTTACCCACGGGGGCCGGCCAGGCACAGCCCGAAGGGACGACGTGGGACCCTCTTCCCATGGGCTCACTACCTGTAGGAGGGGCCAAAGGGGTCCTTGGCGCGACGATCCCCGGCTACAGAAACTGGCTTTTGGGACATGGAACGTTAACTCTCTGGCAGGGAAGGAGCCCGAGTTGGTGCGTGAGGTTGAGAAATTCCAACTAGATATAGTCGGACAAACCTCTACGCACGGCTTGGGCTCTGGTACCAGTCCTCTCGAGAGGGGTTGAACTCTCTTCCACTCTGGAGTTGCCCGTGGTGAGAGGCGCATAGCCGGTGTGGGCATAATAATTGCTCCACGGCTCTGCACCTGCACGTCAGGGTAGACGAGAGGGTGGCCTCCCTCGCCTTCGGGTGGGTGGACAGGTCCTGACTGTTGTTTGTGCTTATGCACCAAATAGCAGTTCGGAGTACCCACCCTTCTTGGAGTCCTTAGAGGGGGTGCTTGAGAGCGCTCCCCCTGGGGACTCCCTCATACTGCTGGGAGACTTCAACGCTCACGTGGGCAATGACAGTGAAACCTGGAGGGGCGTGATTAGGAAGAACGGCCCCCCTGACCTGAACCCGAGTGGTGTTTCGTTATTGGACTTCTGTGCACGTCATGGTTTGTCCATAATGAACACCATGTTCAGACATAAGGGTGTCCATATGTGCACTTGGCACCAGGACACCCTAGGCCGTAGTTCGATGATCGACTTTCTCGTCGTTTCGTCGGACCTGCGGCCACATGTTCTGGACACTCGGGTGAAGAGAGGGGCGGAGCTGTCAACTGATCACCACCTGGTGGTGAGTTGGCTTCGACGGTGGGGTAAGATGCCGGCCCGACCCGGCAGACCCAAGCGTGTTGTGAGGGTCTGTTGGGAACAGCTGGCAGAATCTCCTGTCAGAAGAAGTTTCAATTCACACCTCCGGCAGAACTTTGCCCATGTCCCGAGGGAGGCGGGGTACATTGAAATGAAATGAAATGATCTGCATTTATATAGCGCTTTTCAAGTCATTGACTTCCCAAAGCGCTTTATATTGTGCTTCACTTTTCCCAATAGCGGCCGTGATCTGTGCAGCCATGAAAGGCGCTAACCTGCTTATTGGGGGTATTGGGAGTTCAGTGTCTTACCCAAGGACACTTCGGCATGTAACACGGACAAGCCGGGATTTGAACTGGGATCCCTTAATCCTAAAACGATCGCTCTACCTCCTGAGCTACTGCCGCCCCACATTGAGTCCGAGTGGACGATGTTCCGCGCCTCCATTGTAGAAGCGGCTGATAGGAGCTGTGGCTGTAAGGTAGTCGGTGCCTGCCGCGGCGGCAACCCTCAGACCTGTTGGTGGTCACCGGTGGTGAGGGATGCCGTCAAGCTGAAGAAGGAGTCTTATCGGGCCTTCCTGGCCTGTGGGACTCTGGAAGCAGCTGGCAGGTTTCGGCTGGCCAAGCGGAATGCGGCTTCGGCGGTTGCCGAGGCAAAAACTCGGGCATGGGAGGAGTTTGGCGAGGCCATGAAAGACGATTTACGAACGGCTTTGAGAAATTCTGGTCCACCATCCGGCGTCTTGGGGGGGGAAGCGGTGTGCCATCGACACTGTGTATAGTGCCGATGGGGCGCTGCTGACCTCGTCCCGGGACGTTGTGAATCGGTGGGCGGAGTACTTCGAAGACCTCCTCAATCCCACCGACACGTCTTCCTCTGGGGAGGCAGAGCCTAAGGACTCTGGGTTGGGCTCTCGTATCACTGGGGTTGAAGTCACCGAGGCGGTCAAAAAACTCCTCGGTGGCAGGGCCCCGGGGGTCGATGAGATCCGCCCGGATTTCATTAAGGCTCTGGATGTTGTGGGCGTGTCATGGTTGACACGCCTCTGCAACATCGCGTGGACATCGGGGACAGTGCCTCTGGACTGGCAGACTGGGGTGGTGGTTCCCGTCTTTAAGAAGGGGGACCGGAGAGTGTGTTCCAACTACAGGGGAATCACACTTCTCAGCCTCCCTGGTAAGGTCTATTCAGGGGTACTGGAGAGGAGGGTCCGCCAGGAAGTCAACTCTCGGATTCAGGAGGAACCGTGTGGTTTTCGTCCTGGCCGTGGAACACTGGACCAGCTCTATACACTCTGCAGGGTCTTTGAGGGTGCATGGGCGTTTGCCTGTACATGTGTTTTGTGGACTTGGAGAAGGCATTCGACCATGTTCCTCGGGAGGCCCTGTGGGGCGTGCTTCGGGAGTATGGGGTACCGCACAGTCTTATCCGGGCTGTGCGCTCCCTGTATGCCCGGTGGCAGAGTCTGGTCCGCATTGCCAGCAGTCAGATTCGTTCCTGGTGAGGGTTGGGCTCCGCCAGGGCTGCCCTTTGTCACCGATTCTGTTCATAACTTTAATGGACAGAATTTCTAGGCGCAGCCTTGGCGGGGATGGAGTCCGGTTTGGGGGTCTCAGCATTGCGTCACTGCTTTTTGCAGATGACGTGGTGCCGTTGGCTTCCTCAGGCCGTGATCTTTAGCTCTCGCTGGAGCGATTCGCAGCCGAGTGTGAAGCGGCCGGGATGAGGATCAGTACCTCCAAGTCCGAGGCCATGGTTCTCAGTCGGAAAAGGGTGGTATGCTCCCTCCGGGTCGGGGAGGAGGTCTTGCCCCAAGTGGAGGAGTTCAAGTATCTTGGGGTCTTGTTCACGAGTGAGGGTAGGATGCAACGGGAGATTGACAGACTGGTCGGTGCAGCGTCTGCCGTCATTCGGACCCTGTCGAGGTGAAGAGGGAGCTGAGCCGAAAGGCAAAACTCTTGATCTACCTGTCGATCTACGTTCCTACCCTCACCTATGGTCATGACCGAAAGAACACGATCCATTTGTACTTCTGTGGCCGAAATGAGTTTCCTCCGCAGGGTGGCTGGGTTCTCCCTTAGAGATAAGGTGAGAAGCTCTGTTATCCGGGAGGGATAGAGCCACTGCTCCTCCGCGTTGAGAGGATCCAGTTGAGGATGCTCGGGCATCTAATAAGGATGCCTCCTGGACGCCTCCCTCAGGAGGTGTTCCGGGCATGTCCCACCGGCAGGAGGCCCCGGGGACGACCCAGGACACGTTAGAGAGACTATGTCTCTCGGCTGGCTTGGGAACGCCTCGGGGTCCCGTCGGATGAGCTGGCTGGGGATAGGGACGTCTGGGCTTCCCTTTTAAAGCTGCTGCCCCCGCGACCCAACCTCGGATAAGCGGAAGACAATGGATGGATATATATATATATATATATATATATATATATATATATATATATATATATATATATATATATATATATATATATATATATATATATATATATATATATATATATATATATATATATATATATGAAACAAATGACTAATTTTTGAGGGTGTGCCTTAATATATAGTGAAGGAATTACGGTACTCTTAAAATTACCAGTGTTCACAGAAAAAACACTATTACTAAACTGTTACCAAAGACAGTAACATGTAATTATTAAAACTGTATTTTTTTTAAAGAGATCTTTTCAACATCTGAGAAAAAGCGTCTTTTGATGTTTTGAAATATTTCCAAAAAAGTCCTTTACAACAACTTTTTCAAGATCACTTTAAAAGATATGTATGGAACGCCTTAAAAAGACATCTATGGAATGCTTTGAAATTTACTTTTTTCCGCATCTTGAAATAATTTTTAAGATGTGTTGAAAAACACATCTTGAAACATAACAAATATGTACAACCCCTAGCAAAAAGTATGGAATCATCAGTCTTGGGCAAGCCCTTACTCAGACATTTTATTCCGTAGAAAACCATCAGATCACAAACTTGAAACAATCGCGAAGTCATTCTAAAGTGCAACATGAAAAACTAAAAAAAGTTGAGAAAAAACATTGCGATGGTCAGTAAATGTTACTTTTATAGAGCAAGCGCAGGGAAATAAATATAGAATCACTCATTTTTGAGGGAAAAAAAATGAATCAGTGCATTTTGAGTAGAAAATAAGGACACACCCAATCAATTTCCTTAATTGAACACCTGGTTTTGATTAAATGTGGTCGTTAGTCAGCAGTTAAAAACAGTGCAGTTATCAATCCTGGACTAAGTGGTTTGACAAGAATAGTGGTGCCACTAAGAGGAATGTCTCTTTAGACAAAAGACAGGATTGTCAAACTCGTATGGTTGCAAAAAATGTGGGCTGTTCACAGTCAGCTGTAACGAATATTTAGACCAAGTACAAACTACATGGGACGGTTGTTAAAGTCAAGTATACTACATACATGTAGGCGTCAAGACAAATAATGAAAGGCCACATGTCTTAAACAAAAAAAGCACAACAGGACAAATGAAGAGGAAATAGGAGGAAGTTAGATTCAATGTATAATACAGAACTGTGCAAAATCACCTAAAGGAAATGGGATTTTCAGATAGGAAAGCTATAAGGAAACCATCGTTGAAGTTTAAACAGAAAAGAAAAAGACTGCAATGGGCCAAGAAGAGGCAATCATGGACTGTGGACGACTGGATGAAGGTTATCTTTAGTGATGAGTCACAAATCTGCACAGGAAAAGGTGATGATGCTAGAACTTTTGTTTGGGATTTATAAAGAGGACTGCCTAAAGAAAACATCAAAATTCCCACAGTACTTCATGATATGGGGCTGAATGTCAGGCAAAGGGGGAGATGGCTACCGTCAAATCTGCAATAAATGCACAAGTTGACATTTTGGACAGCTTTTATTATTCCTTCAATTGAAAAATGTTTGGGGATGAACAAACAACGTTTTTTATTCATTTTCTTAGGGTTTCTGCATGCCAAGGAGTTGCACTTTAGAAAAACGTTATTACTTTTTCATGCTTTTTATCTGAGATTGTTCTACAGAATTGATTGTCAAAAAGTCTCAAATACGTCCTTTTTAACGTCTTGAAAAAGATTATTTTAACATCTTGCAAAAGAAGTCTTTTCAACGCTTTGAAAAAGACATTTATAGAAAGCCTTGAAAAAGACATTTATAGAAAGCCTTGAAAAAGACATTTATAGAAAGCCTTGAAAAAGATGTCTTGAAATACTTTTCCAAGACATGTTAAAAACATTTCAAATACGCGTTCTTTTAAACATTTTGAAAGAGACGTATTTTTCAATGTGTTGAAGGGACCCCTTTACGTCTTTTAAATGTGTTTTCAAAGTCAACGAAGATGAGTAACTTATTTTTTCAATGGGTTTTAGGCATGTGTTTTCCAAGATATTGAAAATACATCTTTTCTAGGGCCGGCAATTCCACTGGCATGCAGATGTTTTAGCCTGTTCAAAGTAATTGGTTGAAAATATTTCAAAAACATGTTAAACGTTGAAATGTGTTGTGGGGTGGATGTCTCCAACACCGCCTTCAGGTCTGGAGACAAGGCTCTTTACGGGGTGGCCAGGGCTGACCTGAAGAGAGGCATCAAGAAAGCAAAAGCAGCCTACACAAGGAGGATCGAGCACCTCTTCGCTGGAAATGACCCGAAGAGGATGTGGCAGGGCCTTCAACACATCACCAACTTCAGAGGCCACAACCTGGCAACTGTTCTAAGGCTTCACTAGCTGCGGACCTTAATCAGTTCTTCGCTCGCTTTGAAGCTGGAAGGCCACAAACAGCCACATCACACCCACCAACAACCAGCAGCAACTCCCTCACATTTCAGGAGCACGAAGTTAGGCGTGCACTGAATACCATAAACCCCAGGAAGGCAACTGGCCCAGATGGAGTACCAGGGAGGGTACTCAGGGACTGTTCCGATCCGCTGGCTGGGGTCTTCACCACCATCTTCAACCGGTCTCTGTCACAGGCGACCGTCCCACCTTGCCTCAAAACCTCCACCATCATTCCCGTCCCCAAAAAGTCAGCAGTAGAAAGCCTCAAAGACTACAGGCCTGTAGCTCTTACGCCTGTGGTCATGAAGTGCTTCGAGAGGTTAGTGTCCCGGCACATCAAAAACTCCCTGCCACTCACACTGGACCCCCACCAGTTTGCCTACAGGGCAAACCGCTCCACTGACGACGCCATAAACACAGCACTTCACACCGTGCTGAAACACCTGGACCACCGGGGGAGCTACGTCAGAATGCTCTTTCTGGATTTCAGCTCAGCCTTCAACACCATTATCCCGGAGATCCCGGTGGAGAAACTTGCACACCTAGGACTCTCTCCCTCCATCTGCCACTGGATAATGGACTTCCTCTCCAACCGCCCACAGTCGGAGAAACTCGGTACCCACGTCTCTCCCACCCTAACACTGAACACTGGCTCCCCCCAAGGCTGTGCACTGAGCCCCCTGCTTTTCACCCTCTACAGCTCCGACTGCTCACCGACCCACCCCACAAACACTATAATTAAGTTCGCTGACGATACCACCTTGATCGGCCTCATACAGGCGGCATACAGGGATGAGGTGGAGTCACTTTCAACGTGGTGTTCGGAAAACCACCTCATATTGAACACCACAAAAAAAAAAGAACTAATTCTGGATTTCAGAAGGAATGGCAGGAATCCAGCACCACTCACCATAAAAGGAGACTGTGTAGAGAGAGTCCACTCTTTCAAATTTCTGGCTGTGCACATCTCTGACGACCTCTCCTGGTCTGCAAACACCAGAGCGGTGGTAGGGAAGGCCCAGCAGCGACTGCACTTCCTGAGATTGCTCAGGAAAAATAATCTAAAACAGCAGCTGCAGGTGTCCTTTTACAAAGCCACAGTGGAGAGCATTCTAACATACTGCATCACGGTGTGGTATGCTGGGTGCACAGCAGAAGACAGAAAAAAGCTCCAGAGGATCATTAAAACAGCCCAGAGAATCGTCGGCTGCTCTCTGCCCAGTCTGGAGGACATTGCCTGCTCTCGCTACCTCAGCAGAGCAGAAAACATCATCAAGGACTTTTCTCACCCCGGCCACCACCTCTTCGACCTGCTGCCTTCCGGCAAGAGCTACAGGTCACACAAAGCAAAAACAAACAGACTCAGGGACAGTTTCTTCCCCACAGCCATTACCACCCTAAACAGACACCGCACAAAAAACTGAAACTGTTGCAAAAAACTACCTCACACGAATGTACAATGGTACTCAAATACATGCTGTCTTCACTATGTTTGTTCACTGCTCAAAACAGACACCGCACAAAAAACTGAAAACTCGTGCCAACACTATCTCATACGAATATAATGGTACTCATGTCTATGTTCTTGCACATGTCGACTGCACTACGTTTACTGCTCACCTTGCACAATGTCTGACCATTTCCTTTTTCTGCACTATGATGTCTATGTTTGCACCAATGCATATGCTGACTATTTTTTTTTTGCACTATGATGACTTTGCACCAAATGCAATATTGCACAACCCTTACGATGCCAAAGGTATCGCGATAACACTGTATGTAACATCCCACATGCCGACATTTCTTGTGTAAATACCATGTAAATTATAACTATAGCCTTATCCCCCTTGTTTTATAACCTTATCTTCTCTGTTCCTTTATCTTCTTGGCTCATACCTCACTGTGAATGTGTAAAACTGGAGTGTCGTGCCCAATTTCGTTGTCACAATATGTTAACCCATTTTGTAACAATGACAATAAAGGTATATTCTATTCTATTCTATGGACCCATGTGGGGGAGGCAGGAACTGGAAACACAGGTGCTCAAAACAAGAATGGTATCTATTACGAAAATCAGTAGTAAAGTACCAAATTAACAAATGGGAACAAAACAATTAACAAAATGCCCAAAATGGAAATAGAAATGCAAGGAATAATATAACAAAGTAACAAAATATCCAAACAAGAAAACAGACCTACCGTGGCAGTGGCAGTGGAATGAAAATGACAATAGCCCAACAACATGTGATGATCGAATTGTCCTTTTTAAGGGTGCAAGGGTATAATTGGGTACAAGTGTGTGGACATTTGACACACCTGGGCCCAGTTCTAAGCCTGATTAGGGCCCTCTGGTGGAAGGAGGCTTACTAGACCCTAAAAAAATGTATTTTTAAGATGTTTAAAAGATGTCTTTTGGGGGATGGATGATCCACTGACAAGGAGATATTTTCATCATCTTTAAAAAGATGTCTTTTTTTTTTAAACTTTTTTTAACCAAATAAAGACAACATTTGTACAGAACGTTTTGACATCTTGTTTTGCTGAATTAGAAAACATTTCCAAATATAATTTTCTTAACCACGGGTCAGAGAGTGGCGCTTCCAATTGGTTTGTGGACTATTTCCAGACGTGTACATTATCAGCTCGTAAATCTACCTGAATAGCAATAAAGTTGGAGTCACCCATATTCGAGTCGCGACCTCGATGGCCTGGCAAGAAAGCCGTCATTGATTAGCTGAAGCAGGGGTCTCAAACTCCATTAGCCTGGGGGCCTTGGTAGCTAGAGTCTGGGAGAGTTTGGACCAAATCTGGTTCTCCAAAAAGAGTTTGGATAGAAACATTACCCTGATTTGGAATATTGTTTTGTTTTTTTTTCTAATCCCCAGCACAAAATAAGATCTAAAGATGAAGAAATAGAATTCATATGAAAATCAATAAATGAATTATACATTAATCCAGAATACGTAATGCACTTCGAAAGTTGTAATTGAATGGCTAAATCAGGCTAGAATTAAGGTTTTAGAATGACCTTCCCAATGTCCTGACTTAAACCCCATTGAGAACTTGTGGCTGGTCAAAGATTCAACCAGAACCTTGCCAAAAGCGCCTCATTGTCCCTTTTGGCTTTTTTTTTTTACCTGTTTTTATTAAGGAGAACATAACTGTACATCTAAACTAACATGTATATCCCGATTTGTGTGTGTGTTTGTATGTGGCTTATAGCCTCTGAAACGGCTGGACTGATTTATGTGAAATGGCCAAGGGACACGTCAGCAAATATTAGCGCTCCTGTATGTTTATTTTTTACCCAGCAGATTTGATCACGTTTTCTAACCCATAATAAAGTCATATAAGAACCAAACCTTTTGAATGTTTTTTGTTACACAGAATATCTGTTCCAATCCCATTATCAGAAAAAAATCAGCAGACAGTAGTAGACATAACTGTAAAGTCAAGAGAGCCATGACTTTATCTTCTTCAAAAGTGTATGTAAACATTTGACCAAATTGTCTGCCATCTTGTTGCTAATGGTACCAAAAAATAAGAATCTGGTGAAAGGCTCCAAGTTCCACCCTGAGGGCCATAAACAACCCTTGGGTCGCGCGTAAGAGACCGCTGAGCTAAGAGCTCTTCAGCTAGCCAGCTAGCGTCATCCTTCACCTCGACTGACTAGGTCACGCCGAGTACATTCATATTGAGCGCAGGCAAGTTTCCCGGCTCGGATTTAAAAGGCGATTTATCGGCTGTTAAACGATTGCTTAAAATGCCAGAGTCGGCAATCTCCGGCTCAGGAGCTGGCTCCATAGCGCTGCCGAGTGGCTCCCTGGCCCTTTTCCAAAAGTGTTTATAAATTGAAAAAGAATGAGCAGAAAATTTATTTTTCTTTTAATATGGTTTAACATGACACAAAAACCTTTAACGTTTTCCAGTGTTATAAAAGTGTGCCCAATAACTATAACATTTCAACTACCGTATTGTCCGTACTATAGGGCGCACGGGGTTATAGGGCGCACCCCCAAAAAATAGTTTTTGGTCCTATATCTTCCATAGATAAGGCGCACCGGATTATAAGGCGCTACAATGGGAATGTCGACAAAACAGTCAGATGATTCAGTCAAACTGATTACCCCCTTAACATTCCCAAAGCTTGCAAAGAAGCAAATACGTGTCGTAGACACGTGCGGATGCGGTGTCCGTACGATGTCACTCAAATGCATCATTTCAAATATCATTCGGAAGGTTAAAGTCTTGGGATTCAAGAAATGCCAAACATTCCTTAGTTTCTATTTTCTTTTCCGCTCGCAACTTTACTGTGCATATGACAATAAACACTTGGAATTGAGTTTAATTCACTCAACTCATCACAGGAACATCAAGCTCGTTCTAAAACAAGATACCGGGAAAATATAAAGCCGCATAGCTCACCCAAGTTCTCACGTTCAATAATGATACGCAATCATGGTCTTCTTACAACCGTGAGTGTAGTAAATCCAGGAGAGTAAAATGTTTACAAATACAGACTAATGAAACATGTTTCTTTATGGCGTTGTTTAGCAAGCTTGCTATTCAGTCATCTTTTTCGGCCAATTGCAGGGTTTGTTTTGGCCCTCTAGCGTATCCGAGGCTCCGAATAACTTTAACCAATAGCGATCGATTTAACGGATGATTGACACATCTTTTTCGGCCAATTGCAGGGTTTGTTTGGGCCCTCTAGCGTATCCGAGGCTCCGAATAACTTCAGCCAATAGCGATCGATTTAACAGATGATTGACACATCTTTTTCGGCCAATTACAGGGTTTGTTTGGGCCCTCTAGCCAATCCGAGTCTCCGAATAACTTTAGCCAATAGCGATCGATTCAAATGATGATTGACACATTGGTTAGCAAATGAAACGCCGGTATATAAATCCCAGAATACACCGCGGACTACTCCACGTTCGGGGGAAAATCGAGTCGGCGGCTGTTGCGTAAGTTGCGAGCCCTTGCGAATTTAATATTGAGACATATATAAGGCGCACTGTATTATAAGGCGCATGGTCAGCTTTTGAAAAAAAATAAGGTGCGCCTTATAGTGCGGAAAATACGGTACTCTGCCGCATTTCCCCTCTGTTGTGTGTCCTGTGTTAGATTCTCCAATTTGGAGCCAGGGATAGTGAAAGTTTAAGTAATCCTCTCGTTACAGTCCCTATTTAAACACAGAAAAGTTAAACATAAAACTGCTGCAGTTTCTGATTTATGTCAGCATATATTTAAAATGAGACTTAGGGATACTATTCGTGTTTTGTTGTTTAGGACAGTGATTTTCAACCAAGTGTGCCGTGAAAAATTATCCAATGTCACTTTTTAAAATTCAAAACTTTATAAAACATTTATGAATCATTTTCAGCAAATGTTATGTCATTGTCTTGTGTCTGTGCTGTAAAAACTGGGGGTATTTTAAATTATATTTTAATTAAACCTACTGTTCAGTGTCATTTTATAACATTTTCTGTAAGTGGTTGTGCCGCACAATTTTTCCAATGTAAAAAACATGCCCTGGCTCAAAAAAGTTTGAAAAACACTGGTTTTGGCCCTGGGATGGGTGTGTCAAAAGAGAGAGGGAAAAGGATGCTTCTTCATGCACTAGCTTGTGACATTTGCACAGAAATCAAACTTAAGTTGTATACATTTCTTTTATTTTGGTTTTTAAAAAGCTGCTGTTTTTTTCAGTACTCCCTCTCTCACTTTTTCCTCTCCTCTTTTTTCTTTCCTTTTCCCCTTATAGCTTTCTGTATTTTCTCTGTCTCTCTCTCTCTCTCTCACTCTCCCTTTCTTGCTCTCTTACTCGCTCCCAATTACTTTATTTTGTTCATCTGACTCTATCTTCTTTCTTTACTCCCACCTCTTTTCTGTCTTTTTCCTTTTTATCCCTCTCTTCCTTTTTCCTTCTCTATTTGTTTCTTTCCTCTTCCTATCTTCCCTCGTTTTTCCCCTCCTTGTCTCTTCCCTTTTTACCCCTCTATTTTCTTTCCATTTATTTTCCCTGTTTCTTTTTTCTCTCTTTTCCCTTTCTCTTTTTTTTCTCCCTCTCCTATTGTTTCTCTTTTCACCTTATTTTCTCTTTCCCCTGTTGTTGTCTTTTTCCTCTCCCTCTTCCTTTTCCTCTCCTATCTCATTATTCTTTCTCTCTCTTTCTCCTCTCTCTCTCTATTTCAGTCTCCTTTCTTTTGTCTCTTTATTCTCTTACTGTCTCTTTCTCTCCCCCTCTCTTTTCTAACATTTCCCCCTCCTTTTTTTATATGTTTCCTTTTATTCTCAATCTTCCCCTTTTTTTCCTCACCCTCTGACCCTCTCCACTTTCTTCTCTCTCTGTTCTCACTCCCTTTCTCTGTCGGTTTTTCATCTCCCTCTATTTAATCTTTTCTTCTGAATCTCTTTTTTTGTCTTTCTTTCATTTTTCTCTTCCTCTTTGTTTTCTGTTCTCACTCTCTGTCCCTTTTGGCTTTTTTTTACCTGTTTTCTTATTAAAGAGAACATAACTGTGACTAACATGTGAATCCCGATCTGTGTGTGTGTGTGTGTGTGTGTGTGTGTGTGTGTGTGTGTGTGTGTGTGTGTGTGTGTGTGTGTGTGTGTGTGTGTGTGTGTGTGTCTGTGTGTGTGTGTGTCTGTGTGTTCGTATGTGGCTTATAGCCCCTGAAACGACTGGACTGATATATGTGAAAAATTACACAGTTGTAGTTTAGGGTTCTGGGGGTGCTTTTAGCTATTTTTCAGGTGAAGGAATCCCGCAATTGATACCAACAAAATTGATAAACACCTCCTTACGTGTACAAGCGGCTCTGTACCTGCTTGAGCCATGCGGCTCATAGCACTCTCTAGTGGTTCCGTGGCGCTTTTTCAACAAACCACGGCCCAAACAATCTCGCCCAAGAAGAATTGACAACAACGCAAAGCCTGGTAACGCTGGGCCATTATGATTGTTAAATAATAGTCTTAGTTGCTACCTTTCAGTTCATTCATATTTTTTTTACACACTTTACTCTTTTATATTCCTCTTTTTACTCAAGCGAATATTTCTTTTTGCAATTTTTTTAAAATAAAAAATTATGCCTGCCCAAACTGACCTATTCCGCAGTTAGTATTAGCATTAGCATGTCATCACCTGCCAACCCCGTTGACTGCGTTATGTCTCCATTGCCCTTCCAGGGAAAAACACATTTCACAAGTCAGTAAAGCGGCACATGTGAGCTAAATAAAGAGTGGCTGGGTAATGATTTACTCAGGGCGGGGGGCGCCGTAGAGGCAGAGGGAGTGACAGGTTTATGTCTTCCAAACTTGCAGGCGTGTCCATCAGGCTAGCTCGACTCCTCATTTAGCAGAAGGCACAACTTGTTTGTAGAAGTCGGACAGCCCAAGAATGACCCCCCCCCCCCCACACACACACACACACACACACACACACCTCAACACCCATGCATCATTAGTGAGGATGGGGCTGCTGATAAACTAAAAAGTCTCCAATGACAGCGCTTAGATTGGCTGCCACAATCCCTTGCTTCTTCTTGACCGACAACCCCGTTAAGGAACAAAAAAATAATAATTTGAGCCAATTATCGTTAATGGTTATTGTTCGGGGACAGAAGGATCATTAATCCCCCTCTTCCTGAATCAAAGTGATTTATATGTTGAGGTTTTTTTTTTTTTAACATAGGGTAGGCTTGGGCAACTACTACTGTATTTGGAGTCAAAGGCCGCATTGGGTTGAAAAAATTTGGCCCTAATTTTGTCTTTTATGAATAAATATACATGCAGACGGGCAGCACGGCGGCTCAGTGGCGCAGTTCTGGAAATATGCAGACAATGTCCATCCATCCATCCATTATCTGCACCGCTTATCCTCAGTAGGGTCACTGGGGTGCTGGAGCAGTTGCAGGGCACACAGAGACAGACAACTCACTGACAGACAAGGTCATGTTTCTTTATATCATAAATCCCAGGCATTCTACTTTGGGGGCGTAGTTTGATGAATCATGAGGGTTACAATTGGCCATTAGAATGTGACAGAGTGCGTACATGCATCGCTAATTGCTACAGAGAGCTGGTGAGGCAGGGCATCTTTTGTTTCGCAGCCATTCGCTCAAAGGCGGAAGCTGTTACCGGGCAGCAGAGGGGTAAGAATGCCGGGCAGGAAGTGGCTCACAAGTGCATAGTGATGGGAATCCAGGCTATTTTTCAGGAGGAGGCATTTTCGGCTCAGCACACTAACAACCCCAACAACCTCGCTGGGCCATTCTGCTTGTATGATATATTAAAGCAAAAAAAATGGATATGGAACCATTAAAAATCACTTCAGTAAGATTATAAAAGTAAAATCAATATTTTTTCAGAACATGAAGCACGTGGAATAAAAACAAACATGGTCTGAATTTGAATATTCTTGCAAAGTTCTAAATTCTAGTTTGAAGGCCGGAATTCTAACAAGGGTTTAGTTTTAAAATTGCTTCTTGAAAGGGGAACATTCTGATCTCGGTGTCATTTCACGCTATCTCCCTTCACAAGTAACTCTTTGCATGAACCAGCTACCGTAGCTAATGTTGCGGCCAGCTAACACAGTGCACGCTAACATATTGCATGAATTATAAATGTTGTGCTCAAACACGGAAACCTTAACATGGAAATCCCCTCAGCCATGAAAAAAAAATATGTTTTCAGCTTCAAATACATAAAAAGGAACAAGTAAATACTTTCAGTCCAAGTGAATTTGTATGGGCGGAGCTAGGCCCTGCCCATTGTGGGCCTTGAAAATATTGGTGGACTTAAAAATATTTATAGATCATCCATCTGTTATCTCCACCGCTTATCCTCAGTGGGATCCCGGGGCTGCTGGAGCCCAGCCCAGCCATCTTCAGGCAGTGGGCAGGTCACCCCATGAATTGGTTGCCAGCCAGTTATTCCATCCATCCATTATCTGCACCGCTTATCCTGAGTAGGGTCGCAGGGGGTGCTGGGGCCCATCCCAGCTATCTTCGGGCAGTGGGCAGGGGACACCCTAAACTGGTTGCCAGCCAGTCGCAGGGCACACAAAGAGAGACAACTCACTCGCTCATTCACACCTAGGGACAATTTGGACCGGCCAATAACCTGACGTGCATGTTTTTGGAATGTGGGAGGAAACGGGAGTGCCTGGAGGAAACCCACGCAAGGACGGGGAGAACATGCAAACTCCTCACAGGAAGGCTGGTGGCTGGATTTGAACCCGTGACCTCAGAACTGCGCGCGCTAACCACTGTGCTGCCGTGCCACCCCAGCCAGTTATTTATAGATCAAATTGAAAATAAATATATGAAAAACATATAAATATATATGCTGTCTCTTAGCAAGTAGAGATAGAGAAGAGAGGATCCCCAATCCCCTCGCACCCTCCACTTTATTAGTCACCTCTTACAACACGCATCGGACCACGGTGGGAGAATTCTCACACCTCGCAGAGGGAGAAGGGCCCTCACCACAGGAACCTGTGTTCACGAGATGGAGTGGGCATGGCATTGGAAAAAAAGGTTGACTGTACAGGTACTGGATTAAGTTGAAAGCTTAGGGTACTTGGGTTCTGATGTGGCTGCAGTTGGTGGAATGGAGGGCAAGGTATTGCACACAGTGAATCGAGGAAGCTAGGTTTTGGGTGCTCTTAGGAGAGTGATGAGTAACAAGAGTATGAGTATGGATGTTGAGAGAGGAGTGTATGAGAGTGTGATTGTGTCGACTGTGTTGTACGGTGCAGAGACTTGAAGCCTGAACGCAGATTTCAGAAGGAAATGAAATGTTTTGAGATTTAGTGTTTGAGGAGTATGTTAGGAGTGACAAAATTGGATAAATTAAGAAATGAAATTGTGAGAAACAGAACTCCTAGTGTCCTAGTGGAACTGAGCAAGCGTGTGGATAAGCAAGGGTGTGGATAAGAGAGTACTCGGTTGGTTTGGACACATGGAGAGGATGGATGAGGAGCGAATGTTGAAGAGGATCTACAGAGCAGAAGTAAATGGAAGGAGACCATGAAGAAGGCCACGATTGACGTGGATGGAATGTGTTATGAGTGCATTGGAGGAAAGAGGTCTAAATATAGTGGAAGCCCTAGCTCTTGTTGGTGATAGGATTGAGTGGAGAGGTGTGGAGAGGTGGTGAGGGACGAAAGCATGACCAACTTGGGTGCCAAGGTGCTTAACTTTGGGCATTTGGGTTGGCCATGGTCAATTCTTTTGTTTTATCCTACTTTTTCCCTTTTTTTCTTAACTTGGTTTTTGTGTTTGTCTTGCTGTCGGTCACCCCTCTAGAGGGACATGACCAGGGTAGATAGATAGATAGATAGATAGATAGATAGATAGATAGATAGATAGATAGATAGATAGATAGATAGATAGATAGATAGATAGATAGATAGATAGATAGATAGATAGATAGATAGATAGATAGATAGATAGATAGATAGATAAATCTGAGTAAAACAATATAAATAAAAATCACAGATTTTAATCTAAATATTTATCAAATGAAAACAAAAATATATATAAATAATCCATATAAAAATAAATCAACTATACATCCATCCATGTTCTGCACCCTTTACCTCACTAGGGTCATGGGGGTGCCGGAGCCAATCCTGGCTATCTTTGGGCAGTGGGCAGGGGTAACTCTGAACTGGTTGCCAGCCACTCGCAGGGCACACAGAGACAGAAAACTCACTCACTCATTCACAACAAGGGACAATTTGCACAGGCCAATTAACCTGACACGCATGTTTTTGGAAGGTGGGAGGAAACCGGAGTGACCGGGTCAAACCCACGCAGGCATGGGGAGAACATGCAAACTCCGCATTGGGAGGCTGCTACAGGTTAAAATCAAACCTTGAACCTAGGCAACGTGAGCCTGTGCGCTAACCACCCAGATTCCATCCCGCAATAAATCAGTTAATCAATACATAAACAGTAAATAATATCAAACCCACGCAGGCATGGGGAGAACATGCAAACTCCGCATTGGGAGGCTGCTACAGGTTAAAATCAAACCTTGAACCTAGGCAACGTGAGCCTGTGCGCTAACCACCCAGATTCCATCCCGCCATAAATCAGTTAATCAATACATAAACAGTAAATAATATCAAAAAAAAAAGAAAAAATCAAAACGTAATATAAAATAAGAATTAACGGATGGAATAAAATATATGTAATTAAAAAGTATATATATATATATATATATATATATATATATATATATATATATATATATATATATATATATATATATATATATATATATATATATATATATATATATATATATATGTCACAGGAAGGGTGAAATAAAAGTCGCCCAACACTCAGGGACTAAAACAAAAACAGGCTTACAGGCAAACAGGAACTCAGACTAGGAATACTCACAAAACAGGCTTTTACTCAGAACGGGCAGGTACAGGTTTCCTCAAGTCAAACAGAACACAATAATGCAAAGTAATGCAATGAACCCACAACCGGCAATCCCCACAACCCGCCCTTAAGAAGCACACACGCAAATTAGAAAATCTGCTACATCCGGTGCCAAGGGGGCGGGGCCAGACGGTCGCCACGGCGACCATGTTGGACATGACTATATATATACTGTATATATATATATATATATATATATATATATATATATATATATATATATATATATATATATATATATATATATATATATATGTATGTGCATAAAATACATTTTAAGATTAAAAGATTTTATAATAAGTATATAAATAGAAAATTCCTGATAGATAAATGTAAAATAAATGTAAAAATAATGTAAGATATAAATAAATATATAAATAAACATGAATAAATATCAATAAAGGTCCTGGTTTCAGTGTTATGTTGTTAAAGAAGTATTTTGTAACAGCTTTATTCAGTTCACAAGTTAAAACAAATGTAACATACAGTCAAACATGAACAATGGTTAATGATGGAATATCATGGTAGGGCGCCCGCTCCGAGACAGGGAGGTCGCCGGTCCTCGGCCGAGTCATACCTAAGACTTTCAACATTGGTACTCATTGCCTCCCTGCTTGGCGCTCGGCATTAAGGGTTGGAATTGGGGGGTTTGGTCACCTAATGACTCCCAACACAGCAAGTTGGGTCTAAAATGGCGGCGCCCTGTTCGGCTGCAGCTGCATCGGCTCGCTACAGTTTAACTGTACGGGTCAGGTGTATTATTTTGTTCTCTGTGCATGGTTACAAACAATGACAATAAAAGTAAATTATATTCTATTCTATTATATTGATAATTATTTCAAACATTTTTAAGGAGAAAACAAACTTGGTGGGCAGTCTCTCAATATAGCCCAGTCCCTGCTGTGTAAAATAATAATAACAAAAAAAAAAGGTTAAAGCCTGCAGAGCAGCCTCTATTTTTTTTTTTTTTTTTTTTTTTGGTGAGCTAGCTAGCAAGCAGCAGTAGAAGGCGCTGACCTCATTTTTTTCGACGCTCGCCTCTGGCAATTAATAAAGCATTAACGACAGGAGCCCATAGAAAAACGCTCTGCTCGGCCCTGTGTAGGGACAGGGGGTTCCCCTCACACGCCCTCACTGCCAGTCACACGCCACCCTGTTAACAAATGGCCGCCATGCACAACAACCATGTACTTGCCACTCGACGGATTGTTCACTGGCAGTATTATTTATACAAGGATAAATGGGTAAAGAAAGGGGAGAAAATAGAAAGAAAAGGTTAGAGGAGAAAAAGGGAAAACAAAAAAAGGGAAAAAACAATGTAAAACAAGGAAAATAAGAAAACGGGAAAGAGGTAAAGGAGGAAAATATGAAGAGGAAAGAAAGAAGTACAAATGGAAATAAATTAAAAAGGGAAGAAAAAAGACTTCACTAAAATGTGAAGAGGAAAGAAAGAAGTACAAATGGAAATAAATAAAAAATGGAAGAAAAAAGACTTCTCTGTGTTCTAAGGTATTATTTATTGTTTGTTATTACTTAATTTTTTCCCTTATTTTTCTAGGCAAGTAATAAAAAATAACACCTGGAATGTGTTAACCAGTTTTTTCTCATGACTTTTCTTACTGATATTAATAACTGCACACACCGCAAGAAGAACATTCCCAATGTGCAGTCGCTTCATTGTTTAAACGAAAGTCACTAAAATGCAAAATGAGAAATACCGGCCACACCTTTTTTATTTTTAAAGAGACGGTAGCGTACTTAGCAAACTTGTCAATCATGATATCGGGATAGCTTTTCCGTCACTTCCGACAACACAACAACGAGTCACTTCCATTCAACACGCCAACACTTCAAACTGTAATAAGAAGCGTGAAAAAACAGGAGAAGAAAAAACCTTGCACTTTTCACACTCTGCCGTTTGGCTTAATGGCGTTACTTTTCACCTTTTTCTTCTTCACAGATAATTTTTTTGTTACTTTGGCCATGAAAGAGTCAGCTATCATGTTATAACTCAGGGGTGGCGAATACGTGGCTCTAGAGCCGCATGCGGCTCTTTGCCTCATCATATTTTCTATATACTGTGGCTCTTTGTTGTGTTTCATGTTTAGTTTTTTTGTGTGTATTGAGGGTGTGTTTGTGAGTGTCATGGCAGGTCAGTGCAAGGCTCTTTGACTCTCACAGTTAAAAAATTCAGCTCTTTGTGTCAAACTTGTTCGCCACCCCTTTTCTAACTGATTACTTTTGGCCCCTTTTTTCAGAACAACCGAAACTTTCAATATCTGGCAATACTATAAATATGTGTAAAGACAATATAAGACCAGTTTAAAATAAAAAACAAAACAAAAAACGGACTTGGGTTTTCAGGATTACAATAAAGTAAATACTGAGCATTTACATAAAACAACATGAAATGGAAATATGAACCGTTATGAATATATACAAAAATGTTTTTGAGTTTGCTCAGTTGTCCATATCTTGTCAATTTTTTTTTACCTTCCCAGAGACAGTGACCCACATCATAAATGACCCATCAATACAACAATCCATTGCCCTTTTGACAATCAAAATTGATAAAGTAATGAGTAAACAATGTTGTTGTTGTTTTTTTTTCACAAAAAAAAGCCAGTGTCATTTCTTGCCTGTGATTGGTCTGTGAGATAGGATTGTGGGAAGATGTTGCTACCCTGTGGTGTTTTGGATAAATACTTTGATTCACTTAGATTTTTTTTTGTTTTATTTTTATTTTCTTCTTCAAAAATGGTGATCTTCTGGCTTTGCTAATGAGAGACCATTTTGTCTTTTTCAGCAACCTTTTATGAGTTATTCTTTTTCGGGAAACAAGTTCAACCTTTACATGGTGAAGGGTGACCTTTATTTCCTCAGGCTGAGACAGGGACCGCCATCTTCTCCCTCTCGCCATTTTGGTCTTCTTTTGTTCTTGTGTGCAGTGCCTGAGCTCACTTTATCATTTCATTTGCCTCAGCACCCTCCTCGTCCCCTCCTTGACTAGCCCACTTCCCCCACTTACCATCTTTGCATGTGCCACTTCCAATTGCGCTGACATGCCCCGTGGCAAACAGTGCCTGCATTTTTTTTCTCCTTGTGCAGCGATTTGGCACTCGATTGTTTGTCGGTAAGCACAGAAGCTGTTCTCCTCATGGAATGTGAGATATTGCTGATACGGTTTCAAATAATTGCTGGTATGAATATAATTAATTTGTGAATTGACACTCGTGAAATACAGTCAATTATTTAATCCAATGAGGTGAGGGATGTACATTCACTTTTTAAAAATCAATACAGATCCTAAACAATTGAACATCCAAAATATATTTGATTTGTTTTGTATTTTAATAGAAATGTTTCTAGTCCTAATTTCAAATTTGACACTCACAGATTACAGCAGGAAATACTCAAACCACTTAATCCATGTGATGATGTGGAATCTCTTTTTCAATTTTTAAGTGAAATAAATATAGACCTAAAAAAATTAACACATGCAACTTGTCTTTTCATCATTTATTGTCCTTATCTGGAATTTGACACTAAAACATTACAGCGTGAAAAGATCAATTATCCCAATTAGATTAGTTGCGGTCATGATGTAGATTTCCTTTCTTTTGTGTGACTTAAGTATAAAGCCTCAAAAAATGTTTTTAAAAAAATCTTTACCTCTGTTTCTAGTCTTTATCTGTAATTCGACGCGCACATATTAGATCATGAAATAATCTATTAATGTAATGACATGAATTGAAGTCATATAAAAATTTAAATTTACATGTTTTATGTTTACATCATAAACTACTCAATTTATATATTCCAATTTGATTACGAACAATCTGTTATTAGCCTTTATTTGCTCTTTAAATGTCTGCCCAAACATAGCTTCATCTTAATCTGCACTGAAAACAAGCTTCATTTTAGCTAGCGAGAAACTAACATCCTTCACTCCTATTCCAAAAAATAGCAGAATATTTTAATATGAATGTTTTTGGTTAAGTATCTGCATCTTTTTGTTGGAAAGCTGTGTAATCTTTTTGTAACATGTTTATAAAAAATCAAAGCTAATATAGGTTGCGAAAGAACTAGCCTCATCTTTGTATGTTTTCCTAGCCAGCATCTTTCTTTTACTCTGAAAGTTAGCATCATAAAGCTAGCAGCATCTTCCTCTGTACTAAAAGTTAGCATTGTCGTCTTCTGCCCCCAAAGCTATCATTGTCTGCGCAGGAACTGGCCTCATCTTCATTTGTCCTCTACGTTATCATTGTCGTTTAGTAGTCTGAATGCTAGCGTCAGTAAACGAAGCATTTTCATCTTCTGCTTTGAAAGTACCGTATTTTCCGCACTATAGGGCGCACCGGGTTATAGGGCGCACCCCCAAAAAAATAGTTTTTGGTCCTATATCTTCCATAGATAAGGCGCACCGGATTATAAGGCGCTACAATGGGAACGTCGACAAAACAGTCAGATGATTCAGTCAAACTGATTACCCCCTTAACATTCCCAAAGCTTGCAAAGAAGCAAATACGTGTCGCAGACACGTGCGGATGCGGTGTCCGTACGATGTCACTTAAATGTGTCATTTCAAATATCATTCGGAAGGTTGAAGTCTTGGGATTCAAGAAATGCCAAACATTTCTATGTTTCTATTTTCTTTTTCGCTCACAACTTTACTGTGCATATGACAATAAACACTTGGAATTGAGTTTAATTCACTCAACTCATCACAGCAACATCAAGATCGTTCTAAAACAAGATACCGGGAAAATATAAAGCCGCATAACTCACTTAAGTTCTCACGGTCAATAATGATACGCAATTGTGGTCTTCTTACAACCGTGAGTGAAGTAAATCCAGGAGAGTAGAATATTTACAAAAACAGACTAATGAAACATGTTTCTTTATGGGGTACTTTAGCAAGCTTGCTACGCCATTGCTAAACTCGGCCGATTGCAGGGTTTGTTTTGGCCATCTAGCCAATCCGAGGCTCCGAATAACTTCAGCCAATAGCGATCGATTTAATGGATGAGTGACACATATTTTTCGGCCAATTGCAGGGTTTGTTTCGGCCCTCTTGCCAATCCGAGGGTCCGAATAACTTCAGCCAATAGCGATCGATTTAACGGATGATTGACACATTGGTTAGCCAATGAAACGCCGGTATATAAATCCCAGCATACACCGCGGACTTGCTACGCCATTGCTAAACTCGGCCGATTGCAGGGTTTGTTTTGGCCATCTAGCCAATCCAAGGCTCCGAATAACTTCAGCCAATAGTAATCGATTCAAATGATGATTGACACATTGGTTAGCCAATGAAACGCCGGTATATAGCAGCGGATTACTCCACGTTCGGGATAAAATCGAGTCGGCGGCTGTTGAGTAAGTTGCGAATTTAATATTGAGCCATATATAAGGCGCACTGTCTTATAAGGCGCATGGTCAGCTTTTGAAAAAAGTATGACTTTTAGGTGCGCCTTATAGTGCGGAAAATACGGTAAGTGTCATTGTTTTACGGCCCAAAGCTAGCATCTTATTCCAGGCTAAAAGCTGGCTAAAAACTAGTGTCATTTTCGTCTTTTCTACCCAAGACTAGCATTGTCTGACCCAGAAGTAGCCTCATCTTCATTTGTCCAGTAAGCTAGCGCTGTCAATTTCTACTATGAATGCTAGAGTCATTGAATTAGCATTTTCATCTTGTGCTCTAAAAGTTAGTATCAATTTTATGGCCCAAAGATAACATCTTATTGCAGACTGAAAGGTATTTAAAAGTCACCGTCATTGTCGTCTTTTCTGCCCAATACTATAATTGTCTGACCCAGAACAACTCTAATTTTATTTGCGCTTAAGATAGAATTGTACACTTTTATTCTGTATGTTAGTCATTTTCTTACAGCCAACTGGAAGCTAAACAATATAGTTTTCTTCTAATCTGCCTTAAACTGGCATAATCTGAGGCAGAACTAACCTTATATTAATGTGCAAGCTTGTGCATTTTTTAAGCAGACATGTTTTATTTTTATTCATTTAATCCGTGGTCTATCGAATGAGCCTGCCAAGAAACATTGCAACAATTTCAAGCATTTACAAGCAGAACACCTATAGTCCAAGCCATTTCAAGCCTTGAAAAGTAAAATGTTAAAACTGAAGTATTTTCAAGGATATCTAGCACCTGTGCGAAAAAAGTAGCATTTTGACAGTGTTCCTTCACTTCACTCTCTTTGTTTTCTCTCCCTATCCCTTTATTCACTTTCCCTCCCTTCTTGTTTTCCCTGTTTCTTTCTTTTTCTCCTCTTTTCCCCTCTACCTCTCTCACCCCTCTCTATTTAATGTCTTCGCTCTCCCTGTTGTTTTCTTTCCTCTCTTTTCTTTCCTCTTTCTCTCTATCTTCTTTTTTCCTTTCCTTTTTCTTTTCTTTTTGCTCCCACTCTCATTTCCTCTCCCTTACTCCTCCTGTTTCTCTTTCCCCTCCCTCTCTTTCTGTTATTTCCTTTCCCTGACTTTCTATTTTATTTTCTTTCCTCTCTCTCCCATTCCCTCTTTCCTTTCATCTCTTTCCCTCCCACTTTTCTTTCCTCTACCTACCTCTCATTTTTCCTCTCTCTTTCTCTCCATTCCTCTTTTTTCCCCTCCCCCCTCTTCTCTATCCCCTCTAACTCTCTCCTTTCCTCCCCCTCCCTCTCTATCTCTTTCTCTCTCTTGCTCTCTTCTTTCCTCTCTCTCCTTTCTCTTCTTTCATTTTCTTCTTTGTTGAAAGCTAGTTTTATCTTTTTTTAACCTGTTGTTAAAAAATGTGGCATTTTGACGGCGCTTCTTCACTTCGAAAGCGATCGATGAACCTCGGGCTAGAGGTCACGTCGTGAATATTGGCCACGAAATCATCTTTGAGCTTAATTGCAATTGTGTGTCTTTTCTTGCGATGTGGACCATCTGCTGTCTGCAAAATAACTCATTTATATACTGTCACTTCCAGCCGCGCCTTTATTTATCAAGTGAGCTATATGCAAATGAATCACTCCAACAATTGTCTCACCAAGTGTTGTTTTCCTTTTTTTCCCCAAAAAAATGGAAAATTGTTACCCTATCAGCTCATTTTAAGTAAAATTATGAAAATTGCTAAATAAGATACTTGTTTTTGTGTAAAAGGGAAAATGGTGGTAACTTTTCCTGTACAAGACAGCAGTAGATATTAATGTAAAAGAAAACAACATGGCTTTAAACAGAAGTCAAAACAGTAGCAATGGATGCTAAAGACGATGCTAGCTATTTTGCTTAAAAAATAAAAACACTAGCTTTCACATGGAAGAGAGGAAGAGTTTTTCTGTAGAAAAAAACGATGCTGGCTTTTGTGACAACACTATCTTTTAGCAAAGAGGAAAACAACACTTGCTTTGAGCGCAAATCAGAAAAGTTACTTTTAATGGTAATGAAAATGCTAGTATATTTGCATAAAGCATAAGAAGATGCTAACATTTACTGGCCAAGAAAATAACGTTAGCTTTTGTGAGAATGGTAGCTTTTATTATTAAGCAAAAGATCTAGCTTTTTGGCAAAAGTAAAGAAATTCCGGTTTGAAACTAAAGGAGATACGTGTTTTTGTGTGAAAGGGAAAATAATGCTAACTTTAAACTAGCTTTCAGTACAAAAGAAAGCAATGATAGCTTTAGCACAACTGGTGCTTTTGATGCTAAAGAAGATGCTAGCTGTTTTATCACAGAAAAACACTTTTAGTTTTGAGACAAAGAAGATAATTTTCGCATAAGAGATGGGAAAATGCTAACTTTTTGTGTACAAGAAAAAAATCTTCAATGACTTTTACCATTAAGAAAAACAAGCTAATGTTTGGCGAGGTCAAGATATTCACTGATGCCAAAGAAGATGCTAGCTTTTCGTTTTTGTTTCAGTTCTTTTCAACTTACTGGAAGATGTTGGTTTTTGCATGAAATAAAATATAATGTTAACCTTTGGTCGACAAGAAGACAAAGCTATTTTTGTGACAATGCTAGCTGTTATAGAAGGGAAAAAACGCTAGCTTTGAGCAAACATAAAAGTTACTCATGATGCTGATGAAGACAGGTCAAGTCAAGTCACATTTATTTATATAGCCCTTAATCACAAAAATGTCTCAAACCCGCACAGGATTACAATTACAAAATTACACAATTACCTGATCTTAAACCAGCATGCGGGCAAGGAGGACGACGATTTTTGATCACATAAAACATAAGAACATGCTTACTTTTCGGTGCAAGAAAATAATTTTAGCTTTTGTGACAATGGTACCTTTCGGCATTAAAAAAAAATAATGCTATCTTTTTGGCACAAATCAAGACATTAGTGGTTGACACTAAGAAGACACTAGTTTTTGTGTAAAAGGGAAAATTATGCTAAAACTTCCTGTACAAGAAGACAAAAGCAGCTTTTAGAAAAATTTGAAAATATCGCTAGCTTTTAGCACAAATAGGGACATTGGCATTTGTCGATAAAGAAGATATTAGCTTCTTTGCATAAGAGAAAAAAAGTTCCAAACTTTTTCTCTTCACAAAGACAAAGCTAGTTTTTATGAGAATGCTAGCTGTTAGCATAGAAGAAGAAAAATGCCAGCTTATGACGCAAATCAAGACTTAGAGACACTGAAGAATACGCTAGGTTCTTTGTAGATAGGAAAAAACAATGCTAACTTTTGCTGAAAGCTAGCATTGTCATAAATATAGCCTTTGTGACGATGCTAGCTTTCAGCATAGAAGAAAACAATTCTAGATTTTGATGCATATCAAGACATTTGCTTTTTACGCCAAAGAAAAGACAAGGTTTTTGTCTAATTATTATCTTATTAAAAGATGCAAAGAAGGAAGATAATGCTATTTTTTTCTGTATAAGAAGACAAAGCTACCTTTTGTGTCAACGCTAGCTGTTAACATAGGAGAAAATAATGCTAGACCCGGCGCAAATCAAGACACTTGCTTTTGACGCTAAAGAAGATGCTATTTTCTTCGTGTAAAAGAAAAAAAACAGTGCTGACATGTGCTCTATAAGACAAGGCTAGTTTTTGTGACAATGCTAGCTTTTAGCATAAAGGGATGCGACAAATTAAGAGATTTGCTTTTTGCTTTTAATGCTACAGAAAAGTGCAGAAGATACTAGGTTTTAATCTTGCATAATTTTGATCAAATTATTATTATTTGGGTCCAAGGTTTCCCATGAAAGATAAAGTGATGCTAACTTGTGGTGGAGCAGAAGGAAACGCTAGTTTTAATGACAATGTCAGCTTTTTTGCATAGAAAAAGACAACGCAAGATATAAGTACAAATAAAGATAGTCGCTTTTGATGCTATTTATGATACTAGTCATGGCATGAAGGAGAAAATTATTAGAAAGTTTGCTGTACAAAAATATAAAGCTAGTTTTTAGCTTAGCGTGAAACAACCGTGGCTTTTGGCAAAAATCGAGACGATCACTTTTGTCGCGAAAGACAATACCAGTTTTGCAGACCTATGAAAAGAGACAGTTCTTTTTCATCTTGCTAGTTTTCAACCTAAAAGCTAAGGCTAGTTTTCAGGATAACATTTTAATATAAGACTAGCTTATGGTTTTGAGGAGAAACATATTTCTGGATAAAGAAAAATATGCGTATTTTTAGTAAATCTAAGTAGAACAAGATGCCGGGGGTGAAGGGGTTATAAACTGAGAGCTGTTTTTTTTTTTAGCTAAATTTGCTAGCATGTGTAGCAGCCTGTTTTGAAACAAGCCTTTAACTGTTGCGTCAACATCTTTTGTCTTGAGCACAACAGTACAAGAAAGGGCGGGACGTCGCCTCATGTTAGCGTCTTTGCTTGTCTTTGCTTGCTAGCCTAGCAAATGGGAGCGGTTAAGCCAAGCATGCTAATAGAGGGCGGGGGCTGTCTCTTCCGTGCAAACACTTGGATGACTCTGCATGGTGAGATGGAGGAAGGAAAGGGAGAGGTAGGGGGTTGGGTATATGTGTGGTCGGTTTAGTTGTTCCAAACCCCCCAGTGGGGAAAGGCTCAGTTCGGATTTGCTCGTGCATTTTCAAACAACGCATTGACCCGTCACTTTGAAGTACATTTGCTGTGACAGCATATTCGCTCTCTCACTCCCTCTCCCTCTTTTGCCCTTTCTTTATCTTTGTTTTGTTTCCTCTCTTTATTTCGTTTCCCTCTCTCCCTCTCTTGTTTCCTCTCTCACCTTTCTTTTCTTTCCTTTCCCTACCTCTATCACTATCTCTTTCTTTGCATTCTCTCCCTCTCTTTTTTACTTGCCCTCGTCGCCTTACCATTTTTTTCTCCCCTCTCACTTTTTTTTCTCTGCTGCCCTCTCTATTCTCTCCCCCCCCTTTTTTTTTTTTTTTTTTACACTCTCTTACCTCCAATCTCTTTCCTCTCTCTCCCTCGCTCCTTCTTTGCCTCCCCTCTCTTGTTTTTTTTCTCTCCCCCTCATTTTTTCTCTGCCTTCCTCTCTTTTTTCAGCTCCCCTATTTCTCTTTTCCTCTCCCTCTTTTTCTTCCACTCTATTTTTTTGTACCTCCTTCTCTTTTTTCCTCTCTGCCCCTCTTTTCTTTCTTTTCTTTTCCCATATATCTCCCTCTTCCTCTTTCCCTCATCCCCTCTCCCTCTGTCTTATTTCCTCTCTGTTTCTTTACCCTCTCTCTTTTCTTTCCTCTCACTCACTCACTCACTCACTCACTCACTCACTCACTCACTCACTTACTCTCTCACTGTGCCTTTTCTTCACTTAGACACATCCCCTCTCTCTATATATATCTCTCTCTCTCTCTCACAATAACCCCACCACCTACCTCTCTCTTTCACTGTCTGTGTTCTCACCTTTTCCTTTTTAACTCGCTCTCCCTCACTTTTCCACCTGAAGTCCACAGACGTGCAGATGTGGAAGCTTGCACATCCTCCACAGAGAGCATGCTGGGAGAAAGGGAAAAAAAGAAGAATACCATAAAGAATATAAATATGAAACAAATTTGTTTTTGTTTTCCCTCCAGACATCATGCCTTTAACATGCCTGATAAGAACCCCCTGACTCGCATAGCCCTACCTACACACCGTCACCTGCAGCTGCCCTCTCATCTCCAAGCGTCGCCGTGCATGACACGACAGGTAAGTGGCGGCGCTAACGTAAAATAAGTGTTTCCACATGTTGTCTCTCCAACCTTAGTGCCCCAAGCCTGTCCAACTTCCTGACCCAGAGCCGCCACCGCTGGGTCAGTGGGTTCAAACATACAGATTTGCTCACACTCGCCAGCTGTCAGGGGCAAAACACATCCAAAACACATCCAAAAAACATCCAAAACACGTCCAGCTCTCTATTGAGGTCAGCGGCAGACCCCAGGTGGGAATTTTTGGTCAAGAAAGGAAATAACATTTTTCGATTGCAGAATGAATATTATGCTTTACTTTGATGCACAAATTGTGTTTACTTTCCAGAATGTTTCATTTGAGGCCTGAAATGGCCTGTACCCATGCTTTAAATTATAGGTGTGTTGAAATGTAATACAGTGTATATTTCTTTATTAAATATTAAAAGGAATATATTTATTAAACAATGCACTGCAAAAGTGAATTATTACTCCAATATTTCTCTTAGTTTTAAAGGGACGGTGTATTATATTTAGTGTCTCCTAGTAGTACAAAAAAACAGTCATCCGTTAAAAAAAATCAAACATTTATTTGAACACTAAGACAAAATACATGAACTATCATACCTATGAAATTTGTATTTTTTAGTTTTGTATCCATTTGTCATAGAAAGTTTTGCTATTTTAAGTAAATATTTTTCTTGTTTAATTGTTTTAACATAGCAAAATTGTAAAACAGTACTTAAAACGAGCACATTACTTGTTTTGAGTATTTATCTCCCTTCAGTGGAAATCAAATGAAAATAGTAAAACATATTTTTTAACAACTAATTACATTCTAAATTCGACAAGAAATAACAATTAAAAAATAAAATAAGAAAATATAATTAATTTTATTATAGTTATATTGCATTTCCAAAATCATAAAATAATATATAAAAATAAAAATATAAAAATATTACATTGAATTCAAATTTTATTTAAACAATAGGTTCAAATAGTTAAATAAGAAAACTATACTTAAAATTAGTGAAACTTTCGGCCAAGGGGATACAAATATCTTTCAAAAACAAAAAGTGATATAATCACAAGGTCGACCATTATTTACCTTTGTATACATATATGCTATAAAGATACCTTTATTTTTTTAAAAGGTATCGAAGGGTAAACAAAAAATATATTTTGTTTATCCTTTTAGTACATACAGTAGGTAAGAACCTTTAACTGAATTATTTCATATCATATCATTTTATACTATATTATATTATATTATATTATCTCATCTCATCTCCTCAGTAGGGTCGCGGGGGTGCTGGAGCCCATCCCAGCAATCATCGGGCAGTGGGCAGGAGACACCCTGAACTGGTTGCCAGCCAATCGCAGGGCACACGGGGACAGACAACTCACTCGCTCATTCACACCTAGGGACAATTTGGACCAGCCAATTCACCTGAAATGCATGTTTTTGGAATGTATATTATATTATATTATATTATATTATATTATATTATATTATATTATATTATATTATATTATATTATATTATATTATATTATATTATATTATATTATATTATATTCATATTACAGTATAAATGATTCCAACAATGTATATCTGTTTCACACTGATAAATTATCATTATTTTTTCATATTGTGGTGTCATATTTTACATATATTATATTTTAGATATTTTATTTTGTATTGTACTAAATCCAATTAACAATGTGTTTGTTCCTCTAGGCCAACGGAAATGGTAGATTCCACCCCTGGTTGTCGACACATGTCGGCCTCCACCCGCCACTGCCCATGACGATGCTAACGCTAGAGGCGTACGTCAGATGAGAGATTTAGCGGAGCAGAGCGTCCATTTTGGCGTGCTAGTTCGGCAGTGACAGCTGACAAGGGCTTCATCCTGGTGTATAAAAACAGCTTCCGTTTGTCCTGAGCAGAGACAGGTGGGGGTGCCGCAGGTGAGCTCTTTCATGCGTGGCGCTAACATAGCAATAGAACATCAATTTTGTGTCCCTGAAAACATTGAATGAATTGTCTTTATCGGCATTGATATCAACGTTTTGAAAAATTGTATACAACGAGATTACACATGGCACTCCAGGCTAAAACATTTAGCAAAGACTACATAAAGAATAAAGAAAGACAAGACTATCAAGATAAATAGGCACTGTGGACTGCTGGTGTTCCAGGTATGTGTCACCCGCAGGAGGAGACGACCCAGGACACGCTGGAGAGACTACATCTCTAGGCTGGCCTGGTAAATCCTAAGGATTCTGTCGAATGAGCTGGATGAAATGGCTGGGGATAAGGAGGCCAAGGCTTCCCTGCTGAGGCTGCTGCCTCCCTGACCTGAACCTGGATATGTGGAAGATAATGGATGGATGGATGGATGGATGGATGGATGGATGGATGGATGGACAACTGAGTGCTTAGAAAGCTGGCCTAGTTTATAATGATACAGATACCCCTCAGTACTTAGCTCTATGGTTATTGCAGGTTTAATATCACTGCAACTGTCCGTGTATGTGTTCTGATAGGGTGGTGTAAACTGTCAGTCAAAAAGCAGGCGGTTCCTGCCTCAGTAAACAATCTAAGAAGCATAGTGACAGCTAGCTTTTGGCTGCTCGTTAGATTGACAAAAAAATTAATCAATTCAATTGGACTCTAAGGAAAGTCATAAGAGTGCAGTTAAATTGTGATCACCAGCGGCTGTTATGTGGGATTATTATCAGGTTCCAGAAGCGACTCGGAGGCGTTCAGACAATGCAGTAACAGTGCTGCTGGTCCGACCTACTGCTAACGGCTAGGCTAACAACTTTTTGAAGCCACTGGTTTGGACCCTGTATCTTACTAACCCTAAGTCCATTAACAATGAAACAGATGACTTGGGGCAACAACTCGTGGGAATCCGCAACATTTGGGACGGTTTTATTTTAATCATTGGATATATCTGTCTCCATCCAAAGACAACCGATGCTAGCATGTATCTAGCTGGCCGCTCTCCAATTTTTTTTCTTAGTCTGAAAGCAGATTTTCGCCCTCCAATTTCGTTTTTGTTTTGTATAATGACAATTAAACATTTCATTAAACTGCAATTATGTGTTGTGTGTTAATATTTGTTGCTCTATAATTGTTATTTTTTTTCAGTCATATACTCTCATTTGATAATGACATAATCTCGAGGTAGGTTTAACCCTTTGGAGCCTTTTACAAAGGTGTGACGCTACTTCGCAGGGATTTTTTTCGCAGGTGGTTCTGGTCCCCATTAACCACAAAATCTGTGGGATCTTTTTAAAGCAATGAAAAAGAATAGTGCATCGTAACAATAGTGCAATGAAATTAGTGCAACCATAGTTTTATTTAGCAACAACAAGAAAGAAAATCAAAACAAGTTACAAAACATAATTTCAATTTTTTTTTGCTTCATTTAGGGTGGAGATAGCCCTGGGGAAGAAGCTGTCTCTGAGCCTATTTGTCCTCATTTTGTGGGATCTGTTGCACCCAATAGAGGGCAATAGGTCAAAGAGGGGTTGGCTGGGTTGGGAAGAAACTTTTATAATGTTGATTGCTCTGCTAAAGTATCGCAAGCCAGCAATATCCACTGTATTGGGATGAGAGCAGCCAATGATCTTTTGGACCATGTTGATTACTATGTTTTCCTGTCTGCTGCCGTGCTCCCAGCATACTATATGGTGATGCCGTATGCCCAAAAACCTTTCAATGTGGCTCTGTCGAAGATCACCAGCAACCTCTGATCAAGGTTATTCCCTCTTGAGCACCCTCAGGAAGTGGAGTCGCTGGGCCTTCCCCACCACAGCCCAGGTGTTGGCTGACCAGGAGAAGTCCTCAAAGATGTGAATGCCCAGGATCTTCAAACAGGTGGTGTCGTCAGAAAACGTCATAATCATGTTTAGAAGTTGAGTTGGTGAATAGTCCGAGTATACAGGGTAAACATTGAGGGCTCAGCACACATCCTTGGGGGGGATCCGGTGCTCAGCGTCAGGGTGAAAGAGATGGTGTTGCCTAGTTTCAAGGTCTTCGGGCGGTTAGAGCTGCAGCTGCAGATGTAGTGCCCCTGTTGGGATACTTTCTCCAGCAGGACCTCTAGGACGATGGTTTTGAACGCAGAACTGAAGTCCAAGAAGAGGATTCTAACACAGCTCACGTAGCAAACAACAGAGAAAATATGGACACCCCTGACTTAAACAATAACATAAAGTAGTCAGATAATACACACTGTTCCTCTGACACCAATTATGAATTCATTTATCACTGATTGATCAATATTCACATTAATTCTTGATATTTTGCTTTTTATTTTTGTTGTATTTTTTAAAAGGATATTTGAAAACAGTGTTTTTTTTTAATCGGAAGTTTTCTTGTGGAAAACCCAATCCGGCCCATCCTCACTCAGACCCTAGCCCCAGCGACCTCAAGTCAATTGAATTTGAGACCTACGGGTATGCTTTAGCGGGTATGAGGACGGAGGAATCTTTAGTCTTGTTGTTTGTCGTTCTCTAGTGGCGGTGTTGAAAATTACAAAACTGTGATTGGCAGATTTCCACTAAATCCAAACAGGCAGCAATCTTTGGTGGCTTGCGGACGTATTATCTTGGTGTACAAATGGACAGACCCCCACCCCTTACATTCCCAATGTGAGATGGGGCGTATTAGGGGTATGTGAGGCGTAATACCCGGAGGGAGGCGTCTGGTCTGTCCTGCGACACGGGTCCTGGAGTCCTGCCGGTCCAATCTGACTCGATGTGCGTCCTCCTCAGAGCAGCTGCCGGTGTTGGGCACAACACTGGCGCTGACAGCTCGTCCACGGGTCTCGGTGGGACCGTGTCCATCACAGGCAGGCGGGGAAAGGGACAGGTGGGCTCCGGGGGGGTCCGTATGTTGAAAAGGCACCAGACACCTGCTTGAAGGGGTTAGCCCAAGTATGATGGCTGGCAGGACTTTATTGGGGTATGGTTGATTTTGTGTCACATACGTAGAAAGAAATCTGTCGCTTATGGAGAAATGATGGAAAGGAGATCACGATTATGCTAACATGCTTTATTCTTTTATTCCTACTTACCTTACTTCCTTTGTTTCTTCCTACTTTCATTCCCATTTTCTATGTTACTTTTCTTCCTCCCTTCCTCCCTCCTTACTTTCCACCCAGTCTTAATATTTATTTTCCTAATTTTGAAAAAAAAATATTATGAGAGGAAATACAATTCAGTTTTTTTTAGGGATATATTTGCTTTGTTATTTTTTAATGGTTTTTTTTTCTTTATTTTGCCAGGCATTCCACTTGGGCAAGGTTGTTGGGGGTTGGTATGTTGAAAAGGCACCAGAAAGCCACTAGAGAGTGCCAAAGAGTGTACATGAAGGCAGATGTATCTTTTGTGGGTGATTGGCACCTAACTAGATACACTCCAGGAGGCCTAAAGAACTGTGTCAATTTTTAAGAAAATCAGTTCAGCCACATACGAACACAAACGCACGGAAATTGGGATTAATAAATACGATTAGATTACATCAGATCGGATCAGATGACAACAGATCAGATCAGATCAGATTAGATTAGATTCTGATACATTTTAATTGAATTAAATTTTTTGTCATTGATATAATGCCTCCAATATGCTGGTAGGCGCCTTGCATGGCTGACTCGGCTATCGGCCTGTGAGTGTGTGTGTGATATAGATATTGAATCTTTCAGAATATTGTAAGAAGTTTTCAGATTTTTTTTTGGTCTACTGTATTCAACATTATTACATTTTTCCAAAAATATATGTTTATTTTTTTTTTTTCTGTTTCGGGGAATATTTATCTTTTTTTCTGTTTGGGGCTTTTGAGGAGTTAATTCATGTTTTGTTTTTGGGTTTGTTTTTAGTGTTTCAAAAAAATTTGTCTCCCACAATCTTTTTTTCTTTTTTTTCCTTTAGGAATATTTAACTTTTTTTAAATATTGTTTTGTTGAAATTGTTTTTTTCTGGTTTTCTGGGATTTTATGATGTTAAGGGGATTTGTTTAAATATATTTTTTTGTTTATCAGATTTTTTTTTCCTTGTGTTTCCTCAATAGTTTTTTTTTTGTTTTTTTTTTCTAAACAATTAGTGTTTATAATATGTTGTTGCCTGCTCACAAATGAAAACTGAATATTCCCCTACAAAAAAAAACATATTCTGAAAAATTAGTCCGAAAAACTAGAAAACAATATTCGTAAAAACTACCACAATACTGGGGTAAACAACCTAAATGAATAAGTGGCTTCAAGATCTAGAGTCGAACACTTGGTTTTCTGGAGTATAAGTTGCAGGGTTTTTTTTCATAGTGCTACTTAGTGAATTGATAAACACATTGAGTTTTACATTTTTGTTAATGGCACTGTATATCACTTCACGTGTCATTGTCACACTAAACTGCAAGAGGGCGCTCTAGGCCCACGTTGATCATTTTAACTTTGCCCAGTTAAGTCACCTTTAATTGTGACACCCTTACTCACAAAATGTCTCAAAAGACTGCACAGGCCACAATTATGCAATCCCCTGATCTGAAACTGATATGCGGGTGAGAAAACATTCAAAAACCTCAACATGGGAGGAAAATAGGAAACCTTGGGAAGCGGCCACTTAAGAGGTAATCCCACGTCCAGGATGACCAGGCTTCAATACATGTTGCATTGGGTAACAATACACAAAACAATATCAATAAAGAAAAACATAGGTTATATGTAAAATTGTTCAAAAAGTCCATGAAAGCAATGACGCAGCTTCCCATCTCAGCCGGCTGGTGAATGGAGATAATAACATGTATGTCAAGGTGTTGGTCCACTGACTCATCTTGATACGTCCTTCTCCTTCATGTCACTACCAAACAGGGAGCCAGAAAGAACAGGAAAATAAAAGTATGAGGTCCGCATCAATCAGAAGCTTGAGAATAGAATTGTTTTCTTAATTCTAGATTTAAAAACTTCCACTGAGGTTGCAGATCTTATCTCCAAAGGCATATGAATCGACAGTACTTTGGCCCGAATGAAGAAATGATCTGAAATGAAATAATTTGCATTTATATAGCGCTTTTCAAGTCAATGACTTCCCAAAGTGCTTTACATTTTGTTTCACATTTCCCAATAGCGGCTGTGATCTGTGCAGCCATGTAAGGCGCTAACCTGCTTATTGGGGGTATTGGGGGTTCAGTGTCTTACCCAAGGACACTTCGGCATGTAACACGGACAAGACGGGATTCGAACTGGGATCCCTTAATCCTAAAACTATCGCTCTATTTCCTGAGCTACTGCTCCTACTGAAGAACGCTCTCGAGCCTGCAGATCTCGTCTTGGTTCTTGGAGTCACAAGCAAAACAGCATTTTTGGATCAGAAACATAGGGGGAGATCAAATCAGAGAGATAAGAGGGGGCAAGTCCATACAAACATTTGTATGTTAGTAAGAGAACCTTAAAGTCCCATCTTAAGACAGTAAGCCAGTACAAGTTACCTAAAATTGGATTGATATAGTCAAACTTTCATGTCCTGGTCACAAATCCCACTGATGCATTCTGTTGCGGACATTTTTTGAAGCAGAAAGAAGCGAAGAGGCTTATTGTCTACCTCCCGATTGTGGGCAGTGTTTTAACGGTTAGATTCAGTGATTTGAATGGAGGCTGATAGTTTGGTAAGCATGTTATTTATGCTTGAGTTATCAAAATAACTCTTTATATTTCACATCAGGGTGGCTGCGGAGCCTGCATGCTTTTTCTTCCTGGCTCTCTGGTTTCCTCCCACATTCCAAAAACATTCATGTCAGGTTGAATGGCTAGTCAAAATTGTCCTTAGATGTGAATGAGCAATTAAGTTGTCTGTCTCTGTGTGCCCTGCAACTGGCTGGCAACTAGTTCGGGGTGACCCCTGCCCACTGCCGGAAGATAGGCTCGAGCACCCCACTGATGAAGACAATGGGAATAGAATATGGATGGATGGATTTTACGTTATTACTGAAATTATTAGGCATGTCGATCATGTAACATTAGTATACCATATGAACTGATTCAGCCTTTGTTCTCTTCTATTTTAAATGGCCCTTCAACATGATAATGTATGTTTTTGGTGTTGGATTTTATCCAAAAGAAGTCACCCAAATATGCAACTTATTATCTGAATAAAAATTATACTTGTTTTTTTCATTCTTAATCTTGCATTTTTTTGGCTGGTGCAACTCATACTCCCGAAAATACTGTAAACATCGCACCAGCAAGAATATGACTCCGGGAAAAAAAGAAAATGTTAACGATTCCTCGTTATCTCGACTCCTGCCTGACAACATGACGACCAGAACTGAAATTGCACTAATTTTGTTTTTCTTCTCCTCAGCACAGCAGATCAAAACCGGGAGCGAGCAAAGAAGCTTAAAAGCCCCACAGAGACTTTTTTGGGAGGTTCGGGGGAGAAAAAGGGAGTTGGCTCTGAAGCTAACTCCATTGACAGCTATCAGAACTCGGGGCAGACGGAACCACTGGAGCAGCCTCTGGCGCTCTGCATAAATAACTCATGAGCGCCTCATGAATTATGCATAAGTTATGCCTGGGATATTTTATTAATAGGATTGTCTTAATTGAGTTGCGCTGAATAAAGGAGAGTTTCATCTAGGGAGGAATATTAATGAGGCCATCCAACCAAATGCGCTTTCTTTACATAGAGCAGGGGTATCCAACACGCACCTCGTGGGCCGGATCAGGCCCACCAAGGGATTGAATCCAGCCCACGAGACAACGCTGGGAGAAGGTCATGGTGCTGTTCCACTGACTCATCTCGATACGTCCTTCACCCTCATTTCAACACCAACCAGGGAGCCAGAAAAGACAGGGAAAGAAAAGTATGAGGTCCGCATCAATCACAAGCTTTCGAATAAGAAATGTTTCTCAATTCTAGATTTAAAAACTTGCCTTGAGGTTGGAGATCTTATCTCCAAAGGCATATAATTCAACAGTCCCGGGGCCCAGATGAGGAATGCTCTCAAGCCTGAAGATTTATTCTTGGCCTGCAGATTTCTTCTTTGCTCCTCTACCGCCCTTTCTCTCAGTCTCACTTTGTTCACTCTTTCTCTCTATCTTTGTTTGTCTTTATCTCTTTATCTCTTAGTTTTCTCTTTTTCCCAATTTGTGTTTCTTCACCTTCTTTCTCTTTCTCTCTCTCTCATTTCCTCTCTTTGTCTCACTTTCTTTTTTCTTTCTTTTTCTTCCTCTCTCTTTTTCTTTCTCTCTCGCACGCTCTTTTATTTTAAGATAACACACTAGCTTTAGAAAACAAAGAAGTTCTTAATGTATAAGTTGACAATTTCTGTTTTCAATGTAAGAGAAAAGGATGCCAGTTTTGCTAACTAAAGATGGTAAAGCTAGTTTTGGGGTAGAAGAACACGACACACAAGTTTTGAAGAAGCCAGTTTTGGTGTACAAAAACACAATGCTTGCTTTTTGAAGGGAAAAAAAGAAAAAAATGCAAGTTTACTACAAAAGGAGATAAATTAAGGTATCGGCGTGCAAGAAACCAGTTTTTGGTGTAGAAGATGCTACGATGGGATTGACTAACTTTTTTCCAAAAATAAAGGGACAATGCCAGACCTAAAAGAAGACAATGCAAGCTTTTGAAGTGTATTTTCTTGAGTGCAAGCGGGAAGTAGGGAAAACATAATGTTGTTAAGTTGGAATGAAGATTTATATAGAGAATATCGCGCAGGTCAAACTTGAGATCTTACATTTGCACAGACAAAGAGAAAATGTGAGGGCAGGGCGAAGGACCGCCGAAGGTCGAGCCGAAAAAGGACAGACCACTGGGAAAAAGGAAAATAGTACCACGGCCTTCTGGAACACAGATCTTACCACATGCAGCCACTCTGGAGCAGGGCTAAGTGTCCTCTGTGAAATTCACATCCGCGAAGGTGAGGCTCCTCGGACAATAGTGGTAAAAATATTCAAGAGTATATCAGATTCAGATTCAGATATACTTTATTGTCATTCGTGTACACGTGTATACAGAACGAGACGTCGATACATCTGACCTTCCTTGAGCTTCAGATAAGTCTAACCATGACTTTGTCAGAATTTCAGCGCAGCAGTTCGTCATCTCGCGGTTAGTTCCAATTGTAAACGGTCCAGTTTATTGTCCAGAGAGCGAACGTTGGAGAGGAAAATGGATGGGAGAGGCGTTTTGAAGGGTTTAGCCTTTAGGCTGCGGTTAGCCCGGCCCGACAACCCCGCTTCCTCCTCCGGTCACACCGCTCTTGCCGCTCTGCTTCGCTGCTTTGTAGGCCGCTGGGTCTTGTTGACGTATGTGTGTGTATATACATTGAAATCAACTTCATTATTTTAACATATATAACATCATACCTGTTTTCAGTGTAAATAAAATTCGACTTTTGCACAGAGCCAAAGACTTTAGGTTTAAGGTGATGCTAGCATTTTGAGAACAAAGGAAATGCAAGCTTACTATGTAAAATAATACAATGCTAGCTTTACACACATAAGGAAAACCTAGTTTTTGGCATATAGGGAGTTCATGTCCATTTTCAATGTAAAAGACGATACAAGTTTTTAAGCCTAGAACAGGATTCGTATACCTTTTTATGGGAAAATTCGAGCACTTTTGAAAGACTTTCAAGGCCACTTTCCCAATTTCTCTAGTACTAATAAAAATAATTATCCAGTGCTGATCAAAGGAAGTCTGGACCCTAGTTTTAAACACTAGCCTTATTTCGATACCCTAAATTAAATTTAAAACCCTAACAACCCAAACCCTTGCTCCTAACCCTGGTCCTACACCTAACACTGGCTGTAACTTTAGTCCTAACCCTGTTTCAAACCGTAACCCTAGCTCTAAATGTACTTTGGAACCCTACATTCACTTTAGAAACCTGACATGGAGCTTAAACTTTAGTTCCTAATCCAAACCCATTTTTTGGAACCATCAAATACATTTAAAACACATATTTGAATGCCAAACTTAAGAATCAAGTCGTTCTCGTACTCGGATTCTGACCCGAACACGGAAGCAGATCTTCCGTAGCGAGCGATGGTGGTGTAAGGGATGAAAAAACTGGTCTGTATCCGGGACTGGGAGAGCAAAGCGTGGTCAGGATCGGAAATGAGTCGTAAGCCTGGACAGGAGAGTAGACGTAGTCAGGATCAAAAATGGGTCGTAAGCCGGGACCGGAGAGCACACGTGGTCAGGATCATGACAGGTTGTGGCCGGAGATAAACGGGAGCAAAAACGGGACAGGCGCTAGTCAGGGTCGAAAAAGTCTTGCCTTGTAACAACCGAGGTTTGCAGACGGACTGAAAACAGGGGATTGACAGGACTGGGTTTGAATACGGAACGGGAGCCAATAAGATCCCACCGCGGGCACAGGTGATACACATCGGTAATCATGACAGAACCCCCCCTCAAGGGACGACTCCAGAAGTCCAAAAAACCGGAACATCCAAAAAGAAAAAAAGTAATATTCCACCAAATGAACCGATGCCCCATTATCAGCATCAGGGGGCGGCTCCAGAAATCCACAAAACAGAAACACAAAATCCAAAAAGAAAAAAAACGACGTCCGGGCAGGCAGACGGATTGTCCAGGCAGACCGACGGATGGTCCAGGCAGGCCTACGGATGGTCCAGGCAGGCCGACGGACGGGTCAGGCAGGCGGACGGATGAGTCAGGTAGGCGGAGGAACGAGTCAGGCAGATAGACGGGCATGGGAGGCAGACAGACGGCATGGTGGGCAGGCAGACGGGCATGGCGGGCAGGCTGACAGGCGAGTCAGGCAGGCGGACGAACGCCTCAGGCAGGCATACGGACAAATCAGACAGGCGAATCAGGCAGTCATACGGGCATGGCAGGCTGGCCGACTCATTTTGATATCTAGTTTTGTAGTATTTTTATAGTATTGTAATACTTCTGTAGTAGTATTTTTGTTGTATTTCTGTCATAATGTTTCTGTCGTAGTATTTTTGCATTACAGTGTTATTGTAGTGGTAGCTCTGTAGCATTTAGTATTTTTGTAGTATTTCTTTAGTATTTTTGTAATATTCCTGTTGTCATTTTTGTAGTATTTATGTAGAAGTATTTCTGTAATGTAGTATTACTGTAATAGTATTACAGTCATTGTTGTGGAGTATCTCTTTTCTTTCCGAAATAAAAGTAATAGCATGTTTAAGGTCCCCGTTTTCAACTACTAAATCCCAAGTGATCCCATGAGCCAAGAAGAGATCCCCAGGTTCGAGAGCGTTCTCCATTCGGGCCCCGGGGCTGTGGAATACTCTTCCCCCTGAGATTCGATCTGCAACCTCAGTGGAAATGTTTAAATCTAAGCTTAAAACACACTTCAATTCTATAGAATATGAATAACCTATATTTTATGTTGACAATATCTGTGTATCTGTGTATTATTTGCCCTCATGTAGGTTTTAGATCAGGTGATAATAGTCCGTGGTTTGCAATAATCTGTGGTCTGTCCCTTTGAGACCTTTTGTGATTAAGGGTTATACAAATAAACATGACTTGACTTGACTTAAATTTGATATCTATAGTTTTGTAGTATTTTTTTAGTATTGTTGTAGTGTTGTTGTGCTACTAATGGAAAGACATTGCTGCTGCTGGATGTGCTGTGGGTTTGTTTTTCCATTAGTAGCACTTTATCTATTGTAGACATTTATATTATATTTGGACCGTTTTTGTTTGAAATGGCACATTAAAAAGCGTTTTGAGCTGCATTTGGCCCACGGGCTGTAGTTTGCCCACAGCTGGTCTAGAAAATAAGGGCAATGCCAGTTTTAAAAGTTAGAAGAGGACGCAATTTTCCGACAAGAGAACAAAAAGGAAAGAAAAAGATTTAAAAAAAAAACAGAAAGAAAGAAGAAGAAAAAGGAAAAAAAGACAGATTTTGGGGGGTTCCTTGATCAGTACATTATCAATAATAATGTAATATTTGGCACAAAATGAAGTAGTGTTCTTACATCTAAAATGAATATATAATTCTACTAAATTATACAACCCTTAGGAAAGCCCTCACTCAGACATTTTATTCTGTTGGAAAAACTCAGATCACAAACATGAAACAATCGTAAGGTCATTCCAAATTGCAACACGTTGGCATTCAGAAACACGAAAAAAAAATTGAGAAAAAAACATTGCAATGTTCAGTAAATGTTACTTTTATACAGCAAGTGCAGGGAAATAAATATTGAATTGAACAGTCAGAGCTTGGAAAATTAAATTCTGAGGAAAAAAATGGAATCAGTGCATTTTGAGTAGAAAATAGGGACGCACCCAATCAATTTTTTGTCCTCAATTGGGCACCTTGCTTAGATTAAGTATGCGGTTAGCAGTCAAAAACAGTGCTGTTATCACACTTTAGATGGCTCCTGGACTAAGTGGATTGGTAAGAATCATGGTTACGACAAGAGAGATGTCTCTTGAGACCAAAGACAGGATCATCAAACTTCTTGACGAAGGTAACTCTACTCTATGATTGCCAAAGATATAGGGTGTTCACAGTCAGCTGTATCAAAGATTTGGACCAAGTGCAAACAGCATGAGAAGAATGTTAAAGTCAAGCGTACTGGTAAGCCAAGGAAGACATGTAGGCATCAAGACAAACAACTAAAGGCCATATGTCTTGAAAACGGAAAATGCACAATAAGACAAATGAAGAGGAAATGGATGCTAGTTGGAGTCAATGTATGTGACACAACTGTGCAAAATCGGCTAAAGGATTTTCATACAGGAAAACTAAAAGGAACCCATTGTTGACGCTTAAACAAAAAATAACAAAACTACAATGGGCTAAGGTGAGGCAATCATGGACTGTGGATGACTGGATAAGGGTAAAGTTCAGTGATGGGGGGATGGCAATTGTCAAATCTACACTAAAGTTGACATTGGCATTTTGGACAGCTTTCAATTGAAACAATGTTTGGGGATGATAAACTCATTTATAAAACAAGGAGGATAAGGCTATAGTTATAATTTACATGATATTTACACAAGAAATGTCGGCATGTAGAATGTTACATACAGTTGGTATCGTAATACAGTTGCTATTGTAAGGGTTGTGCAATTTTGCATTTGGTGCAAAAGTCATCATAGTGCAAAAAAAAAATAGTCAACATATGCATTGGTGCAAAAATAGTCATCATAGTGCAGAAAAAAAATGGTCAACATTGTGCAAGGTGAGCAGTAAACATAGTGCAGTCAACATGTGCAAGAACATAGACATGAGTACCATTTTATATTCGTGTGAGGTAGTGTTTTTGCAAGGGTTTTTCAGTTTTTGTGCGGTGTCTCTTTAGGGTGGTAATGGCAGTGGGGAAGAAACTGTCCCTAAGTCTGTTTGTTTCTGCTTTGTGTGACCTGAAGTGCTTGCCGGAAGGCAGCAGGTCGAAGAGGTGGTGGCCAGGGTGAGAAAAGTCCTTGGTGATGTTTTCTGCTCTGCTGAGGTAGCGAGAGCAGGCAATGTCCTCCAGACTGGGCAGAGAGCAACCGACGATTTTCTGGGCTGTTTTGATGACCCTCTGTAGCGTTTTCCTGTCTGCTGCTGTGCACCACACCGTAATGCAGTATGTTAGAATGCTCTCCACTGAGGCTTTGTAAAAGGATACCTGCAGCTGCTGTTTTAGATTATTTTTCCTGAGCACTCTAAGGAAATGTAGTCTCTGCTGGGCCTTCCCTACCACCGCTCTGGTGTTTGCAGTCAAGGAGAGGTCGTTGGAGATGTGCACACACAGAAATTTGAAGGAGTGGACTCTCTCTACACAGTCTCCTTTCAAGTCCATGCCTCAGTGACTGCAAGCTTCCATAAAAGCCAAATGTTGTGCAATTTAATACAAGTAATGTTTTGATTGTTATTTTTTTCATTTTTCATGATTCCGTATTTTTTCCATATTTATTTTCTTGCACTTTCTCTATAAAAAGACAATTGCAATGTTATTCTTAATTTATTTTAGTGTGTGAATGCCAATATGTTGCACTTAGGAATTACCTTAGGATTGTTTTATGTTTGTGATCTTTTTTCTGCAGAATAAAATGTCTGAGCGGGGGCTTGCCTAAGACTGATGATTCCATACTTCTTGCTAGGGGTTGTTTTTTTTCACCCTCCAGTGAACGTTTATCTTATTTAAACTACAAACGTTTTAATACTCAGCAACTTTGAAGTCAAACCCTTCGTGAAAGAACAAATGTTAATTAAAATACGCATTCACTTTTCAGTGTCGCAACAAATAAACCAAAAATTACAAGAATGAAGTATACAATTTTTTTTTCAAAGCTGATCGTTAAGCACATCACTGAAAACCACAGGAAACATAAAAACATATTTATAAACCTAAAAAAAAGGTTAAAATGCCAAAAGAAATTCACCTTTTATATACAAACAAATGTAAAGTCAACAACACAGAATCCATGGGGAAAAATGCATATTAGTCAATCACAAAAGGGAAAAAGGGGGGAAAAAACTCTTAGAAGGGAGTTGGCTGTCCATTGGTTTAAAAATGAAACCTGATGTAAGCTGTTGCTTTTAAAGTGGATTAGTGCTGTGTAAAAAACCTTTTGGGGTATTAATAGTTGTGATTGATTTTTCTTTTCAAAATTAAAAATAGATCCTCTACTGAATGATCAAGACAACACTAAAAATGGTTTATCTTCAATTCCAAATCAAATGAGACCGATCAAAAGTGTGCCAACATAAATTAAGCTTAATTAATAAGAGTTGTTTAAAAGGAAAAAAAACTGCGGCAGGGTATACACGCACAAAAAATATTTCTCCAAATAACTTGAATTAAAGAAATATGCTTTCCACTTTCAATGAGACGCAAGTCAATTCACGGCCGCTATTGGTGTATGAGTGTGTGTGAATGGGTAAATGTGAAGCACATTGTAAAGCGCTTTGAGAAGTCTTCATTGACTTGAAAAGCTCTATATAAATGCAGATCATTTAATTACATTTATTTTCTCTTCTCTTGAGAGCCTCTTCCTTCTCCTTGCGGAAACCACGTCGGGCTATAGTACAGTACATTTAACTTTCGGCTCACTGTCGCTGATTATTTTCGTCACATGCCCACAGAGATCGTATATTTTCAGAATTACCATGTAGGCACCCGTGTTACTTTACAAAATATCCAAATAAATCAACATGAATGTTTCCCAATACCGCTTTTACACAAACAGCAATGTACACACAACCATTACAATTGTAGTAGTTCTGACGTAATATTTCTGTAGTAGTAATTTGGCAGTATTTCTTTAGTAATATTTCTGTACAATTTTTTTGTATTATATTATTCCTGTAGTGGTATATTTGTAATATTTCTAAAGATGTATTATAAAGTATTTGCGCAAGAGTATTTCTTTAGTGTTTCAGTAGTCTTTTTGTAATATTTCCATTGTAGTGTTTTTGTAGTATTAAATAGTTTTGTAATGTCGTTGTATGTTTGTAGTATTTATGTTGTAGTATTTTTGTATCACAATATTACTTTAGTAGTGTTTTTGTAGTATTTCGTATTTTCCATTTCAAAATAAGGACAAAAAATGAGTATATTAGGTGCCTGTTTTAAGCACTAAATTTGATTTTTAGTTTTGCAGTATTTTTGTAGTGTTTCGTGTTTTTTTTCTTTTTTGAGTGAAGGTAAAATAAGTTTATTGGGTCCCTGTTTTTAGCACTAAACTTGATGTTTAGTTGTGTCGTAATTATGTAGTATTTGTATTGTTGACAAAGGGACTGTGGACAAAGTTGACAACCAAAAACATTTTTTTTTCAATTAGTAATACTTTATTTTACATTATATAGATTGTGATTATGCAGCATGGCAGCGCAGTGGTTAGCGTGTGTGCGGCACAGTTCTGAGGTCATGAGATCGAACTTCCTGTGTGGAGTTTGCATGTTCTCCCCGTGCTTGCGTGGGTTTCCTCCGGGCACTCCGGATTCCTCCCACTTTCCAAAAACATGCATGTCAGGTGAATTGGCCGGTCCAAATCGTCCCCAGGTGTGAATGACCGAGTGAATTGTCTGTCCCTGTGTGCCCTGTGACTGGCTGGCAACCAGTTCAGGGTGTCCCCTGCCCAAAGATAGCTGGGATGGGCTCCAGCACCCCCGTGACCCTACTGAGGATAAGCAGTGCAGATAATGGATGGATTGTGATTATATTTTGACAATTTTCTTTTTGTGGGCCAGATAAAAAAAAACGTAAACTGGCCGCATTAGGCCCGAGGGTCACATTTGCCTAGTTTTGCTATAAATAGTCCCCAAGGTTCTGTCTAAATTACGTCATTATTTAATTTAAAGTGAGAATCAAAACAAAAACTGCAATTTTACTGACACCTTAAAAGGGATGAATATAGAAATGAACAATGATATACTGTATATATATATATATATATATATATATATATATATATATATATATACACACACACACACACACACACACACACACACACACACACACACACACACACACACACACACACACACACACACACACACACACACACACACTTGGGTATTAACATTCAATAACAAAATCCAGACATATTTCAAAAGTGTGTTGACATCTTGACGTTCACTGATCGTTTGTTTCCGTTTGCAATTTTTGTGACACCTGTGATATGTACAAATCACCAGCAGAGGTCGCGGTCCACCAGTCAGGAAATCAACTAGTTTTTCTCAAGCTTGTTTAGTTAAAACAAACGTTTTTTTTTTAAACTTTGTCATGTACGGTAATTGATTGTGCCTGAGGAGCAGACGCGTTATTACTGTAGAAGGGGCCCGCGTGGTATCGGGGAGGGGGTTTTGGGGTTTTTAAGGGTTATTGATCTATCTTCGTTATTCATTATCCATTATCCGTTATCGGTCAGTTCATGATACGCTACAAAGCCTAGGAGCCGGGACACTTACTCTCAGCCAAAAGGCCAAGCTAAGGTCCTAGCCCTAAAGCCTTGCTGCGATCATGTTTGTAACCAAGCGATGACACTATACCGTGTTCTGTAAATAAACAAAGTTCATGTTGAGTTTAAAGAGGACTCTGTCCATCTTTTACATGGTGTCAGAAGTCTGAAAGGATCCAGATAAGGAGACAAGTCATAATGGCCAAGTTTAATCCTCCATCGAACTTTGCTTTCGAGAAACCGTCAGAATGGCCGGACTGGAGGCAGCGTTTCGAGCGCTACAGAATCGCTACGAAACTAAACAAAGACGATGGACAAGTTTAAGTAAGCTGCTTGATGTATGCAATGTGAAGCAAGGCGGAGAATGTGTTCAAGTCTTTTGTTTTTGCTAATGAGGGTGAAGAGAGGATAATTATGACATTGTGCTAAAGAAGTTTGATGACTACTTCGTTCCGCGGAGGAATGTCATCCACGAACGCGCGTGTTTTCATCAACGTTTCCAGAAGCCTGGGGAGAGGGCATAAAGCTTCATACGGGCTTTATATGAACTATCAGAACACTGTGATTTCGGCACGAGCCGTGAGGGAAAACATCCGAGACCGAATAGTTATTGAAATATTGGACAAGGAAGTGTCGCGTAAGCTTCAATTGATGGAAGGCCTGACATTGACTCAGACTGTGCAAGTAGTTCGACAGGCGGAAGAGATTACTGCGCACGTCAACATGCAAGGAGAAGCAATAGGGACGGTGCATGAAGTTACAAGGCAGAGCTACAGATACCCAAAGTCTAAACTAAAAGGTGGGGAGAAAGACAGAAAATGGGGAAATGTGAGAAAATGTCTTACATGTGGAAAAACACAGCTTGACAAAGATGAAAACTGCCCTGCTAAGAAATCTACCTGCCATATCTGTCACAAAGCTAGAGTGTGCAGGAATGAAAAGCAAGTGAATGAGATTAGTGAGCGAGCAGAACAGTCAGGACAACCCGAGCAGCCAGGACAACCCGAGCAGTCAGCATACTTCTTGGGTGCCGTGTCACATGTGAAAAATGTAAAAGAACAGTGAGTGGTCAGTTGAGCTCCGGCTAAATAAAAAGCCAATAACCTTCAAAATCGACACAGGGGCAGATGTTAATGTCGTCAGCGAGGCGACGTACAACACATGCACTCCAGAAAGTGTGTTAGAGCCACCAGACATTCCACTGGACAGCCCAGGTGGAGAGCTAAATTGTCTAGGGAGGTTCCAGGCCACAATAACCTACAAAGGAAAATCATATCCACTAACAGCCTATGTAGTACAGGGGATCACTAATAATCTCTTAAGTCGCTCAATGTCAGTGAAAATGAATCTTGTGAGGAGAATAGACGAAATCAGTTTGAACATTCAGCAACATGCAGACTATGGGACATTGAAATCAGCCAGTGAGAATACAGCTTAAAGACAATGCCCAGCCGTATGCTGTACATACTGCACGCCGAGTACCACTCCCGATGATCCAGAAGGTAAAAGAAAAGCTAAAGAGAATGGAGAGTAATGGCATCATTGAGCTTGTGACACAACCTACTGAGTGGTGTGCACCTATGGTCCCTGTCAGGGGTCAGCAATAAATGATTGGTGAAAAATGAATGCCATTAATTGCGAAAAATTAATGGAATGGTTGCTTAAACTCATAAATCCATTTATTGCAAAATTTAAATAATTAGCAATTATTGCGACCCATTAATTGCGAAAATATTCGGGCTCATATTACCTATGAAAACCGTAGATATCAACGTTATTTAACAACGGCAATGCTTTTCTAAGAAATTTTTAGCGAAAATGTATTACTTTTGCACATATTTTTATTTCAAAACCTCAATTTTTGACGATGATTTTGAAGTAAGGCCGGCCTTATATTCGGGGAAACACGGTAGCTGTACGTACGTAGTGTGGTTGCAAAGCAGCTTTTTAATTGGTCGGGACAAAATCGGGCTTCTTGATTGGCTCACGTTTTGCCTCAAGCACGTACGTAGTGGATGCACATACGCACACGTTGTACACCACTACTACTACGCTGTATTGATTGTAATCTTCGCACGGTTATGGGACCGAAGGAAAAAATGGTTAGAGAGTACTTTACGCAGATTGATGTCGTCAACGGCAAATGGCGCTGCTCATGTGGCGCCGAGCGCATCCAACGGCGCAACACCGGTTGGAGCAATTTGGAAAGCCACATTAAAAGTCAGCACTTGAAGAAAGAAAGTGATGCAAAGAAGCAGGAGTCATCCAATCCTGGATCGATAGAAAATTTCCTGTCGTCACCGGCTAGTATACAATTAAATTACCAATTAATGGCTAGAAATCCAATAAATACCCATTAATTGGCCTTGCCGCGAAAAAATTAACATTAATTTTTTCGCACTTAAATATTTATTTTTTTTCCAAAAATCAATTACTGATGACCCCTGGTCCCTGTCTCAAAGAAGAACACAGACAAAGCTCGCATATGTGTTGATCTCAAAAGACTGAATGAATCTGTCAAAAGGGAGCGATACATCCTACCTACTGTGGATGAGATAACAGCCAAGCTAAGTGGAGCAACTGTTTTTTTCATCACTCGATGCAGCCAGCGGGTTTTGGCAAATTCCACTGCATCCAGACAGCATCAAGCTCTCAACCTTTATAACTACATTTGGTCGGTACAGCTTCAAACGCTTGCCATTTGGAATTACTAGTGCACCTGAAATTTTCCAGAGGAAGATGATGGAGACTCTACAAGGGTTGGAAGGTGTAGAGGTCTTCATGGACGATATTTTGCTCTACGGGAGCAATATGGAGCAACACAACAGATGTCTCAACAAAGTGATGCATCATATTCAGTCAGCTGGACTTAAACTGAATAAGGAGAAGTGCTCCATTAGGCAAAGCCAACCTAAGTTCTTGGGGCATCTCATCGACAAGTCAGGGATTCGACCTGATCCTGAGAAGGTTGCAGCAATTCGGAAAATGCCACCTCCAGGAAATGTCACTGAGCTAAGGCGAATCCTGGGAATGGTGACTTTCCTTGGCAGGTACATTCCCAACCTCTCCACTGTGGGGCAGCCACTCCATGAGTTGCTGAAGGACAAGAATAACTGGACGTGCGTACATGCTCAACAGACAGCCTTCGAAAACATCAAGGAATTACTGACGACCGCACCGGTGCTGGCCTACTATGATGTCACCAAACCCACGGCAGTGTCAGCAGATGCTAGCAGTTTTGGACTGGGGGGTGTGCTGTTACAACTTCATGGAGAACAGTGGAAACCAGTGGCATACTGCTCCAGACGACTATCTGATGCAGAAACACGTTATGCCCAGATAGAAAAAGAGTGTCTGGCAGGTGTGTGGGCATGTGAAAAGTTTGACAGACACCTAAATGATCTTGAATGTTTCAGGTTAGTGACAGATCACAAGCCGTTGGTACCTCTTATCAACAGTCAGAGCTTGGAAAATGTTCCTCTCAGATGTTAGCGTCTACTGATGAGGCTCGTGAGATTCAGCGCTGTGGCTGAGTATGCACCAGGTAAAACTCTTGTGGTAGCAGACACACTGTCACGCAGCCCACTGACATGTAGTGAAGGGGATGTGGATACACACAGTGCTGTAGCTTGCTATGTAGCCTCAGTAGTCGGGGGAATACCAGCTTCTCCAAAGAGACTTGAAAACATTAGAAATGTCACTGCAACTGACACAGAGTTACAGCTTGTCAGTAAGCTTATCAGGTCAGGGTGGCTTGAACACATAAGTAGTGTCCCTTTGGATGCGAGGGAGTTTACCAAAGTGAAGTCAGAGCTCTCCGTTGAAGGCAGCCTAGTCTTAAGAGGGTGCAGGATTGTCGTGCCACGTTCTATGAGAGCCGAAATTCTAGAGAAGCTACACCAGGGGCACCAAGGCCTGATCAAATGTAGAGAGAGAGCCAAAACATCAGTGTGGTGGCCAGGGCTGTCCAAGCAGTTAAAGGACACAGTGATGTCATGCCAAGTGTGTTTGGAAATGAGAAGGAAACAACAAAAGGAACCTCTTATCTCCACACCACTACCTGATCGACCTTGGCAAAGAATTGCATTGGACCTGTGTGAACACAACCACCACAACTACCTGATAATGACTACTACTCTCAATTCTTGGAAATACTGCACCTGTCCTCAACCACTAGTTAACACATAATTGAAAATCTAAAGACGGTGTTTGCCAGATTTGGGGTTGTTGACCAGGCAGTTAGCGATAACGGTCCACAATTTGCGAGTGCAGAGTTTCAGAATTTTGCAAAGGAGCTGGATTTTGAACATACAACATCCAGTCCTTATCATCCTCAAGGCAATGGGCATGCCGAAAGAGCAGTACAGGTTGCTAAGAAAATCCTGAATCAAAAAGATCCATTACTAGCCCTGATGATCTACAGATCCACTCCATGTTCCACCAGTGCTACAGTCCAGCTGAACTGCTAATGAGAAGGAGGATCAGGACGACAGTTCCAACCTTGGAGAAGAATCTCCTACCCAGATGGCCCAGCAAGAAAACGGTAAAAGTGAACGATGCCAAGCAGAAAGCTGTGCAAGCTCACTACTTCAACCGCCGTCACGGAGCCAGACTCCTACCTGCTCTACAACCAGGAGCAACGGTCTACACCAGGCTGGACCAAGAAAAATCATGGTCTAGACCAGCTGTGGTCTCAGGAGAGGCTGCTACCAGTAGATCCTACAATATCACCACCCAAGACGGTGCTGTTCTACGGCGGAATCGTCGTCATCTCCTGACATCGTCAGCTTTACGCCGCACTCAACCATCGTCTACAGAAAGTGATGAAGTGCAGTTACAGTCTACTATTCAAGAAGAGACTGTCCCTGCAGTCCAGGTTACAGATCCATCCGACACACCTCCACCAAGACGGATTGTGTCAAGGTCTGGAAGGGTGTGTAAACCTGTTACCAGACTTGACCTGTGAATGAGTCAAAATTCATTACGGCCTTTGGGGGGGGTTAAGAAATGGAAGAGACAACACACACAGGGGACTAATTTTTCTTTTTCGGATGATAATGCTGTGAAAAAAAAAAGAAAAGAAAACATTGTCCCAGAAATGTGAGTTGTGACCAAATGTTATGATTGAAATGACATATTGTTTGCACATTGTAGTTGCAATTACTGCTTTGAATCTTAAACTGTGACTTGAATGCCAATTTCATTTAGCAATGTGCAATTGACCGTTGATTGTTTGATTTATTGTTATCAATAATTTTCCCTGTGGTAAGATAATGTCAGATCTACCTATTTATTTGTTTTAGACAGCCTTGTGAAAAGCTGCTATGTTTCTTTCAAAAGAAAAAAAAAGGGGGGGGAGATGTCATATACGGTAATTGATTGTGCCTGCGCAGCAGACGCGTTATTACGGTAGCAGGGGACCGCGTGGTACCGGGGAGATGTTTGTAACCTAGCGAAGACGTGTTCTGTAAATAAACAAAGTTCATGTTGAGTTTAAAGTGGACTCTGTCCATCTTTTACAAACTTAGTCTTCAAAAATGTTTAGAAATTGATTTCCAACACCAGTTTAATTGTTTATTTTTTGTAAGCTTAAATTTTAATGATTCCTGATTTGCCAATGGCAAGTTTTGTTTTATCAATGTTGGTGTGCATTGTGAGGTTATTACATTTTAAACCTGTTTTTAAATACATTCTTATCTCCGTTTTTCTCAAATAATAAAATAATACTTAAAATGAATAATTATAAACACTTATCCGCCAGTGGAACCTTTTTTTCCTATGTTTACTAAATGTTTCTTTTTTTCTCCACATTCCGCAGCCTACGTTAGCCTATACCGCAGGTGTCAAACAGGCGGCCCCCGGGCCAGGTAAGGCCCGCTAAGGGATTGAATTCGGCCCGCGAGACAACACTCAGCAGAGAAGCGCGAGAAAAATAAGCTGCAGGTTGAAATATGTCAACTTGCTGTTACCAAAGCCAGGTGCCTCGAACAAAGACACTGTACTTGTATTTATTTCTCTCTCTTTCTTTTCCACCCCTTTTCTTCCACTCTGTCTCTGTCACTCTATGTGTCTCTCTTTTTCTCTTCCTTTGTTGCTCTTTGTCTGTGTCTTTTAACCTCTTTTGCTCTAACTTCCTTTTTTCCTTTTCTCTGTTATCTTTCTCTCTTCATACCCTTTGCGCTTTCTTTAATCTACAGTATTCCCTCCTTCTGTTTTTCTACTTCTCTTTGGATTTTCTTCCTCTCCCTTTCTTTCCCCCTTTCTCTCGACTTTTTATCTTTTGTTTCTCATGCTCTCTCCCTCCCTCTCTCTTTTTCTTTCTTTGTCCCGCCCTCTCTCATTTTCCCTCCCTCTTTCTCTTCCTTCTTTATCCTTCTTTTTCTTTCTCTTTAATCTACTAGTCCGGCCCCCAACAGAATGTTTGTTCTATCGTGTGGCCCCCGAGTCAAAATGAGCTGGACACCCCTGACCTGTTTGATATAAATGATTTTGTCTCCAAAATGTGCGAATATCTTAAGCCAGTGGTAACTAAATCAAATGATGATTGAAACAATGGTTAGCCAATGGAATTTTCAACATAAATGCAAGCCATTTTACCGGGGTAGTATTCATTAAGAGACGAAAATAACGTGTTCAAGGTAATTCACTGATTCATCCTAATGCAGCTTTATTACGTGCAAGTGTGCTCATCCATTGATTTGACTTCTGGAAAGAGAAGTCAAACATTTACAAATCATTCTCAATTGCTAACAAATGGCTAAAGTAAAATATAAATTTGCAAACTTTTTTCTTCAAATGGACACTTATGGAAACACCTAAACCTACCCTTAGAAAAACATGGAGAATACAATGTTTAGTTTTTCAGATTGTAATCAAATTTGATAGGGTACCAGCAAAGTTTTAAAGCTACTGTCTCACCTGTTTTATAGCTAAGATGCCCATGCTACACTCATCTGCAGACATTTAATTGCAAGAAAGAAAATGGATGCGACAATTAAAACCTTTTTCTTTGTGTTCCAACTCAGATTACTCAATGTTGGTAGCACTTTCAGTGATTATTTTTTTAGACAAAATATCAAGAGTGTTAGCTTTCAAAAATGACCAAAACCATCAATATTCTCCAAATGGTTCAAGAACAGCATTCATTTTACTTTGGGTACATCTCGAATTGGGATTTAAGCGAATTGTACAGGAACAATAAGGGGTTAATATATAAAAAGAAAAATATGAATCTGCTGACACCCATGCTTATGGAGGAAAGCACATTGCTTGAAGCAGGCAGCACAGAAGACAAATATTATTCAGACATTTATTATTTTCATATACATTTAAGCAGGTTTGATCAAATCAAACCTTATGTCGTTCACAAGCAGAGCAGAATAAGAACAAATTTACTTACAATGATGAAGTAAAAGCAGTTTACATAAAATGAAATCCCTTAAAATTCTTCAAAATAATCACAAATGTACAAGCTAAAATAATAGTAATTATACTTTTGAATTTTAAAATGATTGATAATATACAGTCAGTGCTTCATAGAAGCGTCCTAGACATTGTTTATTACAACAGTAATTAACATCAAATACACAACAAATATATCTCATCTCATTAGCCGTACCGCTTATCCTCATTAGGTTCGCAGGGGGGGTTGGAGCCTATCCCAGCCATCTCTGGGCAGTGGGCAGGGGACACCCTGAATTGGTTGCCAGCCAATCGCAGGGCACACAGGGACAGACAACTCATTTGCTCATTCACACAGGGACAATTTGGACCGGCCAATTCACCTGAAATGCATGTTTTTTGGAAGGAGGAAACCGGAGTGCCTGGGGGAAACCCACGCAAGCATGGGGAGAACATACAAACTCCGCACAGGAAGTCTGGAGCTGGATTTGAACCCACGACAGGTTCCCATGACATGAACTGTGCCGCACAAGCGCTAACCACTGCGCCGGGAAATATACTTTGAATTTTGGCGGGATGATTTGATTCCCGATGTGTGAATATGATCAACACCTATAAGATGCACTCTTAACATAAACTTGTAACCCTTTAAGATCCATTCTAGCTAGGCTGCCATGGAAGGGTTTAGACGTCAAAGATACAGTCTTGCATAGGCGGTTGTAGGTGTCAAAGATACATTCTGGCTAGTCTGCCATAGCTATGGATTCTAGCTACGCTGCCTTAGACTGCTATAGATGTGGGATATATATTCTTGCCAGGCTATCGTTGACGGCTATAAACGTCAGATATCAAATCTAGCTAGGCTGCTATAGATGCCAAACATCTGTTCAAGCTAGCCAGCCTAGACGGTACAGACGTCATAGATCCATTTTAGCTATAATACCTTAGTCAGCTATAGAGGTCAAAGATCCATCCTAGCCCGGCTGCTATATGCCAAACATACATTCCAGCTAGACTGCCATATACTGCTATTGACATCTAAGATACATTTTTGCTAGGCTGCCGCAGACGCCAATGTTCCATTCTTGCTAGGCTGCCATTAACACCTATAGACTTCTTAGATACAACCGAACTAGGCTGCCATAGAGTCAAATATTAATTACAGCTAGGCTGCCATTGATGGCTATTAATGTCAACAGTCCATCATAACAATCTGCTACATACACCAAAGAAGCAATGGCTAAATGGGTCAGATTTTCATTCTAGCAAGGTTTCCATAGATGATAAAGATAGATTTCAGCTAGGCTTTCTTTGACGCACATCAAAGATACATTCTAGCAAGACTGACAATGACAGCTACAGATGTCATATACCCACTTTAGCTAAAATGTATTAAATGACTATAGATGGTAAAGATCCATTTCAGCTAGGCGGTCGTAGACTGTTCTAGACGTCAAAAATCAAATCAGCTATGTTTCTGTAGATGTCACACATCCATTCTAGATAGACTGCCATTGACAGCTATAATCGTCAATGATCCATTCCAGCTCGGGTGATAGACGTCTAAAATCGTCATTTAATTCAGTTGTGCTTTAGTTTGATGTCTTTAATTTTTCAGTCAACCATGTCTCAATGAAAAAAAAGTTGAAAAGTTTCAGATTTTGGTCTCAGGACCATCTGCAACGAGCGGTTGGAAAGAGTTGCGGATGCGAGCAGCTTCTGCGGCACAAAGATGGCCGAAGATTTTGTTGTACCACTCCGGAGTTCTTCCTCTGAAAGACAAGGACACTTTTTATTTGTGTGGTATCTCCTTGTGCTTTTTCTTAGCTCTATTTACTTCCGACAAGTACAGTAGACCTCAGATACGACGTTCTCGCCTTATGATGTTTTCGCTTTATGCTGTTAAACAAGAATATTTTTAAGCCATTGCTCTGGTCTTCACCCCACTATATGACATTGACAACGAATTATTCTGCGTTCAAAAAAACTTAAAATTATAACTTTGCAGTGTTTTGTCTCTAGAATGCTGTTCGGCTATTGGTCTAAGTCAGGGGTCAGCAACCTTTACGGTGAGGAGTGCCACTTTTAAATTTCCTTGTAAATCAGTGTGCACACCAAGATTAATGACTGGCACAACATTTTTTTTTATACAACTAAAAAAAAACAGTTTTTTTACACTGGTCCAAATATACAACATGGATTGACATTGGAATCGTATAACTGACCTATTTATATAGCACTATTCTTGTTCATTAATAAACTAAAAAATGAATGTGAGCAACGCGTGGAAAGGCCTGTAGACATCCATGACTGATGAATCAAACATTCATCAACAATGAACAACAATCAAAAAACAAGTGCTATGGACAGCTACCATATTGTTCACCAATAAAATCTTATAGTAGACAATATCAAAATGAAACACACACGCTTTCTGCAAGCCACTCCTCTTGACGTTCAACACTTCTGGCTGACATGGGGATGTGTTTTATTCTTGTTTTTGATTGTCTATTTGTTAGGCAAGCCACCAAACAAAACCTCAGAGCTCGAAAAGAACGCTTCTTTAATATATTCGCATTCGGTAAAAGATTTTCCGTGCTTTGATATGCAGTGAGCAATAGCGTTTTTAGCAGTGACAATGGTTTTCAGGGTCTGTGTTTGCCGTACCTGGACACAGCGCGTTTTAATGTCTCTGCCTTGTCAGACTCGTCCTTGTATTCATGTTCATGATTCGATACGTATTGACGTTTAACCCTTGATGTGCGATGTACAACGCTCTCGAGGCATAATGCACAAACAGCACGGTCATTTTTTTTTTTGCACAAAGCACCAGTCATTTGCCCAAGCTGGCTGAAAAGAACATAATTTTTTCGCTGGAGGAGATGATTCATTCGTTTATCGTGCGCCTGTGTTTCGTTGGCTGGGTTAAAACACGGATGTCTCCTCCTCTTCTCTGCGCCGCACAAACACACACTCAGAAACGGAGCTGAGGAGGGGGCGCTATCATAAAGCATCTAAACAACACGGCGCGCAACTGAAAATGTCTAAATTTCAGGTAAATGCGCTAAAAAATAAATTTAAAAAAATCATTATTATTTTGCCGTGCGCTCGCGTACCTCTGGTCAACCACTCGCGTGCCAGCAGTGGCACGCGTGTCATAGGTTGCTGACCCCTGGTCTAAGTCATATAAGATGCTGATCTGCTATTGGATTGCGTCACGACATTATGAAAATGCCAATGTGTTGTGGTTTGAACTACCTCTCAAAATTAATTTCTTTCACTCAGTTCAGAGTTTTTTGTGCTTCATATATGTGAATTAGTGTAATAAAATATGTTATTTTTGTACTGTATTTATTCCCTATGGCACCCAAGACTTGCAGAGATTCCTAAGGGAGAAGCAAAATCATGATTACAATTCAAACGAAGTCTGTGGTGCATTCTACGAAGAAACGTATAACATTACCCTAGCCTAGGAATGTGGCTGCAACCAATCGACAAATGTGACGATTATTAAGCATAAGTAACGCTTTAGAGAGAAGTAAAAACACGAAACTATGAAATTGAAGCTCGCAATTCTCAAAATATATGACTAAAGTACATGTATTGTTACCATTTAAGGAATATGGCTGCAACCAATCGATGATCTGGTCAATTATCATTATAATTATAGTTACCTTTGCACCCACCAGCTATTCCACTCTACCAGCTTATATCACATCACACCAAAGCTGTTTGTTCTCTTACATATACATTTAATTATTTTCATTAATCACATACACGTATTTTACACATTAGGTAGTCCATATAGTATTTTATATTTATTTTACTTTAACTCGGGTATCTCGTTTAGGAACATATTAGCTAACTAGCATAGATTTCTATCCCCGCTATACAGAAATCTAACTTTACCTCCAAACAGAATACTGTCAGATCCTGGGTCTTCTGTAATTACAATATTTAAATGTCTTACTTGAAATCCACTCTGCAAATATGGGTCAACCTGGACTTTCCCGATCCACAAGGCTCCAACAAGAAGTCGGACTCTAGGACAACAGCTCGGACCGCTCCCATTGGAGGAAAGTCCTCATGATGGACTGACACGGAAACCAATGAACACGCTCCTTTGGGCAAATCTGTCTTCCATGACCTTGAAGTCAACAAAAATTACCTTGTTTTTGTTTCCATCCCGACTCTCGGTGGTTTCAAACTCACCTAAGCAGCAAAAAGTCTCGACTGGGATGTGGCGGCATCCAGTCCAGGACCAACTGAAAGACTTCAGTCTGCTTTTCTAGGGTCTCACAGACTTTCCACTGGAGAAGGTCTACGTCCCATAGGTGGCGCTCTCGCAAAACGCGGTTTAAGACCACTGAAGGTGGCGCTTCTACTTCTACCGATACTCGCCAGCGTCGAAGAGGGTTGCCATCGCACACCTGCATGCAGAGACTGTTAGCATCAGAGCAACTTTAGCGATTATTTTCGCTAACATAGCTGTTAGCTGCTTCAGGAAGTAGAATTGTTTTGGTGCTTAGCTTCATTTTAGCTGCTAGTATCCCTTTTATTAGGTAAGGTTACATAATTCAGGAGCTAATGCTACTATAATAGACTTTGCTTCGGCCCCAAGCAATACTTTAGTACAGGGGTGGCGAACACGTGGTTCTAGAGACGCATGCGGCTCTTGACCAATAAGAATGCGGCTCTTTGCCCCATATTGTCTATATAATGTGGCTCTTTGTCTTGTTTCATGTTTAGTTTTTTTTTTGTGTATTGAGGGTGGACACTTTCCTTAAAATCAATACAAGAACAATACTTGATGTATTGTAAGGAGAGGAGCGTGTTATGGGAAATAATATGTTTTTTAATTGTGTGTGTCTGTCCGTCGTGGCAGGTCAGGGCGTGGTGTGGCTCTTTGACTCTCACAGTTAAAAATTTCGGCTCTTTGTGTCAAATTTGTTCGCCACTAAGATGCTACATAATTTAACAGCTGATGCTTGAATCAAACACTTAAATTGTTGGTATTATACAAAATCATGCATGGACTTGCATATCTTTCAGACTGAATTTCCCCCCATGTTCCTGTCCGGAGCTTTTGCTCTGAAACTGCTGGTCTACTAGGGATTCCAAGAGCTAAGAGGAGATTTACAGTTTCGAGAGCATTCTCCATTAAGGCCCCGATGCTGTGGAATGCGCTGCCCTCTGAGATTCGATCTGCAACCTCAGTGAAGCTGTTTAAATCTAGGCTTAAAACACACGTATATTCTATAGTTTATGAATTACCTATATTTCTGTTGACAATGTATGTGTATTGTTTGTTAATGCTACACCGATTGCAACCTGGTCATCCCTTTTATTTTTCATTTTTTTATTTTATAATATACAGTTTTATTTCATGTGTGGTACCTTCTCAAGGTTTCTTCATTTTCCTCAGAGGTGTTTGAGTTTTTCCTTGTTCCAGGTAGGTTTTAGATCAGGTGGTGTAATAATAGTCTGTAGATTGCAATAGTCTGTGGTCTGTGCAGCCCTTTGAAACTCTTTGTGATTACGGGCTATACAAACATGTCTTGACAAGTATTGCGATTCGATATAGTTTATAATTGCAATTTAATTTTCTTTCCTGAAAAACGAGCAACATAAATCATACACTTCTGAGACAATGAACCATGAATGATGTTTAAACAAAGCACACAAAGATGTGTCCATGCTTTTGATTAAAAATGTATGGGTGCCAGCCTGAGTTCTCGTTTCTCACTTTCATCCTCCATTTTCTACTTCCGTTTGATTTCCCGCATTTTTACGTACCGGATATAACGTAACAAGAATCAATTCCGGGGGGGGGGAAAGTCCATTTTTAAAACCTCCAAAAATGAAATCACAATATATATACGAAACAATTTTTTGTCCCACCCCTATTAACTACTAAAGTGATGCTAGGGGCTGAAGCAAAGCTAGCCACTCTAACAATGCTTTTTTTCTATGGCTAGCGGCTGTGTTGGCAAAAATATGAGCTAAGTTCAGATCAGTGACTGGAAGATGGCCTTGATAGACCCAACCATCTGAAGAAAATTCACATTTTCATTTGTTATTTTAGGTCTATTTTAAGGGATAGCCAACACAACAGTCTCTGCAACTCTTAGCTCATAGCATTAGACTACACAACAATCTTCTCGCTTCTGAAAGTCTTGACCACACCTTTTTGTAGAAGAGCTCTGTGTTATCAGTGCTACTGCAGGCCACCCAATGTTTCGATTTTTCTCGAGCCTCTTTGAGCAAGTTCACCAATCTCTCCTCCAAATGGTTCAGCTGTGTCCCGTTCTGGTCGTTAAAGACCTCCCGGACTGTCGGCACCTGAAGCTCCGCTTCCACGTAGGAATTCCGCGACTGGGTGACCACTTCGTGAGGGATCTAAACCACAGGACCAATCAGAACCGAGGTTGAGGACACAAGGTCAGCTGAGCGTCCTACCTCGAAGAGACGGTTGCATTCGGTGATCATGTGAGCCAGGCCCTGCGTGGCCGCCAAGTTTTCATTCAGGTCCTTCTGGTCCGGTCTTCCGCTGGTATATTTTTTCTGCATTGCCCTGAGCAGAACGAGAACAGAAAAAACATTTGAAGGAGGCGGATAGCTCTGCAGGAAGCCTCCTATGATCCTTCAGTACAACAACATAGTCTCAGTCAATTAGAAAGCTATGTTTTGTTTGTATGCAGCATGAACATACAACACTTCAAAAGGAAGACTTTGGAATGTTTTTTTTTAATTCATGGAGTCAAGCACCAAGATAATAAACGGGAAGTTAAGGGATTCTTGGAGCTGACAGGATCTAGCATGCCTTTCTCTCCATAAAGGGCACCAACCTGGGGGGTAGTGGCTGCAGAGCACCCATCTGCATTTAATCACTCTCTACACCAACAGGAAGCTTTAACACCCCTGTTCCAGACTACCTCTGTCCCAGGCTTCAGTGGAGAGGGATCCTTAAGTAATTTCTGTCCCCATGGCAAAGGACCCTTCACCACTTTTATCCTCAGTTTTGATCGCAAACAAGCCATCAAAATTGTCTCTGGCTGCTTTTGGCAGGGAAGGACGGTACACCGCTTCAGTCTCCAGTTTCAGCTGAAAAAGACTCTTGGCCGTTACTGACCCTGGTCTTGGTGGCGTAGGACCTTCTACCGCTTCTGTCCCTGTATTAGGCAAAGCTGTAGTCGCTTCTGTCCCGTTTCAGTGGCGAACAATAAATGGTCAGTTCATTCCCTGGTTTTAGCAGAAAAGGAGCCTCCAGCACTTCAGTTTCCAGTTTGGGCGGCAAAGGAAACTCTGCTGTTTCAGGCCCTGGTTTTGATTCTCGACCGGTTCCGCCCTCAGTTTCAAGGGCGAAGGCCCCCTGACTGCTTCTGTCTCCGGTCTCTGCCGTCAAGGACCCTGAGCTGCTTCAGTCCCTGGTTTCAGCGTCAAAAGACCATCTGTCTTTTCTGTCCTCACTTTCGGATGCTAAGAACCCTTGGCCGATTCAATTCCGTGGCGAAGTATTCTTTTTTGCTTCTTGGCGGCGAAAGACCTTTGGCTGCTTCTGTCCCTGGCTTTGGCGATTTGAGAGCATTCTCCATTAAGGCCCTGATGCTGTGGAATGCGCTGCCCTCTGAGATTCGATCTGCAACCTCTGTTTCTTGCCTGGTTTTGTCAGCCAAAGACCATCCGCAGCTTCTGTTCCTGTTCTGGTGAAGAAAGAAATTCGGCTGCTTCTGTCCCTGGTTTTGGAAGTAAAGGACCCAGGGATGTTTCTGTCCCCAATTTCTGCAGGAAAGGAAACTACTTTTACATTATTCCTCAGTTTTTGCGTTGTGAGACTGATTAGGCACAGGTGAGCACTCTCCAACCACTCTCTCCAGGTCGATGCTGTCCACTGGAGGGAAACGGGGTGCTAGATCCTGACTACTGCCCCCATGAAGGGCTTTTTTATGGAGTAAAGGATGTAAATAACAAAAAAGGTATACCAAGTGACACAATGTCGGGTTAGCATTTACCTCGGGGACAGACTGTCTTTCTTAAGGATGTTGAGGTGGAAAAGCGACGGCGCCAGACAGACGGCAATGTTCATGGGTGTCATCTGGTTTTCCTCCACAGAGGACGTCACGTCGCTCAGGAAACACAGCAGGGTCTGTAGCACCTCCCGATTTTCATCCGACATCAGCATGATAGCAGCCTGGACCGCTTGGAGTCTTTGGTCCTTTGGTACGTCTGCGTGGTTAGAAGCTTCTGTTAGTATCAGAGATTCAAAGAAGCCGATAGATAGATAGATAGATAGATAGATAGATAGATAGATAGATAGATAGATAGATAGATAGATAGATAGATAGATAGATAGATAGATAGATAGATAGATAGATAGATAGATAGATAGATAGATAGATAGATAGATAGATAGATAGATAGATAGATAGATAGATAGATAGATAGATAGATAGATAGATAGATAGATAGATAGATAGATAGATAGATAGATAGATAGATAGATAGATAGATAGATAGATAGATACTTTGTTCATCCCCGAAGGGAAATTCACATTTCCAGCAGCATCCCTGAGCTGAGAACAATCGAGAACAATCGAAAATAACACGGGAGCTGCTGGAGTAGACTTGCTTCTCCCTTAAGCATCCCTGCACGTCTTGAGACCCAAAGTGAATAAATACCCTAGTTATGGCCATATTTCTTAGCCAGGCTTGCATCTTAATTTGAAAAAAATTGACGGTAAAGACTGCGTAACCCAAGGGGTTTACTGCAATGGGCACGTGGTTGACGTCTTATAGTGGGGAAATGCTGTAACGAGAGGCTAAAAAATACATCATATCCCACATTGAAGCATAAAAGCATTGTAACACTTTAACGAGAGGCTAAAAAACATCATATTTCACATAGTAACATTAAAACACTGTAAACTAGGGACTCCTTATCCTGGGGGTCTACAGTACTGGGTGTGTGAATTAATTTGTGGTTGATGTTATATAGCAGAGAAAGTGCTGTAATAAGGCCAAAACCATCATATTTCACGTTGTATACCACATTGTAATGTGGTTAAATCATAATGATGTACCGAGAGGCTGGAAAACGTCATGTTTCACTTTGTAACCTGAAAACATTATAAACTAGGGACACTGTAACCCAGGGGTCTACTGTACTGGGCATGTGACTGATCATATAGCGGCAAAATGCTGTATCGAGGGGCCCAAAAAAAGAATTATATTTAATATTGTGACAGACGCCGTAACTAGAGATTCTAATGTACTGGGCACTTAATACAATTTCTTGTTGATGTCCTATAGCAGGGAAAATGCCGTAACGAAGTGCCGAAAAAACATGTTCCACATGGTATCGTTCATATATTGAAAGCTAGGGACGCTGCACCCGAGGGTTTACTGTATAATTTGTCATATGATGTCATATAGTTGGCAAAATGCCATAACAATAGGCCAAAAAATATTGTATTCCACTTCACATAAAAACATCGTAAGATAGGGAAGCTATAACCTGAGGATCTACTGTACTGGATCAGTTTACCAAAAATTTAGGACCAAGACTCAGTTTCGGTTCAACCAAAAGGACTCAAACCTGGGTACCCATAAACCTGATTAGGCCATCTCTACTACATACATTGGTAGATATGAAGAAAGGTCTCCCCCAGCTTGCTGGTGAGAAGCGGCTCGGGTAGATCCCTGAAGAACTGTTTGACCATATCTGCCACGTCGTAGGCTGATTGGTCCTTGTAATTCACATTTGCGGGCGAGATCTCATTCATCTCCCTGAGTGCTTGAATCCTGGACTTCACACCGGATTTCCGAAATAGTCCCACCTAGGAACCGTTACAAACATGTCAATCTAGAACGTGCCGTGAGAGCCAAGCTGTGTACTTTCGTTGTCTGCATTGTTGTTCGTCGCCTATTGTGTGAGACAATCGTGGGAAACCGTTCACCAAGTGGTTACATCATGATCCAAGACTTGGTCTTACCTGGTCTAAACACTGGCTCCTCAGGTACCGCAGAGCCTGCTGCAGACCAAGGGGCAAGGGTTGTCCGAAACGCTCAACGTGAACTAGAAGAGGGACGCCGAAGACCTTCTTGTCCTTGTAGTCTGGGACCTTTATTCTTTTCATGAATTTCGGTACTGCCCTATTGGACACAAAGGCACGACTGACCAACAACATCTGTACTTTTCTAAGCCAATTCCTGAGATACTGACCAGGTCCAGCCGTGTTTGCTCGCCAAGGAGTATTTTTCCATGATAGCAGTAAGACGAAGAAGGGAGAACTTCTGGAGAAGACTCAATTGGCCTGCCGATTGGTTTGTTATTTGAAACGGTGCCACAGAGTGGCTAAGACGATCCGATATCTGAAAGCTGGGCCATCGTAACCTTGAGTACAAAAAAATGACATCAGCCTTCCAAAAGACTGTTCGGTCTTAAGATCCGATAAGTCTTACCGAGTAGGTCTTGTAAGGGAACCTCCTACACCGGAGTCTCTCCTTTCCCTTAGTCTTGAAACTTCAATTTCGGAAACAGATACGCCCTCTCTAGCACTTGGCCCAGTCTGGCTCACCGTATCAACCTTTACATCGAGCGTACTCCGACTTAAAGACTGAAAACCGATCGTGTCTTCCCTGCTCGTGTCACTCCACGATACCACGTCCCCACCACGCAGTACATTTTTGGACCAGTGGTCCACGATCTGCTGCAGACCGCTCACGTGCATCAAAATATCGTCCAGGTGAGGGAACAGGTCTTCCTTTTCCAAGTCGATCAGGTCCCCTGTACTGGCATAGAGATGGGAACTGGGAACGTTGTCATAAACGCTAATGCGGCTTCCTCGAGGACAGCAATGGGGAACTGGTCTGGGTTTTTGTTGGTGGGAAACCAAAGCAGAGTCCAAATGCCAGTTTAGTGAGCACCTATTGTTTGGGGAAAGGCTCTCGATGGACAGTGCTTTGGGGAATGTTCCTGGTTTGTGGTCTGTGGGGATGTGGACGACAAGATCCTCGTAGGAGCAGAACTCATTAATGCGGTTTTCATGTGCCACTTGCTTGCTTGAGAAGATGTCAATGTCTTCAAGATACATACCGCTGCGCTTGTGGTCCGACTGGTTCGGACTGGAGTATTTGGGACTTTTTTCACTTTCAGGTTTGGACAGAACCTTGTGGGACGTCGGTTCTAGAGGTCTATCGTCTATGTTGATGATCTCCGTGCATGGTAACGTTTTGAGGCCAGGACCATCCCTTGGCAAACTGATAATTGTGGTCTTCGGACCCCTGGCAAGAACTCCATGAGATCTCAGAGCCTCCATGCGTTTCAAAAAGTCTTTAGCACGGGTACGACTTGTCTTACTGCGCTTGTGAGGTAGTGATCCATAAAGGCTGATATCTTTCGCAATATGAGACATGCTCAGCAACGTCAAGTCTGGCATGGCTACAGAATCCAAGCAGTCTTTTTTTAAACAGTCCGGTTCCTCAGGGTTCTGAGGAACACTACCACTGCTTCCGCTACGGACCGAGGAAACTTCCGGCTCGCTGAGGTCGGTTAGGACGCTCTCACTGCTGGTTGTGGTCTTCAGAGGTTCTGACAGATCCAGTTCAGGTTTCCCCAGAAGACCGTCAATGTCCTGCAGCCTGGACCAGCGTCGGGTGCTCCATTCGAAAGTCCATTTGTTGCTGATGGCAAACAGATCTTCCTCATCTGAGTCTTCACTCTTATGGAGGACATAAAACATAAGGTTTGAACACATACAGCTTTATGAAAAGTGGGGAAACGGAAGAGGGAGTAATAAGTAACTGAATGTAATATTCTGTGCCCCCACTCGATTGGCAACAATTCTGCTTGAACTAAAACCACCAAATCACCAAATATTTTTAGGCTTACATATTTAACAAAGATAGCAAGCAAACAATGACAGAAGGACAGAGGAATGAGAACATGAAATGTCAAATTAATATTTTGTGGCCTCCAAAACAGTGTCTGCTTTAATTAAAACCACCCAAATATTTATAGACATACTTTCTAATGATAGTATGAACATTGACTAAAATAGAAAGAATAAGTAGTACTTAAACCTTTTAAAATCCATCATATTTCTGCATAAAATTGCCATCAAACGTGACCTGATCATTGTCAAAATAACAAACATGAACAGTGTCTGATTTCACTAACATTTAGTTCCCATATCTAAATGAGGATAGCATACAAACGATGACAAAAAGGGGAGGAATAAGTTGCTTATTCCTAATAAGTGTAATCAAATATTTGTCAAAATCACTGGGATGATAAAAAAATGTCAGCTTTAACTAAAACATCCAAACATTTGTAGGTTTCAATATTTTTCATCATGAGGATAGCATGCAAACAATGGAGGAAGGGGAGAAATAGGAAACTAAAAATTTCTGCACTTACTTTTTTCTTCGGGAGATTAGCGTCGAGTTTCAATGAGGCACACTTGTTTAAGGTATGTAGTCGCCTGGAAATGAGGAAAAAAGAAGAAATTATTAGAAGAAGAGTTATTCCTCGGTTATTAATTGAATTACAACAAAGTAATAACATAGTAATACAATTTAACACTGTAATTTTAGAAATGCATAGCCAACTAGTAGACCTTGGAGCTAATCAGTAACAAAGTAGCTCTCAGCTTCCCAAAATAAGTTGGACCCCTGGCATGGACTTATACTATATATCAATGCATACAATTGTGACATCCACTATATGAAGATGGATGCATCTGGGGCATTTTTGCAAAATAAATAAATAAATAAATAAATGTTTCGAGTAAGCGCAGTTAGCATTTAAGCATTTTGTTTTTTCTACACGTCCCACAGTGCTTTGGGGCAATGATACTTTTATTGATTTGCCGTTTCCTGATAGTCGGTGTTCACCGGATGGTACCCATAATTTACAAATTTGCGTTTTTCCGTACAGATTTCCTTATACGTCGTACTCGTCTTAAAATACATAAAAATGTATTTTGTACGGCAAAACCGAACACGTTGACAGGTATGGGCATTACATTATCCCAAATGAGGGAAACAAGTAAACCATATGTACTCTCATATAAGCCGAATTTTGAACTACAAAATACAATACCAAAATAAGGTAGTTGGTTTATATGTATGTGCATAAAACAAATGAACACAAGGGGAAAACTGAACCAATAGCACATGGCTGTGCCGTGTTCTCATTCTCCCCCCTTGCTCAATCTGTTTCCTGTTAAGTCAATCTTTGTTCCAATTGTGTATGAGATGGACCATATTTAATTTTAATTTTATGGTGATCCAGTAGATTTCATTGGCTTTTTTTACACATGATAATAGGTTTCAAGAAAGATGATAATAAGTAAAAGCGGAAAACAGTAAAAACAACGATTTTCATAGTTTTCCAAGTGAATGCGTAATTCGTAAATTGCTACAAACTACGGAAGATTAATGTTATTTGTTAGAACTGTATTAATTCTATGCATTTTACACCCTTTAAAAATGTTTAAATGTTTAAAAATATATTTCGCCCCTTCTTTTTTCTGTTTCCTGTGGTTTTAGAGCTGCATGTTGCTGAACTCCGAATTAACCCAACTGTTGCAACCGGAAAAACTCTGTGTGGAATTAAGACCTTAACTGGATTATTGTGAGCGCTTACATGTATTTACATCATCAGAATATTGGCAATATTTCCATTGCAACCAGATCATTGCCTGAATGTGAACATGTCCACTGGAGCAAGACAGGGAATTGTCAAACAGTGTTTTAAAAGTAACGTATTTTCTGGTCTATAAATAATACGGTGGATAAGATTGGAAATGCATACAATAATTCTACGTGTACATTCCTACACAATGTTTTATAGTAAACTATCATATTTGTGCAACGATTGATCATTAGGAAAACAATGCTGACCAGATTTGCAAAGCATTCTATGCAGTTGGAATAGAACCTAAGTCACTTAACCACTATACCACCAGTGATACAGGTGACACAGGAATAGGCATTCTATTTTATTTTATCATACAACTTTTTTTTACTCCCGGTGCCTGAAACAAATAATCAGATATGCCAAAGACTTGTTTCCCCTGTCGTACTTTTTTTGCATTAATTTGAACTGTGTAGGACAACTTTTCGTTTTCTCTATTTTCTAAGATTTGTTTCTGGAACCATGAAAAGTGCGATAATGATAATGCTTTTTCATATGGCACCTGTATCACTAGTGGTCCATTGGTTAGGCATTCTCATTGCCGTTGCCCAGGATCAATTCCCATTGTATGCCACGTTTTGCAATTTTTGATCAGTGACATGATACAACTCATCAATCACTGCACAAATATATATATATATATCATTAGCAGTGTTGGGAATGGTAACAGTGTTATTTTTTTCAGTAACAGTGAAATACGACAAATTATTTTTTCCGCCATTACAACATCGTTGCCTTTACTGACAGTGCGTTACTTTGGCTGCAGAACGCCAACAGCGGCGTGACCCCTTGGCACACCTGATGCAGTTTTCCACTCTCTGTCTTGTTTTTTACATGACGTATTTTCGGAACATGTCACCATTCAATACAGTGACTTCCATATTTTGAGGTAGCGATTGCGAATATAGCATTTACTAACCCACCGAAAGGAAAGGAGAGTCAGGGCTGATTTGCGAAAAAAGTGAGCCCAAAATTTGACAGCAACCATCTCGTGTCGTTCATGAACAAAACCATCTATATGAGCCAGTTCTTGGAAGTGTAGGAAGGAAGCCACCTTCTAATCAGTCAACAGCCGTTCCCTCCAAGATGCCTTTTTTCTCTTGTGATTGGCGAATATGCATTTTTTGGGGGGATTCCATGGTGTTGACTTCAAATTTGTTGAGCATGAAAAAGGTTGAATTTTTTTTGTCTTTTATCTTTCATTGTCGATTTGAAAATATTTTTGGGGGTGCACGTTATAGCTCGGTGCGCCTTATGGTCGTGAAAACACGGAATATTTGCCGTGTTTTCCAGTGTTAATGTTTTGTTATTATATTTTTTCTTTTGCTTCTGTATTGTCCAATTTTGCCTTTTTTCTTTATTGTTCCCCCTTCTTAATACATTCTGTGCATGTTACATAATGATTGGTAATTTAGGGGTTACAGCAACAAAAACAACCGGAAGAGCCGTTTGGGACCCGTAAGAGCTGTTTCTGTTTAGTGAGCCGATCCGAAAAAGACGTTTCTCTAAAAACGGTCGGAATCGCCATCTCTCCAAGTAAATTCCTGTCAAAGACATCGGTGTTTTGTAGTTGCTCAGAAAAATCCAAATTCTTTGACATGCAACTTCTTTTTAAAGTAACGGAAATAGTTACTTTCCCTGGCAACTAACCTATAATAGAGTAATTAATTTACTTACTCAGTTACTGTTTGGAAGAAGTTGTACCTATAGCAAATTACTTTTTTATAGTACAGTCATTTTTTGTTTGCATTACTAAATAATTTAAACTTTTATCAACATATCTCCAACAAATACACAGATGCTTTCCAAGCTGGGAAAGCCATTTCTGACTCCAGCATGTAAGGTTTTATGATTCTAGCATTAATGGTTGAAAAGTTATTTTCATTATTAGACGATTGCTTTTTTAGCCTCTTCAATCTGAGATAGAATAGAATAGAATAGAATAGAATATGCATCATGTATTTGGTGCAAAAATAGTCATAGTGCAAGAAATAGTCAACATATGCATTTGGTGCAAAAATAGTCATCATAGTGCAAAAAAAGATAGTCAACATTGTGCAAGGTGAGCAGTAAACATAGTGCAGTCAACATTGTGCAAGAAACATAGACATGAGTACTATTTACGTTCGTATGAGGTAGTGTTTTTGCAAAAGTTTCAGTTTTTTTCTGCGGTGTATGTTTAGGGTGGTAATGGCTCTGGGGAAGAAACTGTCTATGCTTAAATTCGAGTTTCAAGACTGCCAGTCACACTTTTCTAAAACTTTGCATAACGAAAAAAATATTTTTTTTACAACAAATCTCCACCAAAAATAAAAAAAAAATACAGAAGATGTCCAACTCATTGTTCTAGCATGTATTGTTCAAAACGTTTTGTATTATTAGATGAAGGCTTTTTGGCTGTTTCAGATGAGGTGAGACTAAGTAAGTGTATCAAATGTGCAACAGTTATAACACGTATTCGATAGTTGTAATTCATTCACTTTATAATCCAGAGTGCTTTATAGTGCAGAAAACACAGTCCTCAAAAATATCTGGCCCTTTATTTTGGTAACAACAACAATTAATTTCTGGCTCCAAATGTTACCGTGGCAATAGTGCTAGAGGATGGAACTGTACTGCTGTTGGAACGCTTTGCACTGGTGTTCCATTAGTCCCGGTGGCCACTTTGGAATTTAGATGAGTTGCTTTGAGCAGCTTTTTCCTCCTTTCATTGTCGCTACGGTTACCGTGGTGACAACAGTTTGGTTTTTTTTATACGTTTTCCTGGAAGAGAGGCTCTGTCCTTAGACATGATGAAGTAATATTGAAGGGTATGTTTTTATAGGCTTCGTTCACTTTGATGTGAAGATGGATAAGTAGCTCAAGGCTTTATTAGTTTTCCTAATCTTAGTATTTTTAATTTCCCTAACATATTTGATGTATTTACCTGCAGAGAGGCTCGACGAGCTCTTTGTCCAAAAAGTCATGGTCTCTTTTCACGGGCCTGATGTCGATGGGGAACTGGGAATCTTCAAAAAAATTGAGACAAAATCATTAGGAGGAGGTCTGTTTATGTAGAGCAGATCCCCAGGTTCAGTGACTCCACCTTACAATGGTCTCATATTACGATGTGGAATACAAGTTTTTTCAGCACCTGGTTGCGGGTTTTTCCCCAGCATACAACATCCACAATAGATCATTTTGCGGACCCAAAAATATTCCTCTAGGAAAGGTATTTTTCATGTGTATTTAATATAAATAATTAACATAAAAGCACAGTAGACCCCTGGGTTATGGTGTCCCTACCTTACAATGTTTTATGTTACGATGTTACGGCATTTTGTCCATTGCACAGCACAAACGCACAACATTCAAAACTTTAATTTGTTTAGATGTATGTCTGTGTGAGTTATTTTTCTCCACCATATAAAAGATGCCTTCACGTGTGTATTCATATCATTCATATAATCATGTACATGTATATTTCATTAAGGTACAGGTTAGGGCGTCTCAAGTCATGTCACAGCAAAGGTTGATCAAATTTCAGTTTTCCTTTCCATCTATATTTATTTATAATGTTTAACTATATGGACATATACTACATATAAATAGCACTTCCTATATACTATTTAGCAATTTTATTGTTTTATCTAGGGTACTGGGGATTTAAAGCTGATTAGGATATGTTTTTCCCCCTCTATACACCAATTTTAACTTTGAATCTCAAAACTGATTCATGTAGTATCCGAGGGTCTACTAACGCTTGAATTAGTCCGAGCAACAGCGATGTTATCATTCTTTTATATAAGATTGTGGACCTGATCCAGACTCTTAGAATCCAACATTCCGCCGCATTGATGTAAAGTCATTCACTTTTTATGAAAAGCGAGCTCGAGGGCAGCGATGACCACTCGTAACCGAAAACAAAGCTGAGCCTGTTTGGTTCAACTTTTTAGGCTTTGAGGCGGCTGCGTTACATCTTAATGACCGATTTTATCTGCATGACAAAAAGCCCCATTGAAGCTCCAAATTTCTAGGGATGCACAAGAAATGTTTGTCCAATCATTATTCGATGAAATCCTGTTTCAGGACCGGATTGATTCATATAACTATATAGCTATTGCAGAAAGTACATAGGAAAATGGGTGTTAATGATACATGAAAATATGTCACTTTCAAACATAGTTCAAAATATCACTCATTCTTATGTGGTATTTTTTTAGCTCTACAAATTAGTAGTTATAATCAATCAAAATGAATATGGAAATAAAAGAAATAGAGAGGAAACACAAGCAAATTGTGCAACTACTTGTCTATATTCTAATGAGGAACATAAATACTTTCACTATAGTTATTGTTAAAGCTCTCAATGCCACAACCAAATTGTGATAGAAAATCAATTCATAATCTAATGGGGAACATAAATCATTTGAACATTTCCAACAAGTCGACTGGTGATGGGGAAGCTCTCCAGTGCCTCCATGCCTCCAACAATTTACAGAGAGTTACAGAGGGGACACAACCAAATTGTGATTCTCCTTCTGTAGAAAATTAAAAATTTAAAAATGAATTAAAAAATAATTATTATATATATCAGTGAAGAAAAAAAGTATTTGAATGCCCTGCTATTTTGCTATTTCTCCCACTTAGAAATCATGGAGGGGTCTGAAATTTTCATCAAAGCTGCATGTCCACTGTGAGAGAGATAAACTATAAATAAAAATCCAGAAATCACAATGCATATTTTTTTAACGATTTTTTTGGCGTGATATAGCTGCAAATAAGTATTTGAACACCTGAGAAAATGAATTATATTATTTGGTACAGTAACCTTTGTTTGCTATTACAGAGGTCAGACGTTTCCTGTAGTCTTTCATCAGGTTTGCACACACTGAAGGAGGGATCTTGGCCCATTCCCCCACACACAGATCTTCTCTAGATCAGTCAGGTTTCTGGGCTGTCGCTGAGAGACACAGAGTTTGAGCTCTTTCCAAAGATTTTCGATTGGGTTTAGGTTTGGAGACTGACTGGGCATGCTAGAACCTTGATATGCTTCCTTGGTTTTCCTGGCTGTGTGCTTCTGGTTGTTGTCGTGTTGGAAGACCCAGGCACAATCTTAAATGCTCTGACTGAGGGAAGGAGGTTGTTCCCCAAAATCTCACAATACACGGCCCCAGTCATTCTCTCGTTTATGCAGTGCACTCATAAACACCCCCAAAGCATGATGCTGCCACCCCCATGCTTCACAGTAGAGATGGTGTTCTTCGGATTGTACTTTATTCTTCTTTCTCTAAATACGCTTAGTGGAATTATGACCAAAAGGTTCTATTTTGGTCTCATCTGACCCCAAAACTTTCTCCCATGACACCTCTATCTCATCAAATGGTTATGTAAGAACTAAGGACGGGCCTTGACATGTGCTGGTTTAAGCAGGGGAACCTTTCGTGGCATGCTTGATTTCAAAACCTCTTTTTTGGTCATTGACTAACTCCTTTCGTGTAGTTCGGGGCTGATTCCTTACCTTTCTGAGAATCATTAAGACCCCATGAGGTGATATCTTGCATGAGGCTCCACTCTGAGATTGACTTTTATGTCTTCTTCCATTTTCTAATGATTTCAGTGGACCTTTTTTCACCAAGCTGCTTGGCAATTGCTCCGTAGCCCTTTCCAGCCTTGTGGTGGTGTACAATTTTGTCACTGGTGTCTATGGACAACTCTTTGATCTTCGCCATGTTACAAGTTTAAGTCTTACTGATTGTATGGGGTGGACAGGTGTCTGAGCTAACGACCTCAAACAGGTGCATCTGATTCAGGATGATACATGGAGTGCAGGTGGACTTCTGATGGGTGGACTAACAGGTCTTTCAGTGTCAGAATTCTAGATGATACACAGGTGTTCAAATACTTATCTGGAGCTGTATCACCCAAATACAATTTAAAAAAAATCATACTTTGTGATATATTTTCTTTTTCATTTAACTCTCTCACAGTGGACAGATCCCTCCATGATTTTTAAGTGGGAGAAATAGGAAAATACACGGGTGTTTTAATACATATGTCACGACCGGAGCAGGCAGTGGACCCAAATGTGTAACATTTCACACAATGCTTTATCGGGGAATCGAGCAAGTCAAGCAAGAGGAAAAAAACAACAGCGATCCGGTGCTCGCTGGGCAAGAGGAGCAGGAAGCCCTCGCAAACGAAGCGTGGTCGGAGATTGGAAGCCAGTCAAGAAGCTGGGACGGGAGAACGGAGCGTGGTAGGAGAGCAGAAGTAAGTTGGGCAGCCGGGACGGGAAAACGGGAAAGCGTGGTCGGAATATTATTAGAACAGCTTTTTTCCATCTTAGCAACATTGATAAAATCCGCCCTATGCTGTCTCAGTCGGATGCGGAGATTATAATTCATGCGTTTATTACCTCCAGTCTCGATCTACCAAAGTCCAAAATCAAGAGCCTTCACCTGGTACAAAATGCTACAACGAGGCTTTTAACTAAGAGAAGAAAGTTTGATCACATTACCCCGATTTTAGCTAACATGCATTGGCTCCCTGTTAGCTTAAGATGTGATTTTAAGGTTCTGATGGTAGTATACAAAATCATGCATGGACTTGCTCCCTCATATCTTTCAGATTTAATTTTTCCCTATGTTCCGGTCGGAGCCTTCGCTCTGAAAATGCTGCTCTACTAGTGATCCCAAGAGCCATGAAGAGATCTGCAGGTTCAAGAGCGTACTCCATTCGGGCCCCAGTGCTGTGGAATGCTCTTCCCCCTGAGATTCGATCTGCAACGTCAGAGGAAATGTTCAAAAATCCATTGCAACCTGGTCATCCTGGAAGGGGGATTACCTCATGTGCAGTCCCTTCTCAAGATTTCTTAATTTTCCTCATGTTGAGGTATTTGAGTTTTTTCCTGGCCCTCATTAAGGTTTTTAGATCAGGGGATGGAGTAATAATAGTCTGTGGTTTGCAATAACCTGTGGTCTGTGCAGCCCTTTGAGACTTTTTGTGATTAAGGGCTACACAAATAAACATGACTTGACTATTTTGCAGGTTTCCTTCTTCAAACACAACTGATTAAAATGGTCAGCTTATCAGTTACCTTTGGGTCGCAACCCAAGCAGAGGTCAGCCATATTTTGTGTGTTCTCCTACAGAACATCTCAAGGACTTCAAATATGAGTATTCGGAATTGTGGGATGGCTGACATGACCGTCTTCTGTTCCTACTGCTTCTAACATGTCTGCACTCAGCTTTTGAGAACAGCATATTGTTTCACACCCACTACTCAATTAAAAAAAAATCCAATACGGAAAAAGAAAACATTGGGGAAAATGTGAAAGATGCCTGAATGAAAGGACTCAGCAACCTTCACATGCAGCTGTAGAAGATACGTGACACTAAAAGACAAAGCAGGAGCTACAAGAAATAATAATAGTAGAGATATAGCCTGCAGCCAATTGTGAGTGGCTAAAGAGGGAAACAGTAGAAAGAAAGCGGAAGCTGCCTGAATTATGAGAATCGGCTACGGAAGGTGGATGACACTCAAGCACGAAACAGGAGCAGCTAACAGTGACAAAAGTGGCTCATGGTGAGCTATAGCTTGCAACGGAGGGCTAAGTGAGTGTTAAGAGAAGGAAACAGCAAGGGGAAAAAGTCAGAATGCCTGAATCGCGGGACTCAGCAACATTTCCTTCTATTACCAACAAGAAAAGGACATTGACAATAGCATACAGCCGAATGGCTAGCATGAGTGGCGAGAAGAAAACCGTAAAAAAAAAGTTCAAAGATGCCTGAATCACTGAAATAGGCTACCTTCTGTCGCATAATAACTGTAAAAGGCGAATGACATTGAAGGACAAATCCAGTACCGCTAACAATAACAATATTGGCCTTGACTCAGGATGCTAACGTGAGTGGTTAGGGAAGGAAACAGTGAGAAAAAAAGACGATCAGCTGTATAAGGTAAGTTATACTTATAGACAATAACAGAGAAGATTACAAACAGAATAGCGTTTAGCGGCGAACCAAAGTCTAAAGGCAAGTGGCTAACATGAAGGGATAGAGAAGAAAACAGTGGGGCAAAAGTCAGTGACCCACTGTGGAAGGTAAGTGACACTGATAGACAAAACAAGAGCGGCTAACAGAAACAAAAACGGCTAGAGTCAAGCCATAGCCTGCAGCCTGGTGGCTAACATGAGTGGCTAGAGAAGGAAATAGAGACAAATAAAGTCTGCAGTTTTACAGGAGTTTATTTGTTTACCTTCAAAGAGCTGAGCGTACTGGGGGAATCCGGCGGCCCGCAGCCAGTCGCACGCCTCCTTTGCCTCGACTTCTGCAAGAAAGGGGCCGAGCTTGAGTTGAAAAAAAAAGTTTTGAATAAATTGGTGTCTACTATTTTTTTTAAAAAATCATTGACAGTACAACAAAAACATGGAGAATAGTACTCCGTTAGTTTCATGCAGAATTAACGTGTACTAACAAAAACATTTACAAATATATCATTATATATACATATTTAAAAAAAGGTATCACTGATAAAAAAAAATAGAATTGACCCATTCAGTTTTCCATAAAAAAATTCTGATGCCAAAGCCACGAAGTAAGAAAGAAAAGGATGTGGATCGCATTTTCTAGCAGGGCTCAACGTTGCCTGACATGACCCAGCTGTCGCTGTTGACATGGTAGGAAAACAAAGTGTTGGCACCTTCCCATGAATGCTAACTACTATTTACTGCCTGCCGCAACAGCGCAATGTTACACTCACCATTTGCCGAATGGATTACAAATAAATATCGTCTGGCCTGGAATATTGTTTCCACATATATAGAACTCATATATATATATATATATATATATATATATATATACCGTATTTTATAGGGCGCACCCCCAAAATATAGTTTTTGGTCCTATATCTTCCATACATAAGGCGCACCGGATAATAAGGCGCTACAATGGGAACGTCGACAAAACAGTCAGATAGTTCAGTGAAACTTATTACCCCCTTAACATTCCGAAAGCTTGCAAAGAAGCAAATACGTGTCGTAGACACGTGCGGATGCGGTGTCCGTACGATGTCACTCAAATGCATTTTTCCAAATATCATTCGGAAGGTTAAAGTCTTGGGATTCAAGAAATGCCAACCATTCCTTAGTATCTATTTTCTTTTTCGCTCGCAACTTTACTGTGCAAAGGACAATAAACGCTCGGAATTGAGTTTAATTTAAAAAAAAGACCCATCACAGAAACATCGATATCACTCTGAAACGAGATACTGGGAAAATATATAGTCGGAGTAGCTCACCGAAGTCGTTGTGTTCAATAATAATGTGCAACCATGGTCCTCTTATATCCGTGAGTGTAGTAAATCCAGGAGAGTAAAATATTTAAATAAATACAAAACAACATTATTTATATCTGTACATTCAAGGAAACTGTGGGGGTCAGATGCATCGACATTTCGTTCTGTATACACGTGTACTAGAATGACAATAAAGTAGATCTGAATCTGATCTGAATCTGAATCTGAATTTACAAATACAGCACAGAATAGTAAAATACTGTTTACTCTATGCCGTAGTTCTACCTAAAATGCTATTCACATTCAACTTTTTCGGCCAATTGCAGTTGTTTTGCCCCTTTAGCCTATCCGAGCCTGTATATGATAAAAAGGATCCGCCCCCTTTACCTCCGAATAACTTTAGCCAATAGTGATCGATTCAAATGATGATTGACACATTGGTTAGCCAATGAAACGCCGGTATATAAATCCCAGCATACACCGCAGACTACTCCGCATTCGGGGTAAAATCTAGTCGGCGGCTGCTTGCATTAGTTGCAAGACTTTACGACTCAATATTGATCCATATATAAGACGCACTGTATTATAAGGCGCATGGTGACTTATTCTCTAAAACCGCTGTGAACATAATGAATGAACAAAAGCCCGATAACTTTTTTGGTATTGTAGTTCTAACTCCAGAAACAAAGCTTGCAGTGATGCAACGGGAAAAGCAAAAACATGATAACCATGGAAGCAAAGTTTGTTTTGTTACCTCCCGTCTCGACTACTGAGAAAAAAATTAAGACTTTTAGGTGCGCCTTATAGTGCGGAAAATACGGTGTGTGTGTATATATATATATATATATATATATATATATACACTCATTTATACACATATATTAGGGCTGAGAAAAATGTCACTTTAACGCTTTGCGTTATTATTTTCAATTTAGCGCGTAGTAATGTATTAACGTAACGAGTAAAATTTCGCCCTGGGCACGCCCCCGAATGTCAAGCTGCGCTGTTCCAACAAACGAAGAAGAGTCACTTTGGTTTCCTGAGGCTAACGCGGCGAAGCATGCTAGAGATAGAAAAGAGAAAGGAAACACGCTCAGGCGGACCGTTCCCCCTACGGACTTAATCATTTGTTGTGAATACACTTTCAGACTTATTTATTGTTATCGTACCACATCAGTTGTAATTCAATTGGTAGCTGAATCGAATTGTCGCAGATTATTGTAAAATTCTTGCCAGTGATGCCCCAATTAAATAAAAACTTTTGTGAAGTGTAGCTTATAACCTCTCTTGAAATTCATTTTTACTGGTATAAAGATGTGACTTATTTTTTTGTAGTGAATACATTTTTTGACTGATTAACTGTTGTCGTACTACATCTGTGGTAAGCCGATTTGTCACAAATGATCGCCAGTGATGCTGCGATACTCCATGTCTGAAGCAATCATAATTTGTAGTTAGTACATTTTAAGACCGATTAAAAGTGATTGTATAAAATCGATAGTGAGCCGATCCATCGTCGATTATTGTCGAATTATGCTGTTTAGGAAAACCCCAATTATTCAAAAACATGTATCAATCTTGGCATGTATCCTCTCATGAAATATTTTTTTACTAGTACAAAGATGTAAATTCATTATTTGTAGTTAATACGTTTCCATAGAAATTTGTCATTATTTTACCACACCCGTTGTAAACCAATAGGTTGCTGATTATCGTTCAATTTTTGTTTGTGATTCCGTGATTCCCCCTTTCCGAAGCAACCCCTGGACTCACAGTCATTGCTTATAGTTAGTATATTTCAAGAGCGATCAAAAGTTAATGCATGAAGTTGATGGTAATCCGATGAGTCGCCGATTATCGTCAATTTTTTGCCGATGAATCCCCCGTCAGAAGCAACACCGGGACTCACCTGTGAGGCTTCGCACGCGTGCAAATCAATGAAAAGTGACTTTGTTCTGCAGCTCTGACTAGCAACTGAGTCAATATTAGCAATTCCCCCTTCCGTCACATCAGTCCTTGAAAAAAAAAAAAAAAACGTCCAGTGTTTGTCCGTCCTTATCAGCCGAGATCACACCTGTAGCTTGAGATCTTTAGTCTGGCCTGTCCTCCCTCCCAGGTGCTTAATATCCTGTCAGCGTATTGTCAAGTCCAGCAGTCAGGTTCAGCCCGCCCCATCTCCAGGGTAACGCGAGCTGGGAATTCCTCCATGTTTGGCATTCTGTAATGCGATACCGAGACATTCTGTCCTCTCATCCTAGAAGAGGAAATCTCCCATGGATAAAAGGCTGGGGAAAAGGGGGAGTGGAGGGCTAGACACCCCACTTACAGTCTGGAGTTACCCTGTCCACAAAAGACGAAATGCAAAACTCAGCCTGACGAGACACAAAAGCGGAGAATGTCCTCAGATGTTCCCCAGGTCTTTTTCCATCTCGTATTATGCAAGATTTTGATTATGTAATTCAAAAGCGGGTAGATCCCCGGGGTGTGAGATTAATCAGTTTTGAGGTCAGGTCACAAAGGGAAATTGCTTTATAGTGGGGTTAAAAAACTGGATCCATTGGCGAATGCAGTGCTTCTCAACTGGTGTTACTTCAGAACCCACATCCCACACGAACTACAAGCCATGGCCCAAATCATGAACAAATTTCCACATCTCAAATGTATTGAATAGAAGGACCGTGCAGTTTGAACAAGACACAGTGTAATACATTCACTCTTTTATCTAAACAAAACAAAATGACCAACAAAACCAAAAACACCTTAATTACTGGCATGTAAGCCTACATTGCATAAAAGCGACCCCCTAAAACTGCCCTAAAATAGCACATACAAATGGAAATTCAGCATTTTAATAAAACATGTACCCAAACAATATTTTTTATATTATGTTAATTCGAGACCAGGTGGAAATATGGCCTGAAGAGAGATAGGCAAGACACACCACAGGAAATGGTGCCCCTACAATCCTTGTGGTTAAGGGCTCCAACCAACCAGATTATTAAGATGAATATATTGGTAAAAAGCTAAAAATATAACATTTTCAAACCATTTACTGTTCCTTCCAGCCGCACTTCAATGACAACTACGCCATTTTAATATTTTGCCTCTTTGACTAAAATGTTGTGTCACTTTTTCCACTTTTCCTTCGCCTTATCACAAACTTTCTTATTATAGCCAGAAAAAGGAAAAAAAACAACTATATCACAATAAAAAGAGATGTCGTCCCTCTCAAACATAATTTAGATGGCGCAGATTGACTGAACAGAAAGAAGAAATTGAGAAGGGCATTATTGCAATCCATTAATAAGGAATGCAATGTACCGTTCTTTCTTAGCATTATTTTGCCAAGGCAAAGGCTCGCGACCCACTGAAAACGGGTCTCTGACAAACTTTTGGGTCCCGACCCACCAGTTTAGAAACACTGAGCTAATGTGTAATTCCCTCTACCCAGATACAAAGATCCAAATAACAAAATAGTATACAATAAGTACTACTTATGTGTAATATGTACAGGATTAAAAACAATATAAATGTTAAGGAAAAAATACATTTTATTTACTTTTGGTGCGACCTTACTTGAGTTGGAATAGCAGGTGGATGCGGATTCAAATTTAAATTGATATTAAATTTTTCACTTACGAAGATTGGCATGCCTCTAGGAGAATTTGGTGCCGAATTCTAAATATGTGTCCCAGTCATTGATGGTAACAATCCATGTGCCTTCTTTGTATGTCTTGATTATCTCAAACTTTGCTTCCATGGTTATGTTTTGCTTTTCCCGTTGCATCACAGCAAGCTTTGTTTCTGGAGTTAGAACTACAATACCAAAAAAGTTATCGGGCTTTTGTTCATTCATTATTGCTTAATATGACAATGATGACACTCAACTCTATCTCCCGATGGAGGAATCTGCCACACTAAACTGTGGAAATTTGGAGGCCTGCCTCACTGAGATAAAAGAGTGGATGTCACTCAATTTCCTGCGTCTTAACTCTGAAAAGACTGAAATGTTAGTTATTGACCCATCTAAGTCCCGTGACTTATTCTCTAAAACCGCTGTGAACATCGACAATTGCCACATCACACAGAGCGACTCACTTAAAAATTTAGGTGTCATTTTCGACCCCGATCTGTCCTTTCAAACACATGTGAAGAAAATTACTAGAACCACTTTCTTCCATCTCCATAACATTGCTAAAATTCGTCCTATACTTTCTCAGTCGGATGCGGAAATCATAATTCACGCGTTTGTTACCTCCCATCTCGATTACTGTAATGCACTACTTTCCGGTCTTCCGATGACCAGACTCAAGAGTCTTCAGCTGGTACAAAATGCTGCAGCAAGGCTTTTAACTAGGACAAAAAAGTATGATCACATTACCCCAATTTTGGCTAACCTGCATTGGCTCCCTGTTAGCCTAAGATGCGATTTTGAAGTTCTCCTATTACTATACAAAATCATACATGGACTTTCCCCCTCATATCTTTCAGATCTGATTTCCCCCTATGTCCCGGTCCGAAGCCTTCGTTCCGAGAGCGCCCGTCTCCTGGTGATCTCAAGAGCCAAGAAGTGTCCCGCTGGTTCGAGAGCGTTCCCCATCCGGGCACCGGTGTTGTGGAATGCTCTTCCCCCTGAGATCCGATCTGCAACCTCAGTGGAAATGTTTAAATCTAAGCTTAAAACTCACTTCTACTCTATAGCATACAAATAACCTAAACTTCTTATATGTAATAACTTGTGAAGCCCTTTGAGACTATTTGTGATTAAGGGCTATACAAATAAAAATGACTTGACTTGACATAACAAATTTGTTTTCTCTGTATTCTTAATACGGTTTTTCTTTCCAGTAAAAATTCTCTTCTAACCATGTATCAGTTGGAATTCTCTCATGTTGGCTAACTAAATTATTTTTTTCTAATATTGTTTTTGTTCTTACAGATTTTTTTTATCCTTTCTTTTGTCGAAATTTTCCAATAATGACACCGGAGTCATTAGAACAAAATTTAAAAAAAAATAGATGGTGGTCTTTAATTATTTCATCAAGGTAAACTAATGTTTTATTATTACTATTAATAGTATTATCACTTGTAGTAAAAATTTACCTTCAAACTGTGGAAAACACGCACACACATATATATATATATATATATATATATATATATTGTCATGTACGGTAATTGATTGTGGCTGCGCCGCAGACGCGTTATTACGGTACACACAGGAAGACCGCGTGGAATCTGGAGACATGTTTGTAAACTAGCAAAGACGCTATATCGTGTTCTGTAAATAAACAAGTTCATGTTGGGTTTAAAGAGGACTCTGTCCATCTTTTACATGGTGTCAGAAGTCTGAAAGGATCCAGATAAGGAGACAAGTCATAATGGCCAAGTTTAATCCTCCATCGAACTTTGCTTTCGAGAAACCGTCAGAATGGCCGGACTGGAGGCAGCGTTTCGAGCGCTACAGAATCGCTACGAAACTAAACAAAGGCGATGGACAAGTTCAAGTAAGCTGCTTGATATACGCAATGGGAAGCGAGGCGGAGAATGTGTTCAAGTCTTTTGTTTTTGCTAATGACGGTGAAGAGGATAATTATGACGTTGTGCTGAAGAAGTTTGATGATTACTTCGTTCCGCGGAGGAATATCATCCACGAACAAGCGTGTTTTCATCAGCGTTTCGAGAAGCCTGGGGAGAGGGCAGAAAGCTTCATAAGGGCTTTATATGAACTATCAGAACATTGTGATTTCGGCACGAGCCGTGAGGAAAACATCCGAGACCGGATAGTTATTGGAATATTGGACAAGAAGGTGTCGCGTAAGCTTCAGTTGATGGAAGGCCTGACATTGACTCAGACTGTGCAAGTAGTTCGACAGGCGGAAGAGATTACTGCGCACGTCAACATGCAAGGAGAAGCAGTAGGGACGGTGCATGAAGTTACAAGGCAGAGCTACAGATACCCAAAGTCTAAACCACAAGGTGGGGAGAAAGACAGAAAATGGGGAAATATGAGAAAATGTCTTAAATGTGGAAAAACACAGCATAACAAAGATGAAAACTGCCCTGCTAAGAAATCTACCTGCCATATCTGTCACAAAGCCGGGCACTGGGCTAGAGTGTGCAGGAATAAAAAGCAAGTAAATGAGATTAGTGAGCGGGCAGAACAGTAAGGACAACCCGAGCAGTCAGCATACTTCCTGGGTGCTGTGTCACATGTGAAAAATGTAAAAGAACAGTGGTCAGTTGAGCTCCGGCTAAATAAAAAGCCAATAACCTTCAAAATCGACACAGGGGCAGATGTGAATGTCGTCAGCGAGGCGACGTACAACACATACACTCCAGAAAGTGTGTTGGAGCCACCAGACATTCCACTGGACGGCCCAAGTGAAGAGCTAAATTGTCTAGGGAGGTTCCAGGCCACAGTAACCTACAAAGGAAAATCATATCCACTAACAGCTTATGTAGTAGAGGGGATCACTAATAATCTTTTAAGTCGCTCAATGTCAGTGAAAAGGAATCTTGTGAGGAGAATAGACGAAATCAGTTTGAACATTCAGCAACATGCAGACTATGGGACATTGAAAACAGAGCCAGTGAGAATACAGCTTAAAGACAATGCCCAGCCGTATGCTGTACATACTGCACGCCGGGTACCACTCCCGATGCTTCAGAAGGTAAAAGAAGAGCTAAAGAGAATGGAGAGTAATGGCATCATTGAGCCCGTGACACAACCTACTGAGTGGTGTGCACCTATGGTCCTTGTCTCAAAGAAGACCACAGACAAAGCTAGCATATGCGTTGATCTCAAAAGACTGAATGAATCTGTCAAAAGGGAGCGATACATCCAACCTACTGTGGATGAGATAACAGCCAAGCTAAGTGGAGCAACTGTTTTTTCATCACTCGATGCAGCCAGCGGGTTTTGGCAAATTCCACTGCATCTAGACAGCATCAAGCTCACAACCTTTATAACTCCATTTGGTCGATACAGCTTCAAACGCTTGCCATTTGGAATTGCTAGTGCACCTGAAATCTTCCAGAGGAAGATGATGGAGACTCTACAAGGGTTGGAAGGTGTAGAGGTCTTCATGGACGATATTTTGGTCTACGGGAGCAATATGGAGCAAAACAACAGACGTCTCAACAAAGTGATGCATCGTATTCAGTCAGCTGGACTTAAACTGAATAAGGAGGAGTGCTCCATTAGGCAAAGCCAACTTAAGTTCCTGGGGCATCTCATCGACAAGTCAGGGATTCGACCTGATCCTGAGAAGGTTGCAGCAATTCGGAAAATGCCACCTCCAGTAAATGTCACTGAGCTAAAGCGAATCCTGGGAATGGTGACTTTCCTTGGCAGGTACATTCCCAACCTCTCCACTGTGGGGCAGCCGCTCCACGAGTTGCTGAAGGACAAGAATAACTGGATGTGGGGACGTGCTCAACAGACAGCCTTCGAAAACATAAAGGAATTACTGACGACTGCACCGGTGCTGGCCTACTATGATGTCACCAAACCCACAGCAGTGTCAGCAGATGCTAGCAGTTTTGGACTGGGGGGTGTGCTGTTACAACTTCATGGAGAACACTGGAAACCAGTGGCATACTGCTCCAGACGACTATCTAGTGCAGAAACACGTTATGCCCAGATAGAAAAGGAGTGTCTGGCAGGTGTGTGGGCATTTGAAAAGTTTGACAGATACCTAAATGGCCTTGAACGTTTCAGGTTAGTGACAGATCACAGGCCGTTGGTACCCCTTATCAACAATCAGAGCTTGGAAAATGTTCCTCTCAGATGTCAGCGTCTACTGATGAGGCTCATGAGATTCAGCGCGGTGGCCAAGTATGCACCAGGTAAAACTCTTGTGGTAGCAGACACACTGTCACGCAGCCCACTGACATGTAGTGAAGGGGATGTGGATACACACAGTGATGTAGCCTGCTATGTAGCCTCAGTAGTCGGGGGAATACCAGCTTCACCAGAGAGACTTGAAAACATAAAAAACGTCACTGCAACTGACACAGAGTTACAGCTTGTCAGTAAGCTTATCAGGTCAGGGTGGCCTGAACACACAAGTAGTGTCCCTTTGGATGCGAGGGAGTTTACCAAAGTGAAGTCAGAGCTCTCCGTAGAAGGCGGCCTAGTCTTAAGAGGGTGCAGGATTGTCGTGCCACGTTCTATGAGAGCCGAAATTCTGGAGATGCTACACCAGGGGCACCAAGGCCTGATCAAATGTAGAGAGAGAGCCAAAACATCAGTGTGGTGGCCAGGGCTGTCCAAGCAGTTAAAGGACACAGTGATGTCATGCCAAGTGTGTTTGGAAATGAGAAGGAAACAACAAAAGGAACCTCTTATCTCCACACCACTACCTGATCGACCTTGGCAAAGAATTGCATTGGACCTGTGCGAACACAACCACCATAACTACCTGATAATATCAGACTACTACTCTCGATTCCTGGAAATACTGCACCTGTCCTCAACCACTAGTTCACACATAATTGAGAATCTTAAAAAGGTGTTCGCTAGATTTGGGGTTGTTGACCAGGCAGTTAGCGATAACGGTCCACAATTTGCGAGTGCAGAGTTTCAGAATTTCGCAAAGGAGCTGGATTTTGAACATATAACATCCAGTCCTTATCATCCTCAAGGCAATGGACATGCCGAAAGAGCAGTACAGGTTGCTAAGAAAATCCTGAATCAAGATCCATTGCTAGCCCTGATGATCTACAGATCCACTCCATGTTCCACCACGGGCTACAGCCCAGCTGAACTGCTAATGGGAAGGAGGATCAGGACGACAGTTCCAACCTTGGAGAAGAATCTCCTGCCCAGATGGCCCAGCAGGAAAACGGTAAAAGTGAACGACGCCAAGCAGAAAGCAGTGCAAGCTCATTACTTCAACCGCCGTCACGGAGCCAGACTCCTACCTGCTCTACAACCAGGAGCAACGGTTTACACCAGGCTGAATCAAGAAAAATCATGGTCTAGACCAGCTGTGGTCTCAGGAGAGGCTGCTACAAGTAGATCCTACAATATCACCACCCAAGACGGTGCTGATCTACGGCGGAATCGTCGTCATCTCCTGACATCGTCAGCTATACGCCGCACTCAAGCATCGTCTACAGAAAGTGATGAAGTGCAGTTACAGTCTACTATTCAAGAAGAGACTGTCCCTGCAGTCCAGGCTACAGGTAAATCCGACACACCTCCACCAAGACAAATTGTGACAAGGTCTGGAAGGGTGTGTAAACCTGTTAACAGACTTGACCTTTGAATGAGTTAAAATTCATTATGGCCTTTGGGCAGAGGGGTTAAGAAATGGAAGAGGCAACACACACAGGGGACCAAATGTTCTTGTTCGGATGATAAATATGTGAAAAAAAAAAGAAAAGAAAACGTTGTCCCAGAAATGTGAGTTGTGACCAAATGTTATGATTGAAATGACATATTGTTTGCACATTGGATTGTAGTTGCAATTACTGCTTTGAATCCAAAACAGTGACTTGAATGCCAATTTCATTTAGCAATGTGCAATTGACCGTTGATTGTTTGATTTATTGTTAATAATTTTCCCTGTGGTAAGATAATGTCAGATCTACCGATTATCGTTTTAGACAGCCTTGTGAGATGCTGCTATTTGTTTCTTTCAAAAGAAAAAAAAAAGGGGGGAGATGTCATGTACGGTAACTGATTGTGCCTGCGCGGCAGACGCGTTATTACGGTACACACAGGAAGACCGCGTGGGATCTGGAGACATGTTTGTAAACTAGCAAAGACGCTATATCGTGTTCTGTAAATAAACAAGTTCATGTTGGGTTTAAAGAGGACTCCGTCCACCTTTTACACACACATATATATATATATATATATATATATATATATATATATATATATATATTTTTTTTTTTTTAATACTGCTGTTAAATTTTATTGCACTAATTTTTCAATCCACTATTGTTTTTCATTGCATAATTATTATTACATAGGGCAGTTTTTCTAAGCACTATAATGTTATTATTCTTTTTGCCAGTTTACACTGATAGTCTTTTATCTTTTTTCTTTTCAAATACAATATTACATGTTTTACCCTGGAGTGCCATTTTTAATCTTATTTTACACAATGTTGATATCAATGACAATAAAGATTATTCTATTCTATTAGTTGGAAAATTCCACTGTTAACGCACTCAAGTCCTTATTACAAAAACCAACAAATTGAATTTGTTAGTAAATTGTTGTTAACTAATTTCATATTAAAATTATTTGTTTTTTTCTGTAGAGTTATTTCTTCACTGTCTTACAAGTTGGAACTTTCCATTGTTGAGGCACTGGAGTCACAATTAATAAACTATTTTTTCAGTTTTCATAAATAGGAGTATTTTTCCATAAAACTTTTGCCCCTGAAAAATGTGCACTTACGCGGAATTTTCATCCTATAGTTGCCTCATCAACCCGTCAAGGTGGTTTTGCCTCCTAAATCCGAGCTTCGTTTTCTTCCCACGCCGCCTCGCATTCTTTTTCTCTCTCAACGCAGACTTCAAAGTGGCCTCCTTCGTTCCTTTTTCTCCTTTGCTGTCTCCACCAAAGGCCAATCCTAAATCTTACCCTGTAGCCAGCCCCTTTTCTGCCACACCACTCCCCTTCTTTGTGGCCCCCCTCCAGTGCCTGAGACGACTCTTGAGTCCACTCTAAGGTTTACCGCAATTCTCGCCTCCCCCTAGGTTATTTCTTTGTGTTCTCAGTTCATGACATCACCAAGTTTTTTTTTTGTTTGGATGGATTGTAGTTTTTAGCAGATGTTCCAATGGGGGGGGGGAAACAAGCCTCAGGTATGGAGGACATGGGGAATGGGGGGTATGACATCAAGTGTCAGCAACCATGAGTCACAATTTGTGTCACTGTCTGGTAGGCATCCACCAATGAAAGGACAAGTGTTATTCATCCAGGTTTGCTAGAGATTCATAATGAACTTGTGAATATTGTAATTTGTTTTGCAATCTTGCGATTAAATGTCACAAGTTTGCTGCAGTTCATACCAGGAATATGATCAACTGTGAAATACAGTAGAGCCCAAGGATACGGCCACCCTGCCATAAAAAATTATTAATTTACAGTGAGGAAGAAGGGATTTTTTGACCCGTCTTTACAGCTTTTTCGCCACTATACGACATCAACAGCAAAAAAATATGTGCAGTGTTTGTGCAATGCTAGGAAGAAGCCAAAACATAATCATGGACACAAAGCTGGCGATGATCAAGTAACACAAAGAAGGTTCGTGCATCATTGCCCTCTCTTAGGAAAGATTTATCAAGTTAGTGCGATACAATACTGTATCATATGTACTGTATTTTTTTGCTAAAACTTAGCAGTGATGCTAATGTGAGGAGCAAAAACATAACCATTGATAAAAACATTTTAATTATCAAAAAATACAAGAATGGCAAACAAATTGCTACCCTATGACTGTATGACCACATGACGGTAACCAATCAACTATTGTGACTATTATTAAGAATTAAAAAAGGGATGCTAAAGGCAAAAGCAAAAACATGATAGCCATGGAAATGAAGCTGCGATGATCAAGACATATGAAAAAGGCAACACATTATTACCCACTCTGAGTTAGTGGTAAATATTACTGTAGTTTTTGTATGGTATATATGAACTAAACAAACCATGATAACCATGGAAACAAAGCCTGCGATTATCAAACAGCCTTACCAAATAGAATAGTTTGGTGGGCAGCTTTGCTTTGTTTTTTATTTTGAATCAATTTTTATATGTTTAATATTGTTTGAAGTAATTTTTTCATTTTTCTTCATCTATTCAATTTTTTAATTCATTCATGTTTTTAAATTTTATTATAATTGTAATAATATTTTTTAATTATTTACTTTAAAGGTATTTGCAATAATGGAGAAATACGAAGAAGGCGCACCGTTACCATCACTAAGGGATGACTGCTAGTTAGTGCGATACAATACTGTGTTTTTTTTTAACTCTATTATTCACTACAGGTCCCATGACTTGCAGTGGTGCCAAAGGGAGAAGCAAAAACATGATAACCATGGAAAAGAAGCTTGTAATGATCAAATAGCATTTGCAAATAGCATCGCTTTGGTGGCTAGTCTGTACTAGATTTGGCATCACTTGGTGGTTAATGCTTAAATGATTTAGCAACTAGCATTGTGGACACAGTGGAAAGCCGCATTTGCCAATTATTACAGGTTTCTATATTCCGCCATACGGCAAATTGACTTTGCAATCCCCACAAGGAACTTCTCGTAAAAGACAAAGTCGGCCTTATAAAGGCGCCAGAGCGAACAGAACGACGGGGCGCTCCACTTGAGTTGGCGCTTAAAAATAAATACTCTCACTTTAAAAGCACTCTTAAACAAACCCACACAATTTCTACAAGTGCACGGTCATTTTATACGCTACGTCCAGTCCCTGTACTGTTTTCCGTAGCATGACTGCTATTAAAACTTCAATTGATTCAATTTAATTGAGCTAAATAATTAAATTGTTTGTATGAGACTTTCGGTCCCAAATATATCATAGTTTTATCCATCCATCCATTATCTGGCTTGTTTATCCTCATTACGGTTGCGCGGTGCTGGGGCCCATCCCAGCTATTTTCGGGCAGGGGACACCCTGAACTGGTTGCCAGACAGTTGCATGGCACACAGAGAACGACAACTCACTCACTCATTCACATCTAAGGACAATTTTGATTGGCCAATAAACCTGAAATGCATGTCTTTGGAATATGGGAGGAAACCGGAGGACCTGGAAGACACCCACGCACGCACAGGGAGAACATGCAAACTCCACACAGGAAGGTTTGATCCCATGACTGAAGAACTGTGCCGCACACGCGCTGCCGTGCTACCCCGTTTGAACCCAGTTTGATGAAACTTATCTATTACATATGAATGGCCGCATGTATATTTATTCCTAAATGGAAAAAAATGGATCAGTCACCAGAATGGGCCCTTTGGCCAAATTTTTATCCCAATGTGGCCACAGACTCCGAATAGCTGCCCAACCCTGATTTAGGTCATCCTATACTGAATGGCCCACATGCCTTGCAAAGGAAAAATATAAAAATGCTGACGCATACAGGGGAGACTATTAATACTTTATCCATCAATAATAAAATTTATAATAAATGATGAATAGTTTCGTCGTTTTGTTGTGTGAAAAAAGGTGAATATTCTACTATATCTGCTTTAAACTTAACAATCTTTTCATTGGTCAAATGTTTTTCTTGTTTTGGTCGCAGCTTGTCATTAGGGTGGAATGTTGGGTCCTTAAAGGTGGGCTACATGGTTTGAGGTGCCGTTAAAAAGTTAAATATTTCCTTTATTACGTATGCGTTGACGATGCAACAACGAGTTAAAGAGCCTTTATATATATTTTTTCATCGCACCTATCTCCTTTTACCAGTCCCGGCAACAAAGCACATTACGATAAAGGAAAGGAGGCAGGGTGGAGGTGGGAAGGAGAGTCATTTCATGCGCTTGCTGGCAGTTTTCTTTTATTTTATAATAAAATGGTGAAAGTAGGAAAATTGATGTTTCAAATATGGTCCGAATCCCAACTCAAACCCCTAAAAAGATGAAAGAGTTTTTTCAAGCACTCTAAGAATTTCACATACTTTCACGAGCAACAAAAGGAAGTGCAGTGACGATTTCGGCCAGAAGCTGGCTTCAGCACGTAGAATATTTTGAAGTTACATACACCATATTTAAGTCAAACCAGTTGAGGACCAGTGGTCTTGACCAGTGGACTTCACATTCCGTATATACCGATGTTCCCCTACTTACAACCATTCGGCTTACGTAAAACGGTAGATACGAAAAAAAAATTGGGATGTTGAAAAATATCCGGGTATTGCTGTCAATTAGATTTTGTATTGTGTGCACCATTTTCCGAGTACAGGACATTGCAGTAGTGCTTCTTTCCGCCGCTACCGGCGTGTGGCACTGTGAAAAGACACCCAGCATCTACCCCGAAGTAGAAAAATCCACTTCCTCTTTCTAGTTTGTGTGTCAACATCCTATACTGCACTGTCTAGATTATGTCTATACTATCTCCTGTGTGCTAGGGACTTTGACATTTTTATTGTTTAATATCTCATGCATCCATTCATTATGGTTGGTGTAAAGTGTAGAGAAGAGGCGAGCCATTCCTTTTGAAACGAAACTGCAATAAAAAACCTTGATGCAGTTGAGAAAATTGTCTGAACGCTTTTTTTCGGGCACTTTTTCCCACGGAGGAGAACCTCTTGAAGCAAACCTCCCAAAAGTAAGATAACTCAACTTTATTTATCCATATAGAGCATATTACTGTATGAAATGACGACAAAACTATAAAGGTTACTTTTACAAGCCTTGAACATACCTTTGTAAACCTTAAAAATACACAAATATCTCTGAAGCAACTTACGAACAAAATCAACTTAGAAACGATCGTCCGGAACCTATGTCGTTCGTAAGTAGGGCAGCGTCTGTACTCTCAAATAAGCCTACATTGCATAAAAGCAACCCCCAGAAACGACTATAAAATACCCACAGGCTAAAAGAAGCACGGGTGTACCAAAACATTGATAATTTTTCAATTACAGTATGTAGTTGATAATTATTATTATACTGGTAAAAAGCTAAAAATATAACACACTCATACATGAATAAAAAGAAAAAGAAAATAAAGCCAACAAAATCACAATAAAATGAGATGTGGTCCCTCTAAAGCGCAGTGATTGGCTGAAAAGGTGAGCGGGATCGAGCAGGGCATGATTGGCATCTACTGTTAAGGATTGCAATTGACCATGTGTTTTTTATTTTCCTGAGCATTATTTTGCCAAGGCAGAGGCTTGCGACCCGCTGAAAACGGGTCTGCGACACACTTTTGGGTTCCGACTCACCGATTGAGAAACACTGGTCTAGACATCATGGCTGACATATGAAAGCAGAAGCAAGACATTAACAAATCCCTTGTCTCGTTGAACACAAATAATGTTCAATCGCCTGAAAAGTGACTAAACATCAACATCATCAACAATAATTAAAGCCTGAATCACCCACACGTCCACAATTTTAAGGGGACGGGGCTACTAGTTTAGGGCCTGACCGAAAAAAAAAAAAAAAGACAACCTTGGGCCACGTGGTTACACTTCCTAAACTAAGTCAGATGCAGAGGGGAACCGGGTCAAATTCCAGGGGTGAGCAAACTATAGCCCACGGACAACATGTGGCCAGTCAGGCTTTTTAATCCAACACGCCAATTGAAAATTGAGGAAATATCATGATTCTATGAACAAGAGGTCTCAAACTCAATTGAATTGGCGGCCACCAGAGCTAAGGTTGAGGGTGAAGTTGGGCCAGATGGGGGTTTCCACCTAAAAAAAAAGCTCTGATTAAAAACGTTTCTTAAGGGTGTAAGTATTTCCCACTAGAGATCGCTGTATTGTCAAAACTTAAAAGAAGAAAAGAAAAAAGTAGCAAAATATAAAAAAGGAAAGTAAAAGAAAAAAAAAATCACAAAAAAAAAACCTTTCAGGGAAAATAGACTCTGCCCTTTCTTATCATTTTTCCTTGTTTTCTCTTCTTCATTTTCCAATTTCTTATTCCTAGTTTTTTTCTTATTTTTCTTCTTCTTTAGTTTTTGCAGTATTTTTAGTAGCATTTTTGGAGTTTTATTTTTGTGATATTATTATAGTATAATCTTTGTAGTGTATCTGTAATATTTTAGTAGTATCCTTTTAGTTGTATTTTTTCTGGTATTTTGGTCGTATTTCTGCAGTCCGATTTTTTTAGGATTTCGGTAGCATTTTTAGAGTATTACTGTAGTTCTTTTTTTGAAGTATTTTTACAGAAGTATTTTTGTAGTTTATCCATAACAAAGTGTTTGAAATATATCTGGAGTATTTTTGTAGTCATTCTTTCATAATTATTTTGTAGAAGTATTTTTGTCGTATTTCAGTCGTAATATTTATGTAGCAGTATTTTTTAAATACAGTGTTCATATTTTTGTGGTATTTCTGTTGTAATATTTCTGTAAAATTATTTGTATCTTAGTATAACTGTGTAGTCTTTAGTATTTTTTAAATTAATGTAGTATGTTTTGAGAATCAGCTTGTCTTGAGGAGCCACTCAGTTTTCGCTAGCTCAGGATGCTCGTTGACTTTCATTTCAAGGAAAGACCGTATTTCTTTGAGGCAAGCCGCAAAACGGCTGACCACCTTCCCTCTTGACAACCAGCGCACATTGCTGTGCAAAAGCAGAGTTAAAGCAAGTTATTTCCAACTTAATCCAGCAGTGCTTTAAACTGCCGTTCATTTAAGGCTCGGGCAACAATAAAGTTGATCACACGAATGACCAGCGACATTACTTTGCCAAGCTGCCCGTCACACATCTGTGCACAAAGTGCCTCCTGATGCAGAATGCAATGGAAACTTAGGATGGGTCTTTTTTTGTGTTCACGGAGAAGTGCCACAAATCCTTTGTTTTTCCCCACCATACATGGAGCACCATCAGTACACACTGAGATAAGTTTATCCAAAGGCCGTTTTTTTCATGAGCGAACTCCATGAAAGATTTGAATAAATCCTCACCTCTTGTGGACCCTTTTATTGGCAGAACAGCCAGACTTTCTTCGCGCAGTGTATCCCTAGCAGCATATATTGCAATCACGCGAAACTGCGCCAAATGTGGACTCATTCAAAGCCAAGGAAAAAAACGGCGCTGTATCTATGTCATTCACTTGCGTTTCTTCCACTTGGTTTGCCATCACGTTGGTACGATAATGAACAGTTCTTGCCGACAGAGCTATGTCTTGTTCGGAAGATCATCAAAAAGTTCATTGGCTACATCCAGCATAAACGTTTTAGCATACTCGCCGTCTGAGAATGGTTTTCCACTCTTCACTATTGCTAAAGATCCAGCAAAACTAGCGGAACTGTAGTCCCCTTGCTGAGTCCAGAGGCGGAATTGCTGCTGGCCAGCTTTCACCTGGCTCAGTCGCTCTTGGCAGGCTTTCTTCCTGCTGTCTCTCGCAGGGTATTTCAATGCAAAGGCGGCATGGCATGTGTCGAAGTGCCGCTTCACATTCAACCGTTTCATCGATGCAATTTTGTCAAATTAGGCATTCCGCGGAACCTGCTCTCTCCACAAAGGCAAATTCTTCGGTCCATTCATCCTGAAATGTACGATATTCATAATCTTTTTTTCGTTTCACCATCTTCTCCGTCGAAGGGTTAGCTTTGAGCTAATGACCAACGGCCAGGGGACGCAAAAGGGGGCGCGCGTACCTGTGCCCCCAGCAACGGCCCAGTCACGGCCATCGTGGGGTATTATCATCCAATTAAAATAATAGACAATCTCTCATGCAACTGCAACTCTTCACAAGACATGAGCGGTAGAAAATCAATAGATTTAAACAAACGATATTTTTTTTTAAACCCAAATCTGCGAGCCAGATTTGCGAGCCAGACGTTATCATAAAAATAGCCAAATCTGGCTTGCGAGCCATAGATTCCCGACCCCTGGTCTAGGGCATCGGAAATGGCCTTCCAAACAGAGTCAGCAGCCCTGTTAGCATCCAGACTAGCTGCCCCTCTCCCACCTCGCTCCACATCCTTCCCCTACATCTCATACTGTAGCTCACATGGCCCCACTCCCTGATAACACGGCATCTCCTGACAAACTCGAGGTTAACATCACGGGACATCGGGGCGCCAAAATATGGTAACACTGTGGAAACTGCGGCTCCTCATCACACCCCTCAAACACACCCACGTGCCCAGAGTGAGAACGAAGATGCCAACGTTGTGCTAAGCTCAACCACTTTTCAAAAGTCTGCCGTCCGCTCTTGTCCTGTGGACGCCTGAACCCGCCTAGACAACGCACTTGCTGGACGCCAAAGTCAAGCCATTGAAGTGGTGCACAGTTGAGCTGGACGGCATGTGTTTGTCACTGCTGCTGGACACCTCAGCCTCCAAGTCACTCCTAAATGACTCTACAGTCCCGCGTCTTTTTCCACGGAAGACAAGGTACAGAAAACCTGTTTGAATATGGACACACCAAGTTTGACGTGGCTGGCACCGCAACTTTTCCTGTGTGCTATGGCGCTAGAACTCTGCCAGCTTTCACTTTCCAAGTGTCCCGCAATGGTGCCAACCCGTTTTGAGCCCTGGACGTCTCCATCACGGATAACATGGCTGCCACCATATTGACAGTCTTCAAACCATGGCTTGACCGCAGGGCCTCGCCATTTACTGGACAGGGCTGCCTCACCGCCTTCAACCACCAACCGCTGCCGAACCCAAAGGTGGCCCCAGTCATCCAGCCTCTACGCTATCTGCTACCGCCTTACGTGATGATGTTGGAGCCGAGTTGCAGAGACTTCTGGACGCTGGCATGATCAAATAGGTGGACGCATATCCCTAGATTTCTTCACGCTGAATGGCGGGTAATGCAACTTCTCTACAGCAGTCATAGAGTTTGTGGGATTTCGCCTGACCGTCGACGGCCTCAGCCTGGCTCCACTCAAATGTGAAACCCATCCTGCGCCTGCCTTAGCCCTCCTGCCCTCACAGCTGTCCTCAATCCTGGGCACAACAGTGTTTATACCTGGCAGAGATATAGATGTGGCTGATCTGCTCTCCAGGGCCATGCCCACCTAGGAATCAAACATCACCACGGACAGCCCAAAGTCAGCGCTGATCTTTACGCTGCACGAGCCCCTCTAACCAACAGTTTCTCTGCTGGAGCTCCAGAAGGCCTTTGCAAAGGAACCTGTGCTTGTGCAGCTCCACACATTTATTCAGGAAGGTTGGCCTGCAAAGGTGCTGGAAGAGCTGGCTCCCTTTCGAGTCAGAGAAGACCTTTCCTGCTGACTTTATTACCCGGGAGCTGTGCCCGGTGATCCCTAGTTCTCTACGTCTACGCACCCTGAACATGGCTCACGACGGTCACCCAGGCATCGTAAGAGTGGAGCAGCACTGCAGGAGCCTGGTTTGGTGGCCAGGCATCGATAGAGAAACGAAATTGAAACGATGGTGAAGGACTGCACCAGCTTCCTTACCAGCGGCAAGACAGGCCCACCCCCAATGCAACCTCTGCAGCCCCGCCAGTGGTCAACGACATCTTGGTCCCACATCCAAGTGGTCCTCGCCTCAAAACGGATTCGTGCTTCATCACAGGGCTCTACTGTATGACTTATTTAGAAAGTGTTATTATTTTGGTGCTAGTTTTGTCCCCAGTGTCCCATTATATGTAATATAAAATAAAATAAACGATTTTTAATGCGCTCAAAGCCAACATTTAACCCACTCCATTTTGGGCAGATTTCACCTAGCTAACTGGTTTTGGTATTGATCTTTGGGGCCTCATCGCCGCATTCTTTTTCTCTATTGTCTTTTGTTCACAAATGAATAAATAACTTTGTACTGTAGGTGGAAAACGTGGACAGTGGTCTAGTGTGTTGTGTTTTTCCCCCTACCAGTCTTTGTCCATTGTTGATATTGTACAGACTTTTTAACTTTATTGGGAGTTTACATCATTACTTTTATTTCTTAGTCTTCTGATTGAGATACATATTTGCCAAGGCATATGTGCAATTCCTTATTGTATCATGTTTAGAATTTAAATATTAAAAAGAATGAGTGATATCGTTTTCTTGGTCATGGAATGTGTGAGATCCAGTACTGAAGAACTTGAAAAATGTGTACAAGTGAAGCATTTTTTCGGAATATTGCATGCAGTTAAAAAAAAAAGATGATCGTTAAATGTATCGGAACATTTTAATTGTAATCGGTGGTTAAAACAGTTCTAATGCATCCTGATTTAATAAAATATTTTCTGTTTGTTGGTTTTGGAGGGTAAGAAAATAACGGTTTTAACATTCCTTTCAACGAGACACTTGGATCTGAGAGATAATTTGAATAACGAGACAAAAAACCCATCCTAAATTCCACCACAAGCTTAATTATGGGAAAGAGTTTCGGTTTTTGGTCCTGGAAGCTTGTGAACATCCCATGGGGGATAAGGGCGGTCCACTTCTCTTCCCTAAAAGAGACCTTCTCTCTCCATTAGGTCCATCTCATTTGGAAAACGTGGGGAAGACCCCTCTTTTGGAAGGAGTTCAGTTGTGGCCCGAAGGGGGTCTCACTCAGGGTTACAACGGCCCCTGGCATCAGAACAAGAGCCCCCACCGTGAGAAAGCCTTTTCAGAAACTACCACAACAAAGAAACGCTCCTTTACTTCATTAATGAGCAAGGGGGCAGGAAATTGTGCAAAAAAGTTTGTCTTTGCCTCATGGGGGCGCCAAAACACAGGGGCGAAAGCTTCCTACCTCGTCTTGTCTCCTCTCTACTTCTTTATATTGTAGGTGAGGCACTGGAGGAGGAACTTGGTTAATCAGTGAACTTTTGTTGTTAGAAAGATTTAAAGCACGTATTCCTCATAAGAATAGATTTTCCTTTTCAATAGAAGTTGTATCACGACTTTGTTGTGTCTCTTCTCTACCTCTTGTAATGTGCGTGAGGCAACGTAGGCCGATAATTCGTAGAAGAGCCGTCCTTTAGAATGCGACCAGTAGAGTGGGGTGACGCTTCACATGACCATTAGAGGTAAGATCGGGCCAAAAAAAAGCACCCGAGCCCGACGCAGGCCCGAGGGGTATTAAACCCGACCCAGACCGAGCCCGACTAATTAACTGGATTTGCTGGCCCGGCCCGAGAGGAGCCCGAAATTACATATTTTATTTATAAGGAGGGGTGATTTATGATAACAAATTAAACTCTGCCTTTTGTTACAACATCTAGGCCTAAGTTAAATAAAACTGTATAAACATTTACATCTTTTATATTTCTGTGTCTGCACTGCAGATGTTACATTAAGCGACAATCTGTCATTGACGGGTTTTTTTTAGAGGTAGCGAAAACATTTAAGGGCGTCCGTCATTTTGACGACTTGATCATTGGGCCATAATCCACAGCAGCAGTACGTCCTTAAGATTCACTCTTACCAGAGTGTGTTTTCCTTCTTGTTGGTCCGACTCCATGTCGGGGATACCAGGCCAAAATCATGCGAATTTGCGGAGGGGAAGATTATTAAGAGGAATGTAGCGAGCAGAGACGGGAGTCGTAGGCGGAGTGCCAAACAAAGGTGCCAACGGGAGCTGCTTTAATGACATGTAAACTTGCAATAATAAAACAAACACGGGAGTCGCTAGAACCGGCCGAATTAAGAGTCCCCCTAGGAACTCGCTAACTAAACAATGGTTCCGTGGGTGAATTATGTACAACCCACTACAAGGACAACATTCACGTCACGTGCACAGAGCATGCTCTGGCTCCGTTAAATGGCGATTACAGCTCCTTCTCCGTTTTATCCAAATTATTTATTTTATAACAAGTATTCCTTGGTCTAGTATCCATACATAGTTTAAGTATATATTTTTAATGAACATATATTTATAATTATTAATTAATTAAAAAAAAAAAAAAAAAAAAAAAAAGCAGGACCGGACCCGACCCGACCCGACCGTATGACTGACATTTCAGGCCCGACCCGGCCCGAAATTGCCTCGGGTTCGGGTTCGGGCTAGGGCCATAAATCTTAGGTCTAATGACCATGCCATAAGGACAACCCACCAGAGCAAGCGTGTCGGCATCATTTTCAAGCTCTGTTTTTCTATTTCATTAATTGCGTGGTCTGGGGCCAGACTGCTAAGAATCCTGTCAACAATTTCAATCATTTGAAGCACTTGATCTGAAATTCAAGCATTTTCCTAACCCTAAAAACACAACTTTAAAATTCAAGCATCTCCATTGATTTCAAGCACCCATACAAACACTGCACTGGGCATGTCTAATTTAAATGACTTATTCCAGAAAAATAGTGTACTGTATAATAACTCCAGGGCTCAGTAATTTCCAACAATAGCTCATTCTTAGTTGTGAATAGAGGACGTGCCAACAGCACTCACACTCACATTTGTTCCTGTTAATGTGTGACCTTCACAGTGTGACCTTCACCGAGTCGCCTTGGGAAATGTGCAGCCAAGTGAGTCACTGATTAGCCTGGCTGCTGCATGGTTAGCATTGCTCTCCGGTTGCCCCCTAAAGGCCCAAACGGGAAATTCATATTACCATGACCTAATTTAGGGGTTAGGAACCTTTTTGACCCAAAGAACCATAAAAGCAAAAATATTCGTATTCTTTTTGAGAGAGAGACACATCATATATTGCATTTTAAGACAACAAAACCATCAAAGCGGCTCTCCAGACAAAAGGTAATTACATCTTCAGTACATTTTATTTCACTGTGTGATGATTGATGATTTGATAAAGTCTATTAAATAATAATAATGCCCGATAATAATGCCTGTGTCCCGTAGCAATATAAATATACCACTTAATATTCGTCTCCCTCCTGCAGTCACTTAAAAGTGCTGATGCTCATTTTGACTGCCATTTTTGTCCTAAATAATGGTTTAAAACAAGAAGCAAGTAAAGTTCTTTTGTAAAATAATATCAAAAAATACAGCAAACAAGGATACCAACGTATATGTACCTTCAGTGCTCTAGGTGCTTTGCTCGGGCTTTTGGGTAAAACGTTTGTTTTGGGTTAAAGTTTGTTCTGTGAATTTTCATCATAAAGTGTCTCAACAAGGCACCTAGATTTATGAGTTTCCATAGAAAAAAATATTTAGCAATTTACAGCCACATCAGGTGGTGGTGTGACACCTGGATTGTGAACTGTTGTTTAAATTGTGTACTATATATACTAGACCTGGACCTTTGAGCATCAATACTGCATCGCAAGTGCAGCGATTTGCTCTACATGTGACAATATGTTAAATGATACCACAATTTCGTTTTATCTCCGTGCCACATGAAAAGAGCCATAGGTACCCGACCCCTTACCTGATTCATTTTGGTTGTTGACATTAGATGATATTTATATTCATCGACAATCCTGAAGCTGACAGTTTACCGCAAAAGGTTACTAGTTTGATTTGCATTTATATAACAACAATTATCATGTTATAACTATATAATTACCATGATGAAATGGCATTGGATTCAAACTATTTAATTCAATTTACTTCACATTTAAATACATTTTAAAAGGTAAAACCTGGATCGAATCGGCCTATCATTTTATCATTTTATTTTATATTCCCCTTTATCTTTTGACGAAAAATAAGATTAGAATACAGAAAAAAATATTCAAATTGTTTCATTTAAATAACTTAATAAGTTAAACTAAAGCAGAATGGCAGCACAGTGGTTAGCGCGTGCATGACACAGTTCTGAGGTCATAAGATCAAACCTTCCTGTGTGGAGTTTGCATGTTCTCCCCGTGCTTGCACTCCGGGCACTCTGGTTTTCTCCCACATTCCAAAAACATGCATGTCTGTTTGATTGGCCGGTCCAAATTGTCCCTAGGTGTGATTGAGCGAGTGAATGGTTGTCTGTCTCTGTGTGTCCTGCCCACTGCCTGAGGATGGCTGGGATGGGCCCCAGCACCCCCGCAACCCTTCTTTCTTCTTCTTTTTTAAACTATGAAAACAAAATAAAATACTTTAATCAATTTACATAAATGTATATACATTTAAAGGCAGATTATTTTAATGGTTGGATGCGCCTATTTTGATCATATGTCCACGTACATCCTAGAAATAATATAGTAATATCTTGGTACTAACATAGTCACCTGCCTTCCGAAGCTGTGCATGCAAGTAAAAGTTTTTTTCTAGTTACTTGCTCAATTAAGTAATTCATTTTTTTCAGCCACTGCCAGTGTATAGGCAGATGTTTTAGTGATTGACTTAGCCTTTCGTGATTGTGCTTCTAAGTGAAAACCTGGTGATAACATTGTAACAACATAGTAATAACATAAGAATAACATAGTAAGGCAAATTTTTGAGTGGTTGACTCCCTATTCAAGCGTACTTCTCAAAATACAACTTGGTAAAAACCATAATAACAGAGTAATAACAACTTATTATAAATCTCATATCAAATTGGTAGCCCTTCTCTTTTTATTATTTTATTTAGGGTTTTATTTTATCATCCACGTTGTATTTGTGTACAGTGCCATGTCTTCAGCTGTGGCTGCTTTAAAGGGTTTTTTGAATAAAGTTGAGAAGAGTAATCAATAAAAAATGAAAAAAACCTTGTGACCTCTGGTGTAATGTAACTACATTATTTTGGCTTTTGCTATTTAGAAAAATAACAACTACGGCATATGAGGCATCTGACTAACTAACCCGAGTTTCTGAGCGTGACTGGAAAGAATGCGGGAAAAAAAAGCATTGTGAAGCATTCCAAGGACAGGATGTGGAAATGTCAGACAAACGGGACTCTGTTTAGTGCATTTGCTGCGTGACGTTGGCAGGCTACGGTTTTTTAATCGCGCAAAAGAAATAAAACAAGTAAACAGCTATATTAAAGATGGAAATAAACTAAAAAAATATATTAAATAACTGTCACTGAAGCTGTGTGTCGTTTGTGTTGCAATTACAGTAATGACAATATTGTTGTGATCAATTGTTTTTTAATTCCAAAACCAATGGTATTTTACTAAATGTATTTGTATTACCTTTTAATTCAAATTTCAAAGCATTTTTATCTTGTTTTTGTAGTTAGAATTCTGTGGATATGTAGGATTTTTAATCCAGAAGTTTTATACATTTTCAAAACATGATCAATTATAAAATTAGTGAGCACATATTGTGATAATTTGTTTGTTAATTGATTTTTGTTTGCAATAATTAAATAAGATTAACATAATTAATTCCAGATAAAAATCATGTAATAAATAAATAATGTTGAATACATTAAAAAATGAATTAATTAATTTGAATTTTAAAAAATGTCACTGTACTTGGGCAATTTGCTTAATACAAATCAAAGAAGGATTTTGAAATACCCCTGAATGAAACCTACAAAATTCACCACACGATCACATGGATTAAATTATTAAAAAAAACCACAATGTTTGGGAAAATCGCACATTGGACATAAAACCAAACTATTGAAATATTCCAGACAGGATATATATATATATATATATATATATATATATATATATATATATATATATATACAGTATATATATGTATATAAATAAAAAGGGTTTCCACCTGGCACTCCGGTTTCCTCACACATGCATGTCAGGTTAATTGGTCGGTCCAAATTGTCCCTAGGTGTGAATGAGGGATTGAGTTGTCTGTGTCTGTCCCTATGTGCCCTCTAACTGGCTGGCAACCAGTTCAGGGTGTCCCCTGCCCACTGCCTGAGGATGGCCTGGATAGGCTCCAGCACCCCTGCGACCCTACTGAGGATAAGCGGTGCAGATAATGAATATATATCTTTATCTCGATAGATATCTAGATAGAGAGAGAGAGATAGAGAGAGATATTAAATCTCTCTTATATATATATATATATATATATATATATATATATATTATACAGATAAATATAAATATTTATATAGGGCAGCAAGGCGGCACAGTGGTTAGCGCGTGTGCAGCAAAATTCTGAGGTCATGAGATCGAATCCTGTGTGGAGTTTGCTTGTTCTCTCCATGCTTGCATTGGTTTCCTCCGGGCACTCCGGTTTCGTCCCACATTCCAAAAATATGCATATCAGGTTAATTGGTCGGTCCAAATTGTCCCTGGGTATGAATGAGCGAGTGAGTTGTCTGTTTCTGTGTGCCCTGCGACTGGCTGGCAACCAGTTCAGGGTGTCCCCTGCCCACTGCCCAAAGATAGGTGGGATGGGCTCCAGCTCTCCCGCGACCATACTGAGGATAAGCGGTGCGCATAATGGATGGATGTATGGATATATTTATATTGAAATAATTAGTCGTAATACAGTGGGACCTCGCTATTTCGCGCTTCGACGTTCGCGGGTTCAGAGCTTCGCGGGCCTAAAAAATAATAACAAAATAAAATAATTTTTGAAAAAAAATATATATATATACTTTTTTTTAAGCATTTTTCAAGGGGCGTTGCTACTTCACAGATTTTCACTTTTCGCGGGTGGTTTTGGTCCCCATTAACCAGGTCTAAAAAATAATATTAAAATCTAAAAAATATATATATTTTTTTTTAAGGTGCGCCGCTACTTCGGGGATTTTCACTTATCGCGGGTGGTTTTGGTCCCCATTAACCGCGATAACCGAAGTCCCACTGTATATACAGTAAAAACTATTTGGGTAATTAACAAATTTGATTTTTTTTTTTTTAAATAAATATTTTTTCCCCATAGAATCCAATAGATGGTCACATAAATAATTTACTCATATCAGATATAATTAAATAGAAACACTCACAATGGAAATTAAAGGAATGTTATGATAGATAAAATAAAAAGATCAACAATATATATATATTTCTTTCCTCCAAAAAATCCACCAGATGGTCACATAAATGTAATTATTTTCAATAAATAGAAATCTAAATTTTTGTAAAAAAAAAAAATCACACAATGTAAATTAATGTAGCATTTTGAAATAATTCAGAATATTATTTTGTTTTAAATTGACAGGTTTGACCAAGGCGTTGCCTCTATTAGCAAGCAAAGCTTTGTCCGGTTTACCATCATAAATTTCTTTGCCGACACGAAAAACACTGCTGGCAAAATGGCTCAGTTCCCTGCAAAAGCCGCTGAACGATGTCCGATCGCAGGTCGAACGTGGTTCCTCACCACCTTTTGCACGTTACACTTACGCTAACTTGGTCCTCTCTATTGTCAGTCAATACGTCTTATTTAACGCACCCATGTGGGCTGAAGGTCAACTTTGTCGGCATGTAAACAAAAAACGAGCAGGGATAGACATCTGGAGACAAACTCTTGCCAAACGCGATCCGTTGTGGAAAATACTTGATATTTATTAGATTTAGTGCTCTTTTAAGTCAGACACAACTAATATTTGACAAAACTTCAGTTTTGATTGTTACGATAATGTTTGAATCTGAAGTTCCAAATGTTCAGAATTCAATTTTTTTACAATAAACAGTCAGCACATTACTTTTGTCCTCCCTCAATATGTTGATTTTTTTAAAAAAATACATTTTGCTTTTGTATGGGACAATATTTTCCTACCGATACCCAGAGTTGGGACACATTACTTTGAAAAGTAAGAAGTTATAGTTACCCACTACTTTTTCTAAAAAGTAACTGAGTGTAGTTATTAACTACACCATAGTAAAGCTTACAAGGAAAAGTGACTATTTGTTACCTCAAAAGGAGTTGTAGGGTCAAAGTATTTGACATTTTCTGAGCAGTATTTGAACAGACATGAGTGTTATAGAACCTTGCAATGTGCATTGCACCTCACCAGCAACATATTTATCCTACACTTGAAGTGCAACAAAAATAAACAGTAAACATTATATAATAATATAAAGTGAGTTCAATCAATTAATTCACCCTCAAATCCTGAGACAATTGGTCAAGTAGACACAGCCTACAGTACATTAAGTATTTTGTTGACCACAAAAGTCAATTGTAAAACAATATAAATTGAGTTTCACTCTATACAATAAATCACAGTCTCTGGTCAAACAACTGCTCAAGAATACATATGCTACTGTACTTCAAGTATTTTAATACAACAAAAGTGAACAGTTCAACAATATAATGTGTGTTAAACACTGCAGTGTAAATACAATAAATCAAACTCCCAAAACCTGAGACACTAGTCAAGTAGAAATAGGCGACTCCACTTAAAAATCAACAGTGAAACAGTATAAAGTGAATATCCAATCCATCTGTGATGTTATGTGCTTAGTAAAATAAGAACTAAAATACCCAAGATGCCACATTGTTCTTGAGCATGCTCAGTTTGTCCCCTAATGTTTACTGTTGTATGTCATGGTTTATTTGCGAGTGGCTGGTAGTAAACACCTATACACGCCAACACGCCTCGTCTCTAATTATTTTAAGTAACTTAGCACTTATGACCGTCAGTAACGGTGACGGCATTGTAACGACGGAAAAAATTGTTACATTACCCGGTTACTGAAAAAATTACCATGTTAATAACAGTGTTATTTACAACAGGCATTATTCCCAACACTGCCAATACCAGAACCTAATAAAGAGATGGAGAGGAGACACAACCAAATAGCGTATTCAATGTTTGGTCAGAATTCTGTTTTTCAATGTCAGAAAATGATCAAACAATGTCAAAATATGTTAAGTAGATACTGTGTTTTAAGTCAATCACATAGATGTTATCTGACTGATACTGGAATGTGGAGTTAAGTAGGGTGACGTTTGCTTGTATATCAAAGGTGTCCGCGACAACTCCACCACAGAAGGAACCGCCCTACCCAGGAGACCGGATCCAAGAGCTGGTACACGTCATACCTTGCAAGGGCAGTCTGAATTTGGCCAACCAGAAGGCAACAAGAAGAACTGGATCTAGTGATCCCAAGAGCCAAGAAGAGATCCGCAGGTTTGAGAGTGTTCTCCATTCGGGCCTTGGTGCTGTGGAATAAGCTTCCCCCTGAGATTCGATCTGCAACCTCAGTGGAAATGTTTAAATCTAAGCTTAAAACACACTTCTATTATATAGCATATGAATAACTTATATTTTATGTTGACAATATCTGCGCATCATTTGTTATTGCAATATCCATTGCAGCCTGGTCATCCTGGAAGGGGCATTGCCTCATGTGGAGTCCCTTCTCAAGGTTTCGTCATTTTCTTCATGTTGAGGTTTTTGAGTTTTTCCTTGCCTTCATTTGGGTTTTAGATCAGGGGATGGTGTAATAGTCTGTGGTTTGCAATTATCTGTGGTCTTCCAAGCCCTTTGAAGCTCTGATATTAGGGGCTATCCAAATAAACATGACTTGACTTGACAAAATCATGGCCGGTCCTGACCAAGTCTCAGCACAACATGCAGTTAGAGAACCTTGCCAAGTCAGCAGCCAAGCTTGATCAAGCTATTGGCAATGTTGTGCTATTAGTCGTCTGGAAAATCGAAAATATATTCTAAGAGGAATACAAATGGGTTCTTAAATGTAGTGTCGCTGATTGAATACTATGGCATGGTTTATTCTTATGTCTTTCGAGCTCAGGAGGAGATATGATCAAGTTGTGATACTATTTTTGAAAATAATCCAAATATATTTTAATAAGGTGCATAAATGCTTAAAATCCTTCTAACAAATAGTGTCGATAGATTGAATATTATAAAATGGCGTACAGTGACTAATTGTTTTGTTGCCCCAATGCTTTGTGCAATTACAAAGGAGGTAAAATGAAATGAAAATGAAACGATCTGCATTTATATAGCGCTTTTCAAGTCAATGACTTCCCAAAGCGCTTTACAATGTGCTCCACATTTCCCAATAGCGGCCTTGCAGCCATGTAAGGCGCTAACCTGCTTATTGGGGGTCTTAGGGGTTCAGTGTCTCACCCAAGGACACTTCGACATGTAACACAGACGAGTCGGGATTCGAACCGGGATCACTTGATCCCAAGACGAGCGCTCTACCTCCTGAGCAACTGCCGAGACCAAGTTGTGCTCCTGTTTCTATGGAAAATCAAAATGTACTCTAATGAGCAACATAAATGCTTAAAATCGTTGACTAATTGAATACTAAGATGACCAAATATGAGATAGAGGGGAGGCACAACCAAGTTGTGCAACTTGTATAGACAACAAGTAGTGTCAGCTGACTGAATATTATAGCGTGACTAAAAGTGATTAATCATCATGTAAATGCCTTATGTAAATTGTGAAGAGGTAAGAAGAGACATGACACGACCAAGTCGTGCTATTATTCGTGTATAAAATCGAAATATACTCTTAAGAGTAACAGAAATGCTTGGAATCTTTTGAACAAGTAGTGTCAGCTGATCAAATATTATTACAACCAAATATGAGATAGAGAGGAGAAACTATAAAGTTGTGTTACTACTTCTATAGAAAAATCTAAATCTATTTTAGGAGGAACATAAATGCTTGGAATCTTTCCAATTAGTAGTCGCCACTCATTGAATATTATAACAGACAAATGTGAGACAGGGAGGAAACACGACTAAGTTGTGTTTTAAAACATGAAACGAAAATCAAAATATATTCTCATGAGAAACACAATAATCTGGGTTTTTCAAACAAGTTGTGCTGGCAGCATGTGAGGAATTATCGAGTTTCTCCAGTGTCTCATGCACTTTATGAAGCGTTTTAAAGAAGACACAACTAATTTGTGTTACTACTCTTATGAAAAAAAATCCAAATCTTTTCTAAAGGAGGACAAACATTTTTTGAATCTTGCGAACAAGTTACGCTTGAATATTATATAGCTCAAATATGAGGTAAAGAGCAGAAACGACCAAGTTGTGGTGCAACTTCTAGGTGTCAAGCGACTCATTATTGCGTCTTTTCAAAAACTAGTTTGGTTAGCTTGCAAAAAGTCAGAATCATAACAAGATCTTAAGTAGAACCATAGACCGAAGTAAAAAATCTAAAGCTTCACAGGACGGGAAATTCCTATTGCACAATTCTCTTGGAAGAAATAGTGCATGGACTCTAGTGTGCTTGCCAAAACTACAATCCACAAAAGTCAAACTAGTCAATTCCTAGCATTCCCCCTGCTGCCCCCCAAAACCCCCTCACATTCCCACCCCCATACCTCCAGCTATCCTTTTGAGAAGCTGCTGCCTGGCAATGATCCTGCCAAGTCTGTAGCCCGATCTTCTCCGCCAAGGGTCTATCCTCAGGTAGATGTCCCGGTTCTCAGGTGTCCCGATTCCCAGACCCCCTACACCAGCACCGTCTAGGGGCTCACGTACTTCTCGAAACATGTCCCCGGAATAACTTGAGGTCAAACAAGCCGACAAGAAAGCAAGTTCTTTACACTGAGGTGCAAAAATCCTCGAGCGAGCCGAGTGGGACGGCTAGGGGCGGGGCTACCAGGGGGCAGGGGCCATCACCTGACCCCGGCCTCGGCCAATGGAGGGAAGAGGGAAGAAGTCCTGCCCACCTTGCTGAATTAGGGCTCTGTGTGAAGGTCTGGCCGCAATGGAGGGAAATATAAATACTGTCGGAATGCTGAGCCAGTGAGACAATTTTGAGAATAGAACTTTGTTTGTTTGGATTTTATTTTAGAGTCCAGAGAGCTTCAGAACAACTCATGTAGTGTGGCTGCAAAGCATGTGTGCAAAAGGTGGCCAAACAACAATCGGAAAGTTGTATAAGTGCTTTAACAGCTGACTTAAAGCTACAGCAAACAAGCAGAGGAGTACATTTACTCAGTTACATTTACTTGAGTAAGTTTTGGGAAATTTCATACTTCTAGGAGTATTTTGAAATCCCTATAGTTTTACTATTACTTAAATAAATTTGTGAAGAAAAAACTACTTTTACGCCGCTACATTAGGCAACATTGAAGTCTTTACTTGTTTACTTATTTGATCCCCTCCTCGTAAACACGTGTGTGTCTTCATTATGACGGAGAGCACCGGCAGGCTCTCCCATGTTTAACCAATCAAATGTAGCACACTCGTCGTGTCAACATATTCAACTTCAGAGGGGGAAATTTTGTTAGCGGGTGACACAGATCAAAAATGTTGCTTAGCAATTCCGACTATGAAAACACAGAAGAGGAGGAGCACACCTGGCCTCACATGAAAAGCATTTTTCCCTAATAAGGGTGCAAAACACCATTGCATATTGTAGCTATGCAATGTCTCCTTTGCCTAAACAGAGATTTAAGAATTCAAGATCGAACTTGGGTAAACATGTAGCGGTTAGTTGCCTAAATTCTAATCTTAACTTTACTTTGGTTTTATTTGGTATTCATTACTTGCTTGTTTTATTGTTGTTTGATATTCGGTTTACACCGAAATTGGGTGTCCTGAAAGCTGCTTTGAAGTAAAATGTATTATTATTATCATCAACCATCCAGTGGATACACATACATACATACATACACACACATGCATACATATACTGGACTGTCTCAGAAAATTAGAATATTGTGATAAAGTTCTTTATTTTCTGTAATGCAATTAAAAAAACAAAAATGTCATGCATTCTGGATTCATTACACATCAACTGAACTATTTCAAGCCTTTTATTATTTGAATATTGCTGATTTTGGCTTACAGCTGAAAAACTCAAAAATCCTATCTCAAAATATTAGAATACTTCCTCAGACCAAGTAAAAAAAATAATTTTACACCAGCAAAACTAAATCAATCATTTGAAAATGTCCATTGATGCACTCAGTACTTGGTTGGGAATCCTTTTGCACGGATTACTGCATCAATCCGGCGTGGCATGGAGGCAATCAGCCTGTGACATTGCTGAGGTGTTATTGATGCCCAGGATGCTTCGATAGCGGCCTTCAGCTCATTTGCATTTGTAGGTCTGGTGTCTTTCATCTTCTTCTTAACTATACCCCACAAATTCTCGATGGGGTTCAGGTCAGGGGAATTAGCAGGCCAATCAAGGACAGTGATGCCATGGTCAGTGCACCAGTTACTGGTGGTTTTGGCACTGTGGGCAGGTGCCAGATCATGCTGGAAAATGAAATCCTCATCTCCATAGAGCTTTTCAGCAGATGGAAGCATGTAGTGCTCTAAAATCTCTTGGTACACAGTTGCATTTACTCTGGACTTGATGAAACACAGTGGACCAACACCAGCAGCTGACATGGCTCCCCAAACCATTGCTGACTGTGGGAACTCCACACTGGATTTCAAGCAACTTGGATTTTGCTCCTCTCCAGCCTTTCTCCAGACTCTGGCACCTTGACTTCCAAATGAAATGCAAAACTTGCTTTCGTCTGAAAAGAGGACTTTGGAGCACTCTGCAACTGTCCAGTGCTTCTTCTCCATAGCCTAAGTCAGACGCTTCTTCCGTTGTCTTGAGTTCAGAAGTGGCTTGACCATGGGTATACGGCTATTGTAGCCCATTTCCCAGACACGTCTGTGAACTGTGGCTTTTGATACCTGGACTCCAGCCTCAGGCCACTGTCTTTGAAGCTCCCCCAAATTCTGGAAGCGGCTCTTCTTCACAATTTTGTTAAGGCTGCGGTCATCTCTCTTGGTTGTGCAGCGTTTCCGGTCACATTTTTCCCTTCCAACAGACTTTGTGGATGTGCTTTGAAACTGCACTCTGTGAACAGCCTGCTCTTTGAGAAATTTCTTTTTGTGTCTTACCCTTCTGATGGAGGGTATCAATGATGGTCGTCTGGACAGCAGTCTTCCCCATACTTGTGATTTAGATCACTGAACCAAGCTGAGTGTTTTTAAGGCTCAGGAAACCCTCGCAAGGTGTTTCGAGTTAATTAGATAATTCAGGTGATTAGTTGAATAGCCTACTTGTATACTTTTTCATGATATTCTAATATTTTGAGATAGGATTTTTGAGCTTTCTTAAGCTGTAAGCCAAATTCAGCAATATTCAAATAATAAAAGGCTTGAAATAGTTCAGTTGATGTGTAATGAATCCAGAATGTATGACATTTTTGTTTTTTTAATTGCATTACAGAAAATAAAGAACTTTATCACAATATTCTAATTTTCTGAGACAGTCCAGTATCTCATCTCATTAGCTACACCGCTTATCCTCAGTAGGGTCGCGGGGACATACATATATATGTACATACACACACATATATATATATATATATGTATATATATATTTTTTTTTTTTCTCTCTCGGTATGTAAGGCGCATTGGGTTATAACCAGGCCACAGCAGCGAGAATGCTTGATACAAATGATTCACGTCCATGATTCAAATTGAATCGTTTCTTCCGGCGCCGTCACGAATGGCAGCCACTCCAGCAGCTCCAGTGTTATTTTCGATTGTTCTCAGCTCAGGGATGCTGCTGGAAATGTTAATTTCCCTTCGGGGATGAATAAAGTATATATATATATATATATATATATATATATATATATATATGTATGTGTGTGTATGTACATATATATATGTATGTCCCCGCGACCCTACTGAGGATAAGCGGTGTAGCTAATGAGATGAGATACTGGACTGTCTCAGAAAATTAGACGTTCAGCCGTTGCAAGTAACACCGAAGAACAAATGGCTAGCAGTAAGCCATAACCTGCAGCCATTTGGCTAACACATGTAGCTAGCAAGTGAAGCTACAGACAGTACGGTTGAAGATTGGAACAGTAACCTTTATGTACACTGTACTGTTAAAAATACAAATAGCAGCTAGTACACGCGGCATCCAAGAGGTTAGAGAAGGAAACTGTAAAAAAAGCTTATATAACACAGAACTCAGTGAAATTCAGCTGTTAAATGCTAGTGATATAAGCAACAGGCAGGACTAGCTAACAATAACATAAATAGCTAGCAGTGAGCTACAACCTGCATAAACTGTGGTTAACATGAGTGGCTAGCAGGAGAATCTACCAAGATACCCGGTAAAAGATCACAAGAGCAAGCTTTATTTACACAAGGCAGCCAACTGTAACAATGGTAGCTAGCAGTGAGCCAGAGGCGTGTTCAGGAGAGTAATCAGACATGTAGTCGCTTGTTAATCGCTTGCCGCGCACTGCTGAACGTTTTGTAATCGCTCACTGTGATTGCCTTACTGATCCAAAATGGCCGACGACAGTACAATGGATTTCGTTCTACAGCTTGCTTTGAGCGAGTTGGCTTACATGAGCGACAGTTCGCATATTGACACAGTTAAGGTTATCCTAAACGCAGTGGAAGGGTCATACCTGTCTTGCATTGTTCACAAACATTACCAGGCAATGTAAGACGATATATTACATCGCCAACAGCACTCGTCAGGGTGAGATCCTCCATCTTCTGCACTGTCGACGCCATGTTGGAAATCAAAGTAAGCGGTCTTTCTCCCGTGATTACTCGGGCACGCGAGCGCTCAATAATCACTGGCCGTTCAGAAGCTAGCGATAGCTAGCGATAGCAATCGCTCACTCTCCTGAACACGCCTCAGAGTCTGCAGCCAAGTGGCTAACACAAGTAGCTAGCAGGTGAAGCAACAAGAGATTACAAAAGTAAGCCTTCTTTACACGGAACTGTTAACAATTACAAATGCAGGTAGCAGTAAGCCACAGCCTGCAACCAAGTGGCTAACAAGAGTGATTAGATAAGGAAACAGTAAGAAAAAGCCACAGGTTCCTAAATCATGGAACTCAGTGACGTTAACGTGCTAGTGACCCTGAAGCAGGAAGCAGGAGTAGCTAACAATAACAAAAATGGCTAGCAGTGAGCCATAACCTGCAGCCAAGTGGCTAACACCAATGGCTATCAGGTGAAGCTACACACAGTACCGTAAATAATTGCAAAAGTAAGCTTTATTTACATTGAACTGTTAACAATTACAATAGCCACTACCAGTGAGCCACAGCCTACAAACAAGTGACTAACAAGAGTGGTACGAGAAGCAAACGGTGAGAAAAAAGCAGCAGGTTCCTGAATCACGGAACTTAGTGACGTTTAGCTCTTAAAGGCTAGTGACACTGAAGCAGGATGCAAGAGTCGCCAACACTAACATAAATGACTAGCAATGAGCCATAACATGCAGCCATGTGTTTAATAGGAGTGGCTAGCAGGAGATGCAAATAAAAAGGCCAGTAAAAGAGCAAGCTGTATTTACACAAAGCAGCTAACAGTCACCATGTTAGCTAAATGGGAGCCATAATCTGCAGCCAAATAGCTAGCAAGAGAAGCTTATTTGAAGCACCCAACAGTAACAATAGTGGCGAGCAGCATTTTTCCTGCCTTTTATCCTGATGGTCTGTTATCTTTTTTTTCCATTAAAGTCTTTATCTGAATGATAAAACTTTTTCTTGCACAAGCAGCTGTGGAATGCGACTGAAGGATGAAGCTTACAGTAACGGCTAGTTTTAGATAAATTAAATGTGTCACTGAGTAAGTTATCACTATCACTATATATGAGTTTTCCAGCTATATTAGTTTTATTATTCAATCATCACTTAATTAATTTGATAATCCCATCAATCAATCAGTTGTTATAAATGCACCTTTTGCTTATCCACATATTTAACTGAAATATTTACTTTCTGTACTCATTCAATATTTCATTGGGTCCATTAATTCTTTCATTTTCCAATATTTTTTCCAAGTACCCTTGAATCTCCCAAACCTGATCAAAACACCTGCAAAAGCCTGTTAGATCAAGTATGAACTAAGTGTTCTTGTGAATAAGTACTTCCCTGGAAAATTAGTTTAATTTTATATTTTGTCAAAACCACAAATTTTCCTATAAAAAAAGTGGCGAGACATTTTTCGATGCCTTATGGAGGTAATAGTGTATTGTGATGACTGGCCCAGAGTATACTCTCTTTTATTTTATCTGGTAACTTTTTCATAAAAATCCTCATATGAATCGCTCTCTTCAGCTTATTTATTTTTCATCCAAATACTCCGTCTGGTCCCTGGATTTGAACACGCGGCTAGACAACGACTGTCTATCTTGACAATTGGTGACCCCCAACGTTAACACTAGCCATAGCTTGTAGCCAAGAGACATAAGTGGTTAGAGAAGTAAACAGTGGCTGAAAAAATTTCACAGATCTTGACAAACATAATTTTTGGGGCTCATCTGTTTTGGGGATATAGCCGTTGGGAAACAGCAGTGGGACAAGGTAGATTCAATAATTTTGGTCATTTGGGCTCCCGTAGTAGCAAGATGGCCACCAAACATGTCAGTTTCTTCAAGTTGTATCACACATTTCTAAATCCATGAGTATTGTTTATGAGCGTATACAAGTTTTTTTGTCTATTATTAAAATCAGTAGTGATATATTAAAATGAAGTATTTCTAAACCACCAGCGGGTAACCGTATAACACATTCTGGGGCTTTAGGACTATTTTAGGTTGCTGAATATTGTCCTCAATCTGTTTTATGACTGAACAAGCTCTCCTCTCCTACCTTAATCCAAGTCCTGACGCGCCTAGATAGTGACGTCACATCACTAGAGGTAATTTTATTGGGCACAGACAGCTGTCTTAATTCATAAAATTGAAATGGAAGCGCGTGATTTGGCGCACAGGACAACCTCGAAGGTCTTTGTCAACTCTTCGCGCGTTTACTTCCGTGATAGACCAATGTTGCATTCTGCCCCCTTGGGCTAGTTTGGAACCTTGAGCAAAAAACATTAAGGAGAAATGATGTCTGTCTTCATTTATTGTATGAATATATTTTACTGATCAAATTTACAATGCAAAGTAAATATAGTCTAACCCCATTAGCGGAATATTTATCTTATTTTTACTTGTTTTAAAATAGTTTGTACCTTTTCTTGAAAAATAATAATAAAAATACCAATAAAACAAGAAAAATAATCTTTTAATGTTGCTTATTATGTCAAATCATATTATTTATTCATATAACACTTTTCAGGCCACGAATTGCAACTCAAAAGGCACGCGCAAGTATGTGAGATTCTTAGATGTGCTTGAATTAACTCTTCCTTTTTCATCTTTCTGGGGGTTTGGTATGGCATTTGGATATTTGAAACAATCCTCTTCTTACTTTCACCATTTTCATCCTACAATGAAAAAAAAACACGTTATATCACCCCTAACGCTCCACCTACTTCCCTTCAGCTTAATGTGCTTGATGACCGGAACATCGCTGATAAAAATAAGATAAAAGCAAAAAGGCGGAGGGAACAAAATATATAAAGGCTTTTTGAACTCAGTTGGGCATTGTTAACGCATACTTAATAGAGAACATATATATTTTAAACTTATTAAGCACATCTCAAACTACGCATCCTACATGTATGTAATGTTTTTCTTAATTTACTAAAAAGTTTTTTTTTTAATACATGGTAAATTAAATAATTGTTAATATTATACTGTAAATTTAAATAAAGGCTATTCAAAAATTATTGACTCAGCTTAAATATATTGAGTTAATTTATAATTTCTATAAAGACAGCTCAAAGGTTTTAGGCATGTTTCTATTTTCCATTATTAAAAAAATACTTTTTTTAAAACAAGAAAAATAATCTGTTAGATGAAACATGTTTTATCATCATGTAGAGCAGGGATGGCCAACCCGCAGCTCGCGAGCCACATGCAGCTCGTGAACTAGTTTCATGCGGCTCTTTAGGACCTGTAATAAACTAGTTTCATGTGGCTCTTTAGGAGCTATAACATGATATGCATCAAACATGTTTAGCCAGTGCTGTAATTTGCCTTTACTACAGCTAGATGGCACACCTTCAATCTAAGCCTGTTTGATTGACGTCAAACGAGCGGCGATATAATATTTGCTTGACAAAAACGTATTGTGAAATTACAAGTACATGAAATGGCAGGTAAAAAAACACACCGCCAAACAAAAATATGAAGAACACAGGACGTTTTTGCCAGAGTGGGAGAGTTTAGATTTTTTTATTGAACATAATGGCAAGCCTGTCTGCCTTATATGTGACGCAGCATTAGCACACTTCAAAGCTTCAAATCTCCAGCATCACTTGAGCTCACTCCACCCTAACATCGAACAGGAATTTCCAAGAGGGACTGAACTTCGTGACAAAAGTTGTTAACGATGAAAAGTAAGGCAGAAAAACAGTTGCATTTTTTTCAAAAATGTATGAAACACTCAGACACCGTAACGCTTGCATCGTATTAGTTAGCTTGGAACATAGCACGGGCTAAAAAGCCATACAACGAAAGGGAATTCATTAAAAAATGCCTCATTGACGCACTTGAAATTTTGGCTTCTGGAGACTACAAACTAAAACAGAGCATATCAGATGTTCGACTGTCTCGCCAAAGTATGGAACGAAAAATATCTGATATTAATGCAGCTGTTGAATCACAGTTGCACACTGACCTTCAAACATGTGAATATTTTAGTGTGACATGGGATGAGAGCTGTGACATACAAGACAAGCCTCAGCTGGCAATATTTGCGCGGTCTGTGTCAAATCAATGTGCGATCAATGAAAAACTCCTTGATATCATGCCATTAAAAGACAGAACCCGTGGCGTAGATGTGAAAGAAGCAATGATGGCTGCGTTTGCAAAAGCAAATCTACCCATACCCAAACTAACTGCAATAGCTACGGATGGAGCGCCAGCCATGATCCGATCCGTGAACGGGCTTGTGGGGCTGTGCAAAGCTGATCAAAAATTTCCAGGTTTTTGGGATATCCACTGCATCATCCACAGGGAGCAACTCGTGTCGAAATCACTGAATTTTGACAACGTCATGAAACCTGTAATGGAAATTGTCAACTTCATCCGCACACATGCGCTAAACCACAGGCAATTCAGGAATCTCATCGCTGAGCTGGACCAAAGGCTTCCAGGCGACCTGCCGCTGCACAGCACTGTGAGGTGGCTGTCAAAGAGCCAGGTACTCTCTCGCTTCTTTGAGCTGTTGGATGCAGTAAAACTGTTCATGAAAGAGAATTACAAGGACTATCCAGAGCTCTCAGACCTCAAGTGGATTATGGATCTGGCATTTTTAGTGGACATCGTATGCGACTTGAACAGACTGAACCTTACCCTGCAGGGTAAGTTAAAAATGCTGCCTGACCTAATGCAAAGTGTGTTTGCATTTGTTAATAAAGTAAAGCTGTTTGAGGCGAATATTAAAAAGGGCGATTTCACACATTTTCAAACTCTGCTAAAAGCCAGTGAGCCAGTGAGCAAGTGACCATCGCTGCCCTGAAAAAGAAAAGACAGCTACGCAACACTGATTGAAAAACTGGAAGAAAGCTTTTTGACCCGGTTCTGTGATCTACAAAAGAAAATACCACAGATTACATTTCTCGTCGACCCATTTAATGCAAAGACAGACTGTTTGAAAGCACCACTCGTAACGGATGAGGCTGCGGCTAAGTTGGAGATGATTGACTTTTGTGTGGAGGATCGACAGAAAGCTGTTTTAAGAGAAGGTACAGTTGAGTTCTGGAAAAGTGTGCCAATTGAAAAATACCCCAACATCAAACGAGCTGCGCTTAAGATACTGTCCATGTTTGGGTCAAGGTATGTCTGTGAGTCTGTGCCGAAACATGTAAAATCAAAGAATAGATCTCTTTTGACTGACACTCATTTAAAAGAATTGCTTAGAGTAGCAGTAACCGAATACAACCCAGATTTGAAGAAGATTGTACAAGATAAGGATTGCCAGAAGTCTCACTAAGCTGCAAAGTAAAGAAATATGTTATGCTTGAACTGAGAGTTTGTGTGTGTAGAACAGTGCTCACAAAGTTAACTTTTGAAAATTATTGATATTATTGTGTTGGTGTGGTTATTTTCATCAGATCTACTCGAGTAGAGATGTGTGCTGAATGGTTGGCCCCCCCTGATGTACAGTATGAAACCTGCAGGTTCGAGAGCGTTTGACATTTAGACCAAGTTGATTTGAAATGCCCTGCCCGCTGTGATTCGATATGCAACCTCAGTGGAATTGTTTAAGTCTAGGCTTAAAACACACTTCTATTATATAGTTCATGAATGACCTATATTTCATGTTAACAATATCTGTGTATTGTTTGTTAATGCTACATCCATTGCAACTTGGTAATCCTTCTGATTTGATTTTTATTTTAAATTATACTTTAATTATTTTATATTTGTTTTTAATTTTATAGTTTGTTAATGATACATCCATTGCAGCCTGGTCATCCTGGAAGGAGGGGTTACCTAATGTGCATGCCGATGTTTTTGAGTTTGCCCTCATGTAGGTTTTAGATCAGACACACACAATAAAACACAAATCAAATTTCTTTCAAGTGGGCAAAATAGTCTAATAGACCTAATAAATACTAAAAAAAAAAAGAGTCGAGAAAGAAAAATTATACAAAAAAAAAATGCTAAATAGAGATACATATCAATTTTGAATAATTTTGGAAAGAACAACTTTGGGTTCAGGTGTCTAATAATTTTACCCATTTTAAGTATTAAATATTTCATATTTTTGAGTGAACTCATTCAATGCCAGACGTTTCCCTCAAATGGGAATAGCAGAAGCAAGCCAATTTTGCCCACTTTGACTTATTCTTGAAGGCCGACAGAAACATGTGTTCTGTAGCTCGGCTCATCTCTGAAGAGTGGTACAACGCTGTGCACCAGGGGTCGGGAACCTTTTCAGCCCAAAGAACCATAAAAGAACAAAAAGGAAAAAACATGTTTTTTTTTTAATTACGAGATCTATACCATATGTTTCAAGACAAAGTTTAACAAAACCTCCAAAGCCGCTCTCCAGACAAAAGGTAATTCTAGAGCACATCTTATTTTACTGTGTGACAGTTGACGATTTGATAAAATCTATAAAATAATAATGCCAGAGCCTGTGTCCTATATCAATATACCACTTAAGATAAAATCTATAAAATAATAATGCCAGAGCCTGTGTCCTATATCAATATACCACTTAAGATTGGTCTCTCTCAGTTACTTTAAAGTGTTGGCGTTCATTTTGACTGTCATTTTTGTGCTAAATAATGGTTTCAAAACAAAGTGCAAGCAAAGTTATTTTGATAAAATGTCACAAAATACTGCAAACGAGAAGGATATCGCCGTATTTACCTCCAGGGGTGACTCCACTGAGTAAGAGAGAAAAGGGAGTGCATTGCACTGTGTTCAGAGATCTGCCCACTTCTACCTCTCACCAAATCAAATTGCTCTGAGTGGTTTGCTGGCGTTTTTATGTGTTTACAGTTTGTTTTGTTCGTTTTCATAATAAAATGCCTCAAAAGTCAACATACATAAGTTAATGAGCTTAAATTTAAAAGAGTTCTTGAAAACCTACTGCCAAAACTGTGTAAGTTGGTGTAAACTGTAGTTGAGAAAGTGCACTATACAGTGGAACCTCGGTTTTCAAACGCCTCTCAGTTCAAACAAATCGGTGTCCGACCAAAAATTTCAAGAAATTCTTGCTCCGCTGTTCGGTCAAAAAAAGAGTTCGAACGCCAGTAATGCGTGAGTGCGTACGCTAGGGTGCGATGCCGAGCGGCGTACGGGTGTTTTAGCCCCTTATTATGACTCAGAAGAAAGTCAGTGCAAGCAGCAAAGTTGCTACAGGTGAAAAAAAGAAAAGTAGTGCGTACAACTATTGCATTTAAGAAAGAAATAATAACCAAATATGAAGGAGGTGTGCGAGCGCCTTCTGCTAACCACCACAAAGGTAAGAAATCCTATTCATAAGATCACGATAACGGGAAAGTACGATTAGCCTGGGTTAGCTTTAAGTTTACGTTAAACATTCAGGGTGTTGGAACGGAGCCCAACATTGAGGGTGTTGGAACGGAGCCCCCTTTCCAATGAACCGCTCACCACTTGTTGTGGAGACCCCGTTGTTAAATGACTTGTAAATGACCAGATTTTTTTTATTTTTACACGTTCATGTTAGGCAAATCTTTTGTACGGAAGATTACGATAACGTGAACGTACGATTAGCTTGAGTAAGCTTTATGTTTACGTTAAACATTCAAGATAAACATTCAGGGTGTTGGAACGGATAAAAACGATTTACATTATTTTTAATGGGAAAAATGATTTTGGTGATCGAACAAATCGGTTTTCGAACAGGGTTCTGGAACGGATTATGGTCAAGAACCGAGGTTCCACTGTATATGGTTTGTTGGTTGGTTGGATCCCTTAACCACTAGGGTTGTAGGGGCACAATTTCCTGCCGTGTGTCTTGGGCAAATACAGGCTGGTGGCGCCCATCCCTCTCCAGGCCAACATATGCTTCCACCCGGTCTCGGACCAGGGACCTTTTGCATGTTAACCACTGGACTGAATTGAGTTAAAGCTCAGTGCTGCTTCTGCTTTGCATGTGTCAAAATTGGGATTTAGCCACTTGACTTTGAGACGTCACAAAGAAATGTGCTAAATTTTAATTTATCTCCGAGCCATTTGTACAAATGAAAGGAGCCATAGGTTCCAGAACCCATCTGCTGTACACTGTAAAACAGCGGCGATCAGATGATAAGGATATCGGAGACAGATAAGGAGGCTTTTCCTGCTACTGATAACCATGTGAACCAGTACGGCTTCATGTGCTGTTCAGCAAGCTGTCGAGTTTACATTCTTTTTTCCAATGCTTTCCAGGCAACATTTTATCTTTTTGGCCACTTATAAGGCTAAATTTTGTCTTTCTTTCCAGCTAACTAGCTAGATTTTTTTTAAGCTTTCTTTCTGTCTATTCAGTTGTTGTTTTTACTTTTTCGGCTAGCCATATAGATATAAAAATATTAAATAAATTAAATTAAAATAAATAAATAAAATAAAATAAATTATAAATAAATTATTAAATTAAATAATATAGATATAAATATATTTTTTGTTTCTGTTCACCTAACTATCAAGCTACCTTTTTAGCCATTTAGCAAACCGTCTGGCTAAGTTGCTACCTTAAAAATGCATATTAAACTGGGTGCCCTTTGAGCTAATTAGTAACAAAAAGTAGCTCTCAGCTTGAAAAAGGTTGGGGACCCATGGCATAGGACATATCAAAAGAAAGATTCAACCCTTAGAAAATTAAATACGTTTCTAGCTTTTACGATTATTTCGTAAACAACAGTCAAACATTGCTAAGTTTCTTGAAAATACCAATAGTGTCTGACAGTCGTCATCGTTCACTCGGGAATTATGAGAAAAACGGCTTTTAGTGAAAGAATGCATTTCAAGCAGAACTTTAATTTTGGTGCTTTTTCTCTGGATTTGTGATACTTCCAATATCTGAAAAAAATGTTTTCCCAAAACACAACGACACTTTTAAAATAAAGTTTTTTGCAAGAATATTGAAATTATACATTAACACTACATGAACTTTGCAAGAATTTTTTAGCGTCCGATGTTTCCGGTGAAGCAGTAGCTCAGGAGGTAGAGCGCTCGTCTTGGGATCAAGGGATCCCAGTTCGAATCCCGGCTTGTCCGTGTTACATGTCGTAGTGTCCTTGGGTAAGACACTGAACCCCTAATACCCCCAATAAGCAGGTTAGCGTCTTACATAGCTGCAATACAAGGCCGCTATTGGGAAATGTGAAACACGCTGTAAAGCGCTTTGGGAAGTCATTGACTTGAAAAGCGCTATATAAATGCAGACCATTTCAGATCATGAAAGTTAAAGGGACAGTGTGTATAATGTTCCCACTATATGTCACTGTATTCTACTGTGCCACTACTTCTCTACCTCCTTTTTCATTGTTTGGCTTTCCTCCTACTTTTTCTTTTCATTCCTGTTTTGTTTTTGCCTCTTTTTGTTATGTAATCTTCCACATTTTTTATTCCATAAAAAATGTTTTCCCTTCTTTTGGTCAAATTTGGTGAAAGGCTGGGTAGAAAATAGAAGAAAAAGGGTGGTCTTTGCTTATTTTCAGTCTCCGTAGTTTGTAGTCTTCTTTGGATTCATTTTTTGGTTGCACTACACTTTACAGCAATATGTAGCACAAATAAATCACTGTTCCTTTAAAAACAGCGGAATGTTTTAATCAACTGTTTTTGTGGAAAACCTCATTCTGCCCAACCTCACCCGAATGCTAGCTTCAGCGGCCCCAGACTCAATTGAGTTAGAGACCCCTGATTTAGGCTTATTCTGTTCACAGAAGACACAAAACATATTTTTAGTGACAATGATTATTGTTCGGTCTTGCAATGTTCTATGTTTAAAATAATTGATTGTTGGATGATTTGTGTCTTCTCACCACCATCTAGCGATGTCTTAAAGACACTGCAGTCAAGTGCGTGGTGAAGGATTTTTAATTTTATTTATTTGACTATAAGGGATTTAATATAATACAAATTACATTTACTGAATGCGGGGCAGCAGGGTGGTTAGTGCGTGTGCGGCACAGTTCTAAGGTGTTGGGAACCTCCTGTGTGGGTTCAAATCCAGCTACCAGACTTCCTGTGCGGAGTTTGTATGTTCTCCCCGTGCTTGCGTGGGTTTCCTCCGGGCACTCCGGTTTCCTCCCACATTCCAAAGACATGCATTTCAGGTGGATTGGCCGGTCCAAATTGTCCCTTGGTGTGAAAGAGCGAGCGAGTTGTCTGTCCCTGTGTGCCCTACGATTGGCTGGCAACCAGTTCAGGGTGTCCCCTGCCCACTGCCCGATGATTGCTGGGATGGGCTTCAAGCACCCCCGCGACCCTACTGAGGATAAGCGGTGCAGCTGATGAGATGAGATTTGCTGAATGCAGTGGGGATTTTTCACAGGGAAGGCTTGGGGTCAGTGTGGTCTGGACAAGAATGATGTTTAAGGAAAAACAAGAACGAGGACAAGGGTTAAAGCGGTAAAAGGAGACAAGGTTTCTGATAAGCTTTCTTGTTGTGAGTCCTTCAGACATGGCGGCGTCTTTCGGCGAGGAGGTAGCGACTAGGTGGAAGCCACGTGAGGAGTCGGCCAGGGGAGGAGTCAGCACGCCCCATGGGGAAAGACAAAGGACGAAGAGAGAGAGAGACGGGTGATCAGATCGGAGAACGGGAGATGGGAGGCTCGACGAAGACTAATTAGACTAATTCTACAATAATTAGGCTAAATTTGATGGAATTCACGTAATAAATACTTTAAGAAAATAAATCCGCCCCCGTGTTAAAATGCCTGTCTCTTGTCAATATATTTTCCCTAAAATTGAAAAAAAGAACATGCATTGTTAGGAGAATAAAGTTTGTGCTTGGTTAATGGAGTCAGATAACTAATTCGAACAATTAGGTAAACGCTACATTTATAATATCGTTTTTTTTCCCTAATAGTGGTTATTTTGGAAAGCAGGGAGTTAGGCTTTCAGTACATATGAGACAGACCGGTGTTCTGCACAATGTTCAAGTGACTCTGTTACCCACAGTTACGGTAAGGAAATCATCAAAAACTCCTCTTAATCTAAATTTAAGTGAAATGCAAAATGTTTTAACCAGCCAAACACTCTGGGTGCCCAGCACCCCGAAAGCTCTGAACCTAATCACTCCCTAATTCAAATCAAAGTTTGTTTGTTTGTTTTACTGAATGAACGTTTTTTTGTTGTACCACTGGAAGGCACTAAATATTAAACACTCTCTTTAAAGACTCACTGCTTTCAAAGGCACAAATTGCTGTCAGCATTGTGCGTGACGATCGTTCGTAAGTTGAATTTGTTTGTAAGCTGCTTGAGTGCTATATTTTGTATGTTTAAGGCTTGTATAGGTAACCTGTATTGTTTTGTACTTTAAAAATAAACATTTAACAAAATAATATATATAAAGATAAATAAAGATAAGTTTAACTTTAACTTGGAAGATGAGCTTCAAGAGGTCTGCCTCCGTGGTAGAGTGGACGAAAAAAAGCGATCCAACTATTTTCTCAACAGCATCAAGCATTCTGATTCCACTTTCATTTCAAAAGAAATGGCTCGCTTCTTCTTTACACTTTACACCAACAATATTGAATAGATAAACAAGATATTAAACAATAAAAATGTCAAAGTTCTTAACGCTCTGGAGATTCAGTACAGTATGTTTACACACAAACTAGGAAGAGGAAGCAGATTCGGGGTGGATGCTGGGTGACCTCTCACAGTGCCAACACACGCCGGTAGCAGCGTAAAGAAGCACTACAGTAATGTCCTGTTTTCAGAAGAAGATGCACACAATAAAAAATTTAGCTTACAGCAATGTCCGGATATTTTTCGACATCCCCCCAAAAATTTGTATCTACCGATTTTCGTAAGTCGAATGGTCGTAAGTAGGGGAGCGTCTGTATATTTACTAGTATATATTGTCATTATCTTTTGACTATTCTTGTTTGGCGCGCCGGACGAAAAATCCTGACATGGTATGTGCCCCGTGGGCCGTAGTTTTCCCACCCCTGCTCTGGGTGCTCAGCACACCCAAAGCTCTGAACTTAAAATTGCCCCAAAACATGAGACATTCATTATTTCATGCGATAAATTTCAGGGATTTACTGACAATTAGATACTCTAACCGCCTATTATGGAGGGTCTTCACTTCCTACTGACCTGCCAGCCTCCATGCTTGCCCCTGCTCCTGCTGGCTTGTTGCATTCCTCCAAAGTAAACTCCAAAGTTTGAAGGTGGAGCTCCTCAGCTGCTCGCTCAAGCACCGACGAAGCTTTAGCCTGCTGCCCGACGTCCTTTCATAAGTCATCGTAATCGGACATCATCTAAATTAGATTAATTATTCCACAATTTAAAAGAAAACAAAACAATAATAATCCTTCGGTCGTGAAATGCATTCCTTCCACGCTTGCAAGCAGATGTGCGTACGCGTGCACTAAATGCGTGTAGAGAAACGTGCGAAGGACCAGAGAATCTCCCGAGTGATGCGTTCACAGCTATGGGAAATACAGAAACGCCAGGGGGAAAAGTCAGAACACAGATATGTAGAGAGCACTATATTAGTCAGCGCTCTATAGCAGCGCACGAACTAGCGTTATACAGGGCGGCCACATTGGTTGAGTCAACGTTCCCATCAATGCCAACAGAGCTGGCCCATGGTGTAAGAAAACTAAGCGGCTGCTTAGGGCCCCACGACCGTCGTGTGCGAGTGATGATTATTGACATATACTATCAGATATATGTAAATTTACAAAAAAATATATTTTGTGGTCTGCACTATAAATCTTAGCAAAAATAATATTTATTGGGGTTTCTTGTAGCCCCTGAAACTACAGGTCAAGGCGTGACTGAGCTAATTCTTCACAACCTTGAAAAACTAAATATCCCCTTTGACTATTGTAGGGGCAGTCTTATGATATCGGCACAAACATAAAGGTGTGCAAGGTAGGCCTTTAAAGAAAAATCCATGTGCTTTATGTGCCATGTGCTTTATGTGTGGAGTTTCTGTACATTTGCTGTTGCAGAAAATCTAAACAATTTTTTTTCCTGTTACCTCGTTTTATGTGCCTCTGTGCATGTAAATGTTTATTTAAGTATTTGTTTGAGTTTAAATTCAGTACATTTGGACATTTGTTCTTTTCGTAAATATATAACAAGGAATAATAAAGAAGATTGTGTTTGGAGTGAATAATTGGTTTATTTTGTTACTTTTAGATGGCCCAAATTACTTTAAATGTTCCCACTTTGTACAATATCACTTTTGCAGTGGTAGGTAGAGTAGCCCAAAAATACTCAAGTAAAAGTAATGTTACTTCAGAATACTATTACTCTGCAAAAATGCTAGGGGCCTCAAGATATATCGACCCAGGACCATCTGTGGAGAAAAGGGAAAACAGATGCAGCGCTTAGTGGAAACACTCAGTGAGACGAAGGAGGACACCAGTCAGAAAGCACCCAACAGTACAGGAGACCTCTTCGCATCTGCCGCACCCCTCCACCACAGAGTCCCCTGTCACACAACTCTGGTGGGGGAAGCCGGCTCTGCGTTAGAAGGGAGAAGTTTAGCTGGGAACCTTGAGAAGATGAGCAGTGACTGGCCATCACTGCCGGCCCGCCGACTTGAGGGCGTTGTGGTTCCGGGTCGAAACGCCCAGTGACAGTTGGACACCAACTGATTAATTCTTCTCCTGGTTCAAAGCTACAGTCACTTTTTGAGTAACTGGGAAAGATAGCACTAATTTGTGTATGTTATAACTGAAGTAGAAGTAAAAGAAGCAATCCAAATACTTACTTGAGTAAAAGTAAAAAAGTACTTGGTGAAAAAATTACTCAAGTACTGAGTAACTGTACATCACACTAGCCCATGAACTCGAACAACGGAGACATTGCATGTTGTGTTTGGCACCCTTTTTATCAGAACATACTTTTGATGTGATGCGAGGGGTGCTTCTGCTCTTCTGGGTTTGCCAAGCGACATTTTTCAACTGTAAGTACTGAAAGTTCGCTAGCAGGAGCGACCGAACGGCACCCGCGGTAAAAACCCTGTCGTGAATTTGTCTCCGATCGTCCCGGGCGGACGTAAAATCGCCCAGCTGTACGACTCTTAGCGGTGGATCACTCGGCTCGTGCGTCGATGAAGAACGCAGCTGGCTGCGAGAACTAATGTGATTTGCAGCTGCGATTGGCTGGCAAGCAGTTCAGGGTGTCCCCTGCCCACTGCCCGGAGATGGCTGGGATGGGCTCCAGCCCCCCCGCGACCCTAATAAGGATAAGCGGTGCAGATAATGAGATGAGATGAGATTTTTTTTTTGAAGGGGCGTCGCTACTTCGCAGATTTTCACTTTTAGCGGGTGGTTTTGCTCCCTATTAACCGGGTCTAAAAAATAACAATTAAAAAAATATATATATATAAATATATATATATATATATATATATATATATATATATATATATATATATTTTTTTTTTTATTTTATTTTTTTTGAAGGTGCGCCGCTACTTCCGAATTTTCACTTATCGTGGGTGGTCCCCATTAACCGCGATAACCGAGGTCTTACTGTACAGAAGTATTTACTACAGAAATACTACAAAGATACTAACAATAAAAAACTTAAAGGTATAGTACAAATATACAGCTAAAGTAATACTTTAATACAAAAATACTCGTACATAAATATTACAACAGAAATATTGTCATGATTCCCAAACTCAAAACACCTGGGGCAATCGTTTGGCGCTAATGAGCGCGCTCTCTGATTGTCTGGCACTCCCCTCTTAAGCAGTCAGCACCCAGAGGGGAGTGTCAGACCGTACTTGTGTCTCTCTGTGTGTTTCGCCAGATTACCAGTACCAAAGACTTCTCCTGCTCGATTCCTGCCTGCCTTCTGTTTCGACCTGTTTCTGCCCCACGTTTACGATTTACTCTCCTTCCCTGGCCAACGACCTGCCCGCTAAGCTGAATCAATTCTGCCTACCTGTCACGGAGTTGCCATTCCGTCCAACGCTGCTAGCGACTGACAACCATCGGCTTACAAAGCAAGCTCTGTCAGCTCAATCCAATAAAGATTCTTTTAAAACGAATGCAATTGGGTCCAAGATTCCATTCTGTCTCGTGACAGAACGGTCTGACCAAACAATGAGAACTCAGCGAACGATCCCAACACAATTTGCGGAAAGCTGTAGAATCCCTACGCTCTACAGCAGTTGGATCGGACGGAGGACGCCTTTTGGCGATCGCCCAGTGAGTTCGCCGCCCTTTAGCTGCAGGACAAGCAAGCTCAATGAGCTTCCAACGCCAGATTAGCTCAGCGAACTGAGCTCATGTCGCATCAGATGGATGAGCTCCTATCGGCAACGGCCTTGCCTCCCGGGGATTCTTCCCCGGCCGTGTTGTCACCTTTCCTGCCCACTCGAACCTTTCCTGCCCACTCGAACCAGAAATCTTAAGTAATTGTAGACCTGTGTCAAACCTACCTTTCCTCTCTAAAGTACTGGAAAAAGTAGTGGCACAGCAGCTAAATGTTTTCATATCCGAGAATAACCTTTTTGAATCCATACAATCAGGATTCAGTGCTAACCACTCTACTGAGACAGCTCTGATCAAGGTAACAAATGATCTCCTACTGGCAATGGATTCTGGCGCTTCATCACTTTTGCTGCTGCTGGATTTTAGTGCTGCTTTTAACACAGTGCACCACAATTTCCTACTAGAACGGTTGGAAAAATGGATTGGTCTCTCAGGAACCGTCCTCTCGTGGTTCAGATCCTACCTCTCGGATAGGACGCACTGTGTTAAATATGGTGAAATGACATCTGAGCCCTTTAATGTTACCTGCGGTGTTCCGCAGGGTTCAGTGCTTGGCCCCCTTCTTTTCAGCATTTACATGCTTCCATTAGGTGACATTATTCGCAAGTACAATATCAGCTTCCACTGCTACGCAGACGACACTCAACTATATCTTCCGTTGGAGGAATCTCCCACACTAAACTGTGGAAATTTGGGGGCCTGCCTCATTGAGATAAAAGAGTGAATGTCACTCAATTTCTTGCGTCTTAACTCTGCAAAGACCGAAATGTTAGTCATTGGTCCATCTAAATGCCATGATATATTCTCAAAAACTGCTGTGAACATTGACAAATGTCACATCACACAGAGTGACTCAGTTAAAAATTTAGGTTTCATATTTGACCCTGATCTATCCTTTGAAATGCATGTAAAGAAAATTACTAGAACCGCTTTCTTCCATCTTCGTAACATTGCTAAAATCCGTTCAATACTGTCAAAATCTGATGCGGAAATTATAATTCATGCGTTTGTTACCTCCCGTCTCGATTACTGTAATGCACTACTCTCTGGTCTCCCGAAGTCTAGAATCAAGTCACTTCAGCTGGTACAAAATGCTGCAGCGAAGCTTTTAACTAGGACAAAAAAGTACAATCACATAACACCGATTTTGGCTAACCTGCATTGGCTCCCAGTTAGCCATAGATGTGATTTCAAGGTTCTCTTAGTATTGTACAAAATCATACATGGACTTGCTCCCTCTTATCTTTCAGATCTGATTTGCCCCTACGTCCCGGTCCGAAGCCTACGATCTGAGAGTGCCGGTCTTCTGGTGATCCCAAGAGCAAAGAAGTGTTCTGCTGGTTCGAGAGCGTTCTCCATCCATGCTGTGGAATGCTCTTCCCCCTGAGATCCGATCTGCAACCTCAGTGGAAATGTTTAAATCTAAACTTAAAACTCACTTCTACTCCATAGTATATGAATAACCTACTCTTGTCGTCGGCTGAAAAATAGTCTGTGTAATATAATGTAATAATCTGTGAAGCCCTTTGAAACTCTTCGTGATTTAGGGCTATACAAATAAAAATGACTTGACTTGACTTGACTTGCCTCGAATCGGGTTTCCGGAAATACTTTGCGTCGAGCTGTCCGAGGTCCCCATCGACCTCAACGCCAGCCTGTCTCGACGTCTGTCCGTCCGCCTGCCTTCCCACCGGTCTCGAGTTCCGTCCTTCCGGCCTGTCAGACTTGTCCGCCTGTCCACCTGCCATGCCCGTCTGTCCGCCTGCCATTCCGACTCTTCGACTGGCCCGTTCGACTCTCCTGCAACGCCCGATCTGTCTGTGGTTCCCCCCTGCTTGCCTTATTCACTCGTCCGCCTGTCTGATTATCCTACCCACTGGTCCGACTCGTCTTATCGCCACTCCGATTCGTCTGCCTGCCATTCCAACTCTTTGACTTGCCCGTTCGACTTTCCTTCAACGCCCGACCCGTCTGAGTCCGACTCCTCTGCTCACGCTCCGATTCGTCCGCCTGCCGCCCCTGCCTCTCCCCGTCCCTGCGTTTTGGGGGGAGGGAGTAGGGTTGCCCTCTTCGGAAGCGTCGACCCATTCCGGGGGGTGAGGTATTTGTTTTTTTGGGGGACCTCAGGGGCTGTCCCTCGGAGGGGGGGTTCTGTCAGGTTCTGCACGGTTGCCATGGCGCCCAGCTGGTATCGCCCCTTGACACTGGCTGACTCGCATTTCTTCTGTGGGTACTTAAACGCGCTCTTTTGAACTGCGGTTTGCCAGATCGTTGTTGAAAACTTGTTTATGCTTGGCTATACTTGTTGTTCTTGTTGGACTTTGTTGCACTTCGGTGTAACATTCTGAGAGATTTCTGCAAGTTCTGTTTAATTCTGGAAATGCCTAGTTTGTAGTTTTGCCTGTGTTTGACCTATTTTGGACAACTTTTCTTTCTTAATTAAAGTGTGACGACGTCTAAGCAAATTAGTTCCTACTTCCTGCTTCCCGTTCCGTTTCGTGACAAATAATAAAAAATTACAGTATAGAAATGCCAGTGATACAATACGACTACTGAATAAATACTGCATTATACTACAAAATAAAACTACAGTAATTCTATAAAAGTACTACAGAAATACTAGAAAAATCTGACTGCAGAAATACTACAAAAATACAACTACAGTAACACTCCAAAAAAGAATACAAGACAGCAGTGCAATGAATTAAAGGACTAAACCATTTTAAGCCAGTGGAGTATATCTGACACTGCGTTGTTCATATTTATGTTCCCTTTTACTTTTTTTTTTTTTTTTTTTTTTGCTCGCGTGTTTTTTTTTATCATATTTTAACCTATCCTGTCTTTTATCAAGGAAAAATGAGTTTTAAAAATGCTATCATTTTTGGCGGTGCTCCGGCCGAATTTGGAGGTTTTTGTGCACCCCCAAAAAACAGGCTGGTTACACCCATATTACATTTGGCTAGTACAGTAAATGAAGGCAATGAGTCGCCCAAAAACATTTGTTAATTAAATCTATGCTCAGCACAAACACTTGCAGGAATTGGACAAAAAAAATAAGCGAGGGAAAAAAATTCTAAAAACATTATGAAGATACTTGTTTGCGAATGATTACGGCTGACCTCTCCAGTGCTTGGCTTACATCACATAGAGGTAAAGGGCTGACACGACCAAGTTGTGGTACAAGTGTGTACACTGCACTATGTGTACTGTAAGTCTAATGGAACACATTGTGTCGCCATTAAGACACTAATTTGCAAATTATTACGGCTTCGCTCTTCAGTGCCTCGCTTTCATCACGAAGAGGTAAAAGAGGAGAACCAACCAAGTTGTCCTACTGCCTCTATAGAAAAACAAAATATATTATATCAAATAACAAAAAAAGGCTTTCATATGTTCTAACAATTCGAATCACCTGATTGAGTATTAGAGCATGGCTTAAAGTAATTCAGTATCAAGTCTTTTTTTCAATTGGGCAGATATCATGCTGTGGGGATGTTTTTCAGCAGCAGGAACTGGCAGACTAGTCAGGATAGAAGGAAAAATGAATGCAGCAATATATAAAGATATCCTGGATGAAAACCTGGTCCAGAGCGCTCTTGACCTCAGGCTGGGGCGAAGGTTCATTTTTCTGCAGGACAACGACCCAAAGCACACAGCCAAGATCTCAAAAGATTGGCTTCAGAACCACTCCGTGAATGTCCTGGAGTGGCCCAGTCAGAGTCCAGACTTGAATCCGATCGAACATCTCTGGAGAGATCTGAAAATGGCTGTGCACAAAGGTTTCCTATCCAACCTGATTGAGCTTGAGACTTATTGCAAAGAAGAATGGGCAAAACTGCCTAAAGATAGGTGTGCTAAACTTGTGGGATCATATTCAAAAAGACTTGAGGGTGTATTTGCTGCCAAAGTATTAAGCAAAGGCTGTGAATACTTAAGTAAATGTGATTGCTTAGTTTTCTATTTTTAATCAATTCAAAAAGGTAAAAAAAAAACCTTTTTCACATTGTCATAATGAAGTATTTTGTGTAGAATTTTGAGATAAGAGATGAAATTAATACAATTTGGAATGAGGCTGTAACATGATATAAATGTGGAAAAAGTGAAGCACTGTGAATACTTTACGGATGCACTGTATGTATGAGATATATTGGTTATGGATATCAGTATTGGTTTCCATAAGCGGGATTTTTATAATTCATCCCTGATTTAATTTACATACCCCTGAGAGTTACAGTCATCAGGAGACAGATAACCATCAATCATATAGGTTTTTTTAAAAAAATGATAGCATTTTTAAAACAATTGAATCCAGTTTCATGTTTTTTTTTTTGTTGAGAACGTCATTTTAAAATTAATTCGTTAAAGTTACCCACTTGCGTTTGTTTTTCTCAGTTTTTTTTCAGAGGAAGAAAAGGCTTTCACCCACGATCTGGTGATCGTCGGTCACGGATAGCAGATTGCCCATAACGCTTAAGTGGCACTTACGTGGCGAGCGAAGGTAGTGTAGAGAGCGGGGAAAGAACAAATCGATGACCAGGACAGTGGAGAAAAAACGTAATCGAGTTCAGAAAAGGGGTCCGAGCTGGGAATCAAACAGGAATCAGGAGAGGTGAAAGTCAGGGTCAAAAAGGCTTGCCTAGCAGGAGCTGAGGTTAGCAGACGGACTGACGGGTGACAGGAAGACGGGGGTTTAAAAGAGACAAGCAGCCAGTCAGCGTCCGAGGAAGTTGGCGCCAAAGGGGCAGACTCAGGTGCCTCACATCAGTAATCATGACATAATCTGTATTCCACCTCAACATCGACAGATTTATCCTAAATATAAAGTTCGACAAAAAAAAATAGTAAACAATGTAATAAAATAACAATTAGCATGTCCATAAACACGCACAAGAATTTACATAAACACACACAATAAACTTCGTTAACACGCAAAACATGCGTGGACACAAAAAAATTACGTAAACACAAAAAACATGTGAATGCACACAAAAATGTACGTAAACACAGAAAACGTACGTTAACACATAGAATATATGTGAATAAATACAAAAACTTAAGTTAACACATACAGATATACATAGACATAAATGTAAGTAAATACACAAAAACTCATGTCAACACTCACAAAACGTACGTAAACACAGAAAATGTACGTAAAAGCATAAGACGTTCAAAAATACACACAAAAATGTACATAAACACGCAAAAAAATTTACTTAAACACACACGAAACTGTAACTAAACACACAAAAACGTACGCAAAGACGCACAAAAACATAAGTAAACATGCACACAAAGACATACATAAAAACACAAAAGCTAACGTCAACCCACACAGAAATGTACTTAGATTACCCCGTTACTTAAGGAAATAACGCACAGATGTGCACATACAGGAATTTGAAAGAGTGGACTCTCTCTACACACTCTCCGTTTATAATGAGTGTTGCTGGGTTCCTGCCTTTCCTCCTGAAGTCCAGTATGAGTTCTTTTCAACCCATATTTTGGATAATTAACCTTGTAATATTATAGTGACGACTTACATTCGTAATAACATGATAAATTTTTATTTTAGAAATTCAAATAAAACAATTCCAGTTTATGGGCATCATGGACAAAAAAATCTATTCAAGTATTGATTATAATTTTAAAGGAAATAAGATAATAGAATGAGAATCTATCCATGTATTGAACACATGTACCATATTTTCCGCACTATAAGGCGCACATAAAATCTGATTTTTTTTTTTAAAAAGCCGACTATGCGCCTTATAATCCGGTGCGCCTTATATGTGGATCATTATTGAATTGCAAAGTCTCGCAACTAAGAGAAGCAGCCACCGACTCCATTTTTCGCGTAGAAAAAGAAGTGCGCTGTGCATACTGGGAAATAATAAACAACGATTCTTTTTTATTTGTACGTTTACATAAAGACCCTGAAATGGCTCCTATCAAGAGACACGCGCACAACGCAGAGTTTAAACTCAAGGCGATCAGTCACGCAGTAGAACACGGAAATAGAGCAGCAGCGAGAGAGTTCAACAGTAATGAATCCTTGGTGCGGAAGTGGAGGAGGCATGAGGATAAGCTGCGCCAAGTAAGGAAGACTAAACAAAGTTTCAGTGGCAATAAAGCAAGATGGCCACAGTTAGAGGACACACTTGAACAGTGGGTTCTTGAACAGAGAGCAGCAAGTAGAAGTGTCAGTACAATAACTATTTGAATGAAGGCAACAGCGCTGGCACGGGAACTTAACATTTAAGAATTCAGAGGTGGTCCTACTTGGTGTGTGTTTACGTTTTACAATTTACAGTTATTATGTTATTGCTTTATTGTTACTGTTTTGCACTTGTTGTTTTTGCACATTACAAGTGTCACTATATTGGGATTGCACTAACGTTTAATTTACCATAACAGTATCAGACGTTTTTTTGCAAGACTAAATGGAGGGAAAGTAAAATGTTATGCCTTGCTGTTGCTCAAAGATGTTAAAGTTGTGTAACGAAAATGCTTTACCTCAGAGAAAATAATAAAACAGCTGTTTATTCATTTGGGGAGTGAATGGAGTTGTGGAAAGCTTGTTTGTTACCTATTAATAAAGTTTGACTGACCTATCTGACTGTTTTGTTGACATTCCCTTTAGCGCGGCACCATCTAAGGGTTGCATAACATAACTACATCCTCTACTGTTGCCAAGTCAAGTCACATTTATTTATATAGCCCTTAATCACAAAAATCTCTCGAAGGACTGCACAGGATTACAATTACAAAATTGCACAATTACCTGATCTTAAACCAGCATGCACTTATAGCGCCTTATAATGCGGTGCGCCTTATGTATGGAAAATGTTTTAAAATATATCATTCATTGAAGGTGCGCCTTATAACACGGTGCGCCTTATAGTACGGAAAATACGGTACCGTAAATTCCGGACTCTAAGCGGCTACCTTTTTCCCAAACTTTCAACCCTGCAGCTTATTCAGTGATGCGGCCAATTTATGTAATTTTTCTAACGGCCGCCAGCGGCGCTCGAGATCAAAAGGTAAGATTTAGACCAGTGGAATATATGCGCCGAGGAAGACTGCAATTTCTTGGTGTCACGAGGTGGACCGGACCAGACCGGAGGCAGGAGGCAGGAAGGGAGAAGTCATTTGCGTTGACAATCATAACTTTTATTTAACAAAATAAAAGTCATCCAAAACTCCGGGACAAAACAGAACATAAACATTCTTACACTCAGAATGGGCAGGTACAGGTTTCTTCCGACACAAACTAAACAGGACAGGGCATAACAGAACGGAAAATGTGTAAGAATGTTTTTGTTCTGTTTTGTCCCGGAGTTTTGGACGACTTTTATTTTGTTAAATAAAAGTTATGATTGTCAACGCAAATGACTTCTCCCTTCCTGCTTCCTGCCTCCGTTCTGGTCCGGTCCACCTCGTGACAGAATGAGCCAGCCCCCGCAAAACCCACAACCCAACCTTAAGTAGCACACATGCAAACTAGCTGATCTGCTTCAGCTGGTGCCCAGGGGGCGTGGCCAGCCGGTCGCCACAGCGACCATGCTGGCCATGACATTTGGCTTGTGCATAAATTAAACATACCCTCATCATTCAAGTGGATGAAAGTTCCAGCGACAGTTACAGCGCGAGTGAGGCTGCGGAAGCGTGGGACGACGTGTCACGGTCGCCATGGCTACCAGTCTGCCGCGCCCCCGAACTCAGCTGCAGCAGATCAGCTGATTGCTGGTCTGCTATTTAAGGCTGGGTTGTGGGTTTGGCGAGCGCTGGCTCATTACACACAATCCCGGTCTGTTATGCCTTGTCCTGTTTTAGTCTGTTATGCCTTGTCCTGTTGAGTTCGTGCCGGAGGAACTCTGTATTGTTCTGTTTTGTCCCGGAGTATTGGGCGACTTTTATTTTGTTAAATAAAACGTATGGATCGTTAAGCAATTGAGTTCTCCTTTCCTGCCTCCTGCCTCCGTTCTGGTCCGGTCACCTTCCACTTCACCACGCCTCGTGACAGAATGAGACAGCCCACAAATAGAACTCAGCGAACGATCCCAGCGCGACTTTGGGAGAGCTGGAGAGCGCAGTTTGGCAGGCGCCTTCCCTGCCCGTTCGAACCACGGCCCCGCCCGTCGTGGCCCTTGCTGTGCCTCGAATGGGGTCCCGGGAAGAATTGACGCCTGCCTGTTCGACTCTCATGCCTGCCTGCCCGACTCCCGTGCCGATTGCCTGCTATTCCCTCTCCCCTGCGTGCAAGTCCGACTCCGACTCCGCTGCCCGTCCGGCCGGCCGACTCCGACTCCGCTGCCCGTCGGGCCGACTCCGACTACGTTGCCCGTCGGGCCGACTCCGACTCCGCTGCCTGCCAGTCCGACTCTGCTGCCTGCCAGTCCAACTCTGCTGCCTGCCAGTCCGACTCTGCTGCTCCTGTTATGCCGGTTCTCATTTTGACTCTCTCCTGTTTTGCCGGTTATGATTTTGACTCTCGCCTGTTTTGGCCGGTTATGATTTTGACTCTCGCCTGTTTTGGCCGGTTCTGATTCCCTGTCCTCTGTGTTTGCCGGGTCTGATTCCCTGTCTGTCCTCTGTGTTTGCCGGTTCTGATTCCCTGTCTGTCCTCTGTGTTTGCCGGTTCTGATTCCCTGTCTGTCCTCTGTGTTTGCCGGTTCTGATTCCCTGTCTGTCCTCTGTGTTTGCCGGTTCTGATTCCCTGTCCGTCCTCTGTGTTTGCCGGTTCTGATTCCCTGTCTGTCTTTTTTTTCCTTTTTTGGGGACCTCAGGAGCTGTCCCTTAAAGGGGGGGCTCTGTCACGGTCGCCATGGCTACCAGTCTGCCGCGCCCCCGAACTCAGCTGCAGCAGATCAGCTGATTGCTGGTCTGCTATTTAAGGCTGGGTTGTGGGTTTGGCGAGCGCTGGCTCATTACACACAATCCCGGTCTGTTATGCCTTGTCCTGTTTTAGTCTGTTATGCCTTGTCCTGTTGAGTTCGTGCCGGAGGAACTCTGTATTGTTCTGTTTTGTCCCGGAGTAATGGGCGACTTTTATTTTGTTAAATAAAACGTATGGATCGTTAAGCAATTGAGTTCTCCTTTCCTGCCTCCTGCCTCCGTTCTGGTCCGGTCACCTTCCACTTCACCACGCCTCGTGACACGACGTCTATATGACAAAGTTTCTTTCTGACACTGAGGAAGACGACTTTGATGGCTTCAGTTCTAAGGAGGAAGATGAGGACGATTTACCGTGATTTTTACAAGTACCGTATGTTTTTTTTACCAGACCTGTTTACTGTGTTGTGAGCGTGTTCCTAGCGTGTTGCTACCATTAACTGCCCTGTCCTATAGAAAAGCTCAGCGTTAACATTTTCACATTTCTAACTTTTTTCTTTTTATGTTAATAACAATAACATAATATAGATTTTAGGGCAAAATTATTGTTCTTGCAATAACATGTTATTTTGCAAGCAAAGTGACCTTGGGTGTATGGAAAGCATTGTTTAAATAATGGAGGCTTTCACAAATACAGGGATCCCTGTTTTTTTTTTTGTTAATGGGGACCAGAAAACCCGCTAAAAGTGAAAATCTTCAAAGTAGCGTCGCACCGTCATAAAAGCCCTAAAGGGTTAAACTTACCTCGAGATTATTGTCATTATACAAAGGCAAAACGAAATTGGAGGGCTTCTCCTTTCAGGGAAAAAAAGCAATTCAGATAGTGGGCGGCTATCTGCATGTTAGCATCGGGTGTCCTTGAATGGAGACAGATCTCTGCGACGATTAAAATAGAATGTAGCCGTTTCCTTTGAGTTGTCGCTCCAGGTCATCAGATTCATGTGTAATGGACCTGGCGTTGGCAGGATACTGGGTCCAAAGAGTTGTTAGCATAGCCATTAGCGGTGGGCCAGACTTGCATTACTGCTCTTGCTTTCTCCCAGACATGATTCTGGAACACAATAATAGGCCACGGAGCACCTGCTAGTGATCTGCATTTTGTTGCGCTCGTCTGACTTTCCTAAAAACTAAAAGCTAGTGGTTGCTATCCTTCCTAGTTTTCTTACGGAGGCAGCGCCACCCCGTTTGACTGACAGCTTACACCAACCTGTCAGAGTCGCTCACCAAAGTGAAAGTTCCGGTTGAAATGCTTAATTTTACAAAAAGCTTTGTTTCTCAGAAGTTCTTCCAAGAAACCTAGCAATATCCAACTATTGTTTACTACACAATAGTAAGCATACTTTTCAATCAAATGAAAGATGAGGGTTCAAGCTTTCTTTGATGTTTCCTACGCCTATATAGCTACAGGGTTACATTTTCTGTAGGCCTTCAAAAAGGAGCAATATGGTAAAAATTGGCTGGCACCAGCACTTACCATTTGAGAGAAATGTCTACCTGCTAATGCGAGCGTCACTAGCATTAGCAGGTAGCAGTGCTAGCAATTGAAAGGAATGAAAAAAAAAGGTTCATTCTTAACATTTTCGCATTTCTGACCTTTTTCTTTTCTTATTAAAAAAAGATAATCAATATTTTAAAAGAAAGAAAGAAAGAAAAACCTGCAAAAAAATGTCTTCCTGCAAATTCAACTTATAATAAAAAAAACCTACAATCGTTTTTTAAAGGATTGACTTACCAAAAAATTCTCAATGAGATAAGACAAACTTACTCCTAGATACTCCTAGAACTGTGGCAGAGGTCAAATAAGCAATCAACCTTGAGCACTTGATGCTCACCAAGGGTCAATGTTTTCCAAATTGAGTGTTATAAGAAATATATCGATATTTTATGTCCTTTAATCACTAAGGTGCTTCATAAAAAAAAAAAAAAAAGTCATATGATAATAGGAGGTTGCTACTACATTTCAAAATGGCGGCGCCCTGTATGGCTGCGGCTAAATCTGCTCCCGACAGTTTCTCACATTCTGGTCAAAAACCCCAATCTTCGACTCAGTTTATGAGGGCGAACAAAGACAACTCTAACTGCAGATTAATATACGATCGCAGTTTTTTGCTGGATATGCGAACATCCAGAAATCCAGCGCAAATTTCGACGATCACTCTGGAGTGTTTACTTAGCCTCGGAGTGCTACGTCAACAGAACACAGCGGCCTACAAAGCAGCGAGTAAAAGTGGCAAGCGGAAGCGCTGTGACCGGGGAAGGAAACGAGGTTGTCGGGCCGGGCTAACGGCTCGGATGAAGGCTAAACCCTTCAAAACGCCTCTACCATCCATTTTCCTATCCAACGTCCGCTCCCTGGACAACAAACTGGACCATCTACAAGTGGAATTCTCATCGAACCGCGAGTTGACGAACTGTTGTGCTTTAATTCTGACGGAGACATGGCTAAACTCATCTATCCCGAATGACGCTGTTAGCATTGTGGGGCTAACTGCTTTCCGCGCTGATAGAAGCGGCGAGCTCACCGGCAAAAGCAAGGGTGGCGGTCTATGCATTTATACAAACAACAACTGGTGTAGAAATGCGAAGATAATCTCGAATCACTGCTCACGAGACATTGAACTTTTGACGGTGATCTGCAGACCCTTCTACCTACCGAGGGAGTTTAGCGCGACAATCATTACTGCCGTGTACGTGCCCCCCAGCGCTAATACGAAGGAGGCAATGGACGTTCTCTACCGAACTGTGAGTGAACTGCAGCATGCTTACACCGAGTGCATTTTTATTGCGGCGGGGGACTTTAACCAGGCCAATATGAAAACAGTTCTCCCGCATTTCCATCAGCATGTAAATTTTGCTACAAGAGGTAGGAACACATTAGACCTGGCCTACACAAACATCAAAGGTGCATATAAAGCAGCCCCCCGCCCCCACCTTGGCTCATCAGATCACCTTTCTGTTATGCTAATTCCAGCATACAAGCCCCTGCTGACCAGAGAAAAACCTACAGTGAAGCAGGTGAGGGTGTGGTCTGAGGGGGCAATGGAGGCACTACAGGACTGCTTTGATTGCACTGATTGGGACATGTTTAAATCGGCTGCCACTTACAACAACAAAATAAATATAGATGAGTACGCCATTTCTGTGTCAGCCTATATCAGTAAATGCGCAGAAGACGTCAGCAATACCAAAACTATATGCACCCGTGCCAATCAGAAGCCCTGGATGACTGCTGAGATACGCAAACAACTAAAAGTACGGAACCTTGTCTTTAAATCTGGTGACAAGGAGGCGCTGAGATCAGCGAGGGCTAACCTGAACCGTGCTATCAGACTAGCAAAGCGAACGTATAGTCAAAAAATCCAGGAACGTTTCCTCAATAAAACCAACACCAGGGATATGTGGAAAGGCATTCAGGCCATTACCAAATACAAGCCAACCACCGCCCCAGTGCAGGACACTAGCATGGACTTTCTGAATGACCTCAACAAATTCTTTGGAAGGTTCGAGGCACAAAACGGCACCACTGCAGCGAAAGCGATTCCAAATCAGGACGAAAGGGCACTCCACCTGGACTCAACCGACGTGAGAAAGACCCTGAGAGGGGTCAACACAAGGAAGGCTCCAGGCCCGGACAACATTCCGCCGATCAGCTGGCTTGTGTACTAACAGACATTTTCAACACCTCGCTAGCCAAAGTACCATCATGCTTCAAAATTGCCAACATCATCCCTGTGCCAAAGAAACCCCAGATCTTATCATTCAACGATTACCGGCCCGTTGCACTGACTCCTATCATAATGAAGTGCTTTGAGAGACTGGTTAAAGAGCACATCACCTCCAGTCTCCCCTCCTCATTCGACCCCTTTCAGTTTGCCTACCGGACAAACCGCTCCACCAGGGATGCCATCTCCTCTGCGCTTCACCTGAGCCTGACACACCTAGAGGAGAAGAACACCCATGTGCGGATGCTGTTCCTGGACTTCAGTTCAGCATTCAACACCATCATCCCACAACATCTGGTAGACAAAATGAGACTCCTGGGTTTCAACACCCCCCTGCGGAACTGGCTGCTGGACTTCCTCAGTGACAGACCCCAATCAGTGCGGATAGGTCAGAACATCTCAGATGTCATCTACCTCAGCACGGGCTCCCCCCAAGGCTGTGTCCTGAGCCCCTTGCTGTTCACCTTGATGACACACGACTGCTGACGACACAACAGTGGTGGGCCTCATCAGGGACGACAACGACCTGGCCTACAGAGAGGAGGTGGAGCAGTTGGTGGCCTGGTGCAGGGACAACAGCCTGGTCCTGAATGTTGACAAAACTAAAGAGATCATTGTCGACTTTAGGAAAAACCAGCCCAACCATGCCCCACTTTGCATCAACAACAAGGCTGTGGAGGTTGTCAGCAGTATCAAGTTCCTAGGGGTGCACATTACAAACAAACTCACCTGGTCCGTGAACACTGCATCACTGGTTAAGAGGGCACAGCAGCGCCTGTACTTCCTGCGGAGGATGAGGAGAGCCCACCTGCCCCCACCCTCCCTCATCACTTTCTACAGGGGCACCATAGAGAGTATCCTGACCAGCTGTATCTCTGTGTGGTGTGGAGGCTGCAGCGCTACCGACTGGGGTAGTGTGAGGAGGGTAACGAGGACAGCAGAGAAAATAATCGGGACTACACTTCCCTCCATTCAGGACATTGGCCAGAAGCGCTGCCTATCCCATGCTAAGAACATTATCGGGGACCCCTCTCACCCCCATCATGGACTGTTCACTCTGCTAGCCTCTGGGAAGAGGTACTGCAGTGTGCGGTGCAGGACCACCAGGTTCCGCAGTAGTCTAGTCCCCCTGGCCATTAGACTGTTAAATGGTCAATCTAACATATAGTTAACCTAAATCTTAACGGCTGCTAATCTGACTTTTTGCACTACTGGCAGTTCTTTATAGCTTGCCACTCCTTGCACATTTGCTCTCTGCACTATTGTACTTACAGCGTTACTGTTACAGTGTTAATGTTACTGTTTACCTGACTTGTTAACCTGAATGCCCATTTTGCACATCTGGTTAGCTACTCCTCTTGCACTATCGGCACTATGGTATGGTAAAATACTATACGTAGCCATAATACAATACAACTTTTACTTATATCTGTACATTCGAGGAAACTGTGCGGGTCAGATGTATCGACATTTCGTTCTGTATACACGTGTACTAGAATGACAATAAAGTAGATCTGAATCTGAATCTGAATTTGATGTGGATGAATTAGAATAATCCTCTCCCTATCTCAACTCTATCGCGCGATGCCGAAAAAGCTTTTGATAAGGTGGAATGGGCATTTCTGTTTGTTACAATGACAACATTTGGATTCGGCAATACATTTTTTAAATGGATGAAAATCTTGTACTCATGCCCCAAGTCTGCAATTTTAACCAATAGCATAATGTCCAATTTTTAAATATAACCAGGTTAACGAGACATGCATACAGTCTGCGTCCCCTACTTTTAACTGTTTCTTTTAGAATTTCTTGTCACACTGATTATAAATAAACCCACAATCAAGGGGTCATGGGAGGAGACAGAGAAAATAAACTGTTTCTGTATACAGATGAAATCCTGGTACTGAGCCAGGAACTAGCAAGTTCTGTACCAGCTCTGCTTGAAGTTATTACCACCTTCTCTAAACACTCTGGTTACTGCATCTTTTGGCACAAACCTGAAGTTTTGCGGATGTCACCAATATGTTTACAGGACAAACTAGCACGATTTATTTTCTAATGGCTATCAAAAGGTATGGTGTATTTAGGCATATCATCAATGATCGCAGCAAAGCTTTAGGGCTAGGACCTTAGCTTGGCCTTTTGGCTGAGAGTAAGTGTCCCGGCTCCTAGGCTTTGTAGCGTATTATGAACTGACCGATAACGGATAATGGATAATGAATAACGAAGATAGATCAATAACCCTTAAAAAACCCAAAACCCCCCCCATCAGAACGACTTTGCCAGGGACTGGCTCACTCTCGCCGCCATCAAGGACGCCATCTGGACCTCCAGAAACCTGCTGGTATGGAGGTGCAGGCAGATCCCCCCCGTGGCTGTGCTCCAAATGGCTGCAGATACCATACAATCTGCGAGCGGCGGGCCTAGGACGCAGCCATAAAGAAGACTCGTCTGCACCCACCCGGAGGGGGGAGCCGGAGCTACACTGTGGGAGTCCCGGCAGCAACGGCCTGGGTTGTGGAACCCAGAAGGGAGAGGACCCACGCAGAAGGGAAAGGACCCACACAGAGGACTGGAAGAATGCTGCTTGGGAGGGTGGGATGGCAGAGCTATGCCCTTGCACAATAGTATTGCCTTTTACACGCTGGTTAACTACTGTTAAAAGAAAATAACTCTGAAATTGTTTAATTGATGTTGAAAATGTCAGGAAAAAATGTTAAAACGTCATATCGTCACGTCATATTGTCAAATATAAAAAAATTGTGATTATGCTTGATGGCTGTGTTTTGCTGCTGTTGGTGTCGGTGGATTTGTTCAGACCGAGGACAATCGACTTTGGCCTGGACGGATCTATTGACACTGTGAATATGTTTGATTTTCGAGAAGGTTTGTTCAAACCTCACTTTGTGTTTGCTGTTAAAAACGTAATATTGGAATATAATATTGTGAATGTGCTTAATTGCTGTTGAGATTGTCATGATTGTTTTCTGTTTTTAGTGTCAATAAATTTGTTCAAACCAAAAATATCATCCTGCCCTCCCAAACAGACTACGAGACCTGTCATGGATGGTGGCTCATGAGGTTCTCCCAGTCAGAGCCGTAATCCACCACCGAGGAATGTCAGCGACTTCGACATGCCCTCGACCTGGCTGTGGCGCCCAGGAGTCGGTGAGGCACCTTTTTTGTGAGTGCAGCGCTGCCGAGGACTTGTGGACAATGGCTGACCAACTAGGAAAATTCCCGGACTTGCCAGCAGGGGAGGTCCCTGATGCACAGTACGTGCTTTACGGGTTGAGTCACTCGAGCGGGTCTCGGATTGACTTTGCCAGGGATTGGCTCACTCTCGCCGCCATCAAGGACGCCATCTGGACCTCTAGAAACCTGCTGGTATGGAGGTGAAGGCAGATCCCCCCAGTGGCTGTGCTCCAAATGGCTGTAGATACCATAGAATCTGTGAGCGGCGGGCCTAGGACGCAACCATAAAGAAGAATCGTCTGCACCCACCCGGAGTGGGGAACCGGGGCTACACTGTGGGGGTCCCGGCAGCAACGACCTGGGTTGTGGAAAGTAGAAGTAAGAAGGGAGAGGACCCGCAAAGAGGACTGGAGGATGCTGCTTGGGAGGGTGGGATGACAGAGCTATGCCCTTGCACAATAGTTTTGCCCTTTACACTTTGGTTAACTACTATTAAAAGATAATAACTCTGAAATTGTTTAATTGATGTTGAAAATGTCAGAAAAAAAGTGTTAAAATGTCATATCGTCATGTCATATTGTCAGATATAACGAAATTGTGAATATGCTTAATTGTGTCAGGATTACCAGAACAGAACAGGAGACCCCAGAGCGTTCGTACAATTCTTTATTTGGGGAAGCGTAAGGGTTAGCGGGAAACACGATGACCGTCGAACGTCAGCAGCAACGTCGTGAAGACAACTTCGGAAGACGTAGCCAATCGTAGCGTGGGACGGAAGCAGGTCGAGTTTACCAGGATTGGAGAGAAGATCGTAGCGTGGACGGAAGCAGGTCGAGTTTACCGGGACTGAAGAGAAGATCGTAGCGTGGGACGGAAGCAGGTCGGATCGGAGGCAGGCAGGCAGAATCAGGTAAACAAGAATGCACAGGTAATCGGGAGAGTCTTACGGGGTACAGAATAAATCCTCAGACAACCTGGTCTCGGCGTAGCATGCTTAAAAAGGGAACATAAACCAATGAGGAAGCACACTCTGCGCGTCAGATGATTAACCCAGGTGACTCCACTTGGGTAATCATGACATAATTGCTGCTAAAATTATCGAGAAAAATTGTTCAAACCTCACATTGTTTATTTGCTGTTAATAGTGTCAATAAAATTGTTCAAACCAAATAATTATTTTCAGATATTAAGGAAACTGTTGCTTATTATGTGAAATGATTTGGACATATTAAAAAAAATCTCTAAAACAGGAGTAAACAGAATTGGGGAAAAGTTAACTTAATCCAAAATGTTGGTGGCACCATGAATGAATGACATAACGTGAATGATACCTATAGCCTCCCCCCAAAATACTTATTTATTATGATAATATGATAAAACATTATTTGTATCAGTATAAGAAGAAACCAATAATTATTCTAGATAGGGTGTATCTATTGCAGAGGAGTTGTGGATTGTAGCTGCCTAACCTCAATTATTAAAGTATTTCATTCGAAATGTGTAAACCTGCAGAACATTGGATTTGAAATTATGCTGAACCCGATTGGATTCCTATCAAGCAGCAAATTATTTCCCCTTTCAAGCCAATGGAATATGTTTCACAAACTTCTGAAAATAAGGGAAAAGGAACAATCAATCCTATATTCCATCATCTACACCGCTTATCCTCAATAGGGTCGCGGCGGAGTTAGATCCCAGCTATCTTCGGGCATTGGGCAGGGGACACCTTGAATTAGTTGCCCGCAAGTCGCAGGGCACAGAGACAGACAATTCACTCGCTCATTTACACCAAGGGACAATTTCGACTGGCCTATTAACCTGACATGCATGTTTTTGGATTGTGGGAGAAAAACGGAGTGCCCGAAGGAAACCCACACAAGCGCAGGGAGAACATGCAAACTCCTCACAGGAAAGTTAGATTTCATGACCTCAGAACTGTGCCGCACACACTCTAACCACTGCGCTGCCGTGCTGCCGCAATCCTATCTTAAAACACAAAATGGTCTGGCAGGAATTACATAAAACATGCAAAACTTGCCAGTTCTTTGAAAAATATGCACCAATTTGGTGTAACCCCAAAGTAAAAAATTGGAGGAAACTATTTACTGGCATGATTGGTTAACAACATGTATCAGGACGTCAAGTGACTTATTTTAAGATAGAGACATAAATTGTTATAATAGAATTAAAGAAAAAAAATAACCTAGAAGGTCAAAGTAATTTTGGGAAATATTTGCAAATAAGACACCCCCTGAAGAAAAAACAATTGATTTTTATTTCAATTTACCTAAAAGCATTCCAGATGGTATTAGATGTGCCCCTGAGAAATCAAGAATGCATGTGATAACCTCAAGCAGGCTTGGAAAAAAGGACCTATCTTGCCACTTTGATCACATAAATACATGGGGAGGGTTCTCTTCAGGTCAGAGGACTATGTAAGAGAAGCTAGAATTAAATGTATCCAATAAAAAATAATCAATATATATCGGTTTACACCATCAAAACGTTTCAAAATTGGACTTCTCAAAAATGATTTTTTTGTTGGAAATGTAGCAATGTGAAAGGCACACTGATTTATGCTCTGTAGGAGTGTTTTAAAATAGCACCCGTATGAGAAATTATTATTTGAATACATGGAAAAGTGGTTGAAATGCATTCTCCCACGATCACCTAGATTGTGTCTACTTTGAGAAAGAACCTGTCGTGCTCCACTTGGACTCCTCTTCTTTAAAAATTCTGAAGACTGGATTTATGATCGGTGGCATGGCAGCTGAGTGGTTAGCGCACAGTTCTGAGGTCATGGGTTCAAATCCAGCTACCAGCTTTCCTGTGTGGAGTTCGATTGTTCTCCCCGTGCATGTGTGAGTTTCCTCCGTGCACTCCGGTTTCCTCGCAAACTCCAAAAACATGCATGTCAGGTTAATTGGCTGGTCCAGATTGTCCCTCGGTGTGAATGAGCAAGTCAGTTGGCAACCAGTTCAGGGTGCCCCTTTCACACTGCCGTACGTTGGCTGGGATGGGCTCCAGCACCCCCGCGACCCTACTGAGGATAAGCCGTGCAGATAATGGATGGTGAGATTCATGACCTGCACCCGGATAACTTGGAGACACTGGAAGTGCCCCAATAGCCCAGCCATAAACATTTGGAAAACGTTGATGATGGACGCAGTTGCTTGTTAAAAACATGCTAGGGAGAGTAAACGGTTGCATGGGAATAATGAGCGACGTGATGACTTTGGAAACTTTATATACAAAACCATGATCTGTAACGCCACATGTGAACTGTTCTTTTGCCTGTCGGTCTTTTTGTCATGGTTGCCATTGTGCCCACTTGGCCGCGCCCGTGAGTGTCATGGTTGCCATGGTGCACACGTGGCCGCGCCCGTGTATGTCACAGTTGCTGTGATGCCCAATTGGTCCTGCCCGTGTGTGTCACGGTTGCCATGGTGCCCAATTGGTCCCGCCCGTGTTGCGCCAGCTGCGGCTCGTTTAGAGATTGACTTTCTGTGTATATAATGCTCAGCACTCTCTTGCTTCAGTGTCAGCCCGCCAACGAACTTGTGCCCCACAATAAATGGGTTCTGTCCTGTTTTCCTGTGATATCTGCAGCCCGGTATTGTTCCCGTTTATTTTTGTATTGTTTAATTTCAGGTCCCAGTATTCTCGTCGGCCTCTGGCGTCCTGTCTTTCCACGCCAGACCGGCTTCCTAACGTGCATGACTCCCCATTTCCCATAAAATAAAAAACTTGTTTGAAACGTCACACGATTGTGTCATGTATCTGTTCTGGTTTGACACTTTTGGTATGTTTTGGGTAGGATTTCTATTTTATTTTCGTATGGAAAGCTTTTAAAAACTCAATAAGAAATGTGAATTGTCAAAAAATAGAGAGAAAAATAAAGAGAGAAAAATAAAAGGGAGATAGAGAAAAACAAAAAGAGTAAGAGAGTGAGAGAGACAAAGAGAGAGACACGGAGGGGAACAGAGTATTGAGAAATTAAGTAATAGAATACGGGAGAAAGAGACAAAAAGGATAAAAAAGTAGAAGTGAAAGACAAAGAGAGAAGGAGACAAAGAAAAGAAGAAAGAGAAAGACAGACAAAGAAAAATGGAGAAAGAATGAAAAAAAAAAATAAAGAATGAGAGAAAAAGAGAGACGGGTTAATACAAGCGAGAGATCGAAAAATAGTGAGAGATGAAACCCAGAAAGAAAGAAAAAGAGGGAGTGAGAAAAAACAAAAAAGGAGAACAGAGAGAGAAAAAGACAAAAAGAAAGAGAGAAAAGAGAACAAGTAAAAAAGAGAGAAAATGGAAAAAGACTGAAAGAAAGAGAGAGAGAAAGAGCAAGAAAGAGAAAGAGAGAGAAAAAACAAAGAAAAGGAGATACAAACTGAAGACAGCAAAAGACAGAGAAAGAGAAAGAATGAGAAAGAGTGAAAAAGAGAGACAGAAAGAAATCCAGCTTCAGTGTCTTTGTGAGTGGCGCCTGGCTGACATTGGTGGCATCAAGAGACATCACATTTAAAACTGCATTTCGTTTTTCTTGTGCGCTCATCTCCGCTCTGTCTTGATGTCACATGTTTGACACCCCCATTCTACGGCATATATTTTGTTATGAAAGACATTTTTTTGTTGTAAGGGCCGAAATAATTTCCATAACTTGCGCGTGTAATGTGGGCTCGTCTCCGCAGAGGAACGTGGCTGGGTTTGGAACATCTGGCGTGGGGGAAGAAGACAATCGTGTCTGGATTTGTTTTACGCTCATTGGCGCTGACATCACAACGCTGAGGAATTTCACACATTTTGGGTGGCTCATTTAATCGGCCAACGTCGATCACAGATGTCGGTAGTATATGTAGCATGTGTTGCATTCTTTATAAGGCTTATCTTAAGGTTTTTACTGTGTTGCACCTCATGACAAATTTGGTGGGGTAATTTTGGTCCAATATGGCTTTTTCAACATTTTATTAGCTTAGTTCTGCTTGCTGCACCTCTTATCCTCAGTAGGGTCGCGGGGGTGCTAGAGCCCATCCCAGCAATCATCGGGCAATGGGCAGGGGACACCCTGAACTGGTTGCCAGCCAATCGCAGGGCACACAGGGACAGACAACTCGCTCACTCATTCACACCTAGGGACAATTTGGACCGGCCAATCCACCTGAAATGCATGTCTTTGGAATGTGGGAGGAAACCGGAGTGCCCGGAGGAAACCCACGCAAGCAGGGGGAGAACATACAAACTCCGCACAGTAAGTCCGGTAGCTGGATTTGAACCCACACAGGAGGTTCCCAAGACCTTAGAACTGTGCCGCACACGTGCTAACCACTGCGCTGCTGTAACCAGCTCGGTAGCCTAGATGGTAGGGCGCCCGCTCCAAGACTGGGAGGTCGCTGCTTCAAGCCTCGGCCGAGTCATACCTAAGACTTACAACATTGGTACTCATTGCCTCCCTGCTTTAAGGATTGGAATTGGGGGGTTTGGTCACCTAATGACTCCCAACTGCGTTGGGTTGAGCGAGGGGGCTGGGAATCCCCACCTCTAAATCAATCTCCCAAAAAGAGTCAGAAATGACTCTAGCCACCTCCCACTAGGGGGATATGGCTGTGGTATATATATATATATATATATATATATATATATATATATATATATATATATATATATATATATATATATATATATATATATATATATATATATAGTTCTGCTTGCAGACCCTTTTAAAAAATACTGGGGGCTTTTAATGTGCTTCTAGTGCTCAATGTTTTTCTTTGAATTATTCTCTTGGTTCTATTGTTCATTAAAGTACATGAATTTATTTTGATAATTTCAATCTATCTTTAAATTAAATGGAATTAATTGTTGATTGGATTAAGTTTAATTATTTGATGATCCGATTGAATAGTTGTTTAAACTACCGTAAATTACGGACTATAAGCCGCTACTTTTTTCCCAAACGTTCAACCCTGCGGCTTATTCAGTGATGCGGCCAATTTATGTAATTTTTCTAACGGCCGCCAGTGGCGCTCGAGTACAAAAGGTAAGATTTAGACCGGTGGAATATATGCGCCGAGGAAGACTGCAACTTCTTGGCTTGTGCATAAATTAAATTAGCATAAACATACCCTCATCATGCAAGTGGATGAGAGTTCCAGCGACAGTGACAGCGCGAGTGAGGCTGCGGGAGTGTGGGATGACGTCTATATGACAAAGTTTCTTTCCGACACTGAGGAAGACGACTTTGATGGCTTCAGTTCTAAGGAGGAAGATGAGGACGGTTTACCGTGATTTTTACAAGTACGGTTTGTTGTTTTTAACAGACCTGTTTACTGTGTTGCGAGCGTGTTGCTAGCGTGTTGCTACCATTAACTGCCCTGTCACAGGCACCGTTTGGGATGAAAGTTATATTATTATTATTAAAGCTTTGAAAACTCTCTCGGTGTACCGTCTTTCTTTGTAAAAATGTGTAACCATGTATAATATGTATTTGCAACTGTATACTTTTGTAATGTATTTATTTTAGACACTTATTCTGATATGTTTTGCACAGGCGAAAAAAAAAGAAGGGGCGGAACAAACGGGGGGTGACGGGAAGTGGGGTAAAGGTGAGACCTGTTTGTGGACACGGCGGACAGTAGTGGATATATATTTTTCCCACCCTTACCTTTGGAAATATACACTTTTTTTCCTTGGATTACTTTCAACGGTACCCGGACTCTGCAGGTCTGCATCAAACTTTAATTACCGGTATAATTTTCCGTTCATTTTGCCGGCTGTGATTTTTGGACTGTGTACTTTAATGAAGGACATTAAAATTCAATGTGAATAGAGGAGGCAAGACCAACTGGGACGATGTGACATGGAAAGTTAAGCAAAGGCTTGGTTTTTGGAGACTAAGAAAACTGACAATCGTTGGGAAGGTCCTAATCATCAAAGCGATCATCCTCCCATTGCTTTTATCAATCAGTTTAGTTTTTATCCCCAGAAAAAACATGCATTAGCAACTGGACCGAGCCAACCAATAACGCGCTACAGTGGGCATTTGCACGTCACATTGGGTATTTGTATATTGTATTCTTTTTGCTTTATTATTGTATTGTTCTCAGCTCAGGCATGCTGCTCGAAATGTGAATTTCCCTGCGGGGATGAATAAAGTATCTATCTATCTATCTATCTATCTATCTATCTATCTATCTATCTATCTATCTATCTATCTATCTATCTATCTATCTATCTATCTATCTATCTATCTATCTATCTATCTATCTATCTATCTATCTATCTATCTATCTATCTATCTATCTATCTATCTATCTATCTATCTATCTATCTATCTATCTATCTATCTATCTATCTATCTATCTTTCACTTTATCTGGGGCTCAAAGTGGTAAAGGATAAAAAGAGATACAATGAAAAAGAAAAAGGAAAAAGGAGAGAAAGGGGTGCCTGATCTCCAGCTCTTCCTGGGGAGCAAATATGTCTCCCTCCACTTCCAAAACACTATGGGCCCACCCAACAACCCGAAAGTCAAGCGATGACCCGGTTCTGGATGGGCTCGTACTTGCGGAAGCTAAAGCTTGTACCAAACAATCATTTGATACCAGTGTCCTTCAACTTGCCACCAACACATCTCTTTATTCGGGACTTTTTAAAGAAATTTGATTTAGAAACACAAGAATGTCACACTTTACAAAACCACAGGGCCCTTATTGCTATTGTGCAGGAGCGAGCAACAGTGAGTCCTGTGCGGGGGCTTACGTTTGGCGAGCCTACAACGGTTTGGAGCAACGTGAATCATCCTGCCCTCTCAAACAGACTACGGGACCTGTCATAGATGGTGGCTCATGAGGTTCTCTCAGTCAGAGCCGTAATGCACCACCAAGGAATGTCAGCGATATCGACATGCCTTTGACCTGGCTGTGGTGCCCAGGAGTCAGTGAGGCACCTTTTTTGTGAGTGCAGCGCTGCCGAGGACCTGTGGGCAATGGTCGGCCACCTGGGAAAATTCCCGGATTTGCCAGCAGGGGAAGTCCCTGATGCAAGGTACGTGCTTTACGGCGTGAGCCGGTCAAAAAGGTCACAGAACGACTTTGTCAAGGACTGGCTCACTCTCGCCGCCATCAAAGACGCCATCTGGACCTCCAAAAACCTGCTGGTAGGAAGGTGCAGGCAGATCCCCCCCGGGGCTGTGCTCCGAATGGCTGCAGATACCATACAATCTGCGAACGGCAAGCCTAGGACGCAGCCATAAAGAAGAATTGTCTGCACCCACCCGGAGGAGGGAACCGGAGCTCCACTGTAGGGTTCCCGGCAGCAACGGCCTGGTTATTCGGGTGGTTGTGGAAGGTAGAAGTAAGAAGGGAGAGGACCCATCTTAGCATCCCGGGCAGAGGACGGGAGGATGCTGCTTGGGAGGGTGGGATGGAATCCCACTTGAGAAGACAGAGCTATGCCCTTGCACAATAGTATTGCCCTTTACACATTTGTTAACTGCTGTTAAAAGTGTCGATAAAAATTGTTCAAACCTCATATTATTAGAATATGATATAATGAAATTGTGAATGTAGTTAATTGCTGTTAAAATTGTCGATAAGAACTCATTTGTTGGGATATGATAGAATGAAATTGTGTGTTTAATTTCTGTTAAAATACGATATATATATCTCATCTCATCTCATCAGCTGCACCGCTTATCCTCAGTAGGGATGCGGGGGTGCTGGAGCCCATCCCAGCAATCACTGGGCAGTGGGCAGGGGACACCTTGAACTGGTTGCCAGCCAATCGCAGGGCACACAGGGACAGACAACTCACTCGCTCATTCACACCTAGGGACAATTTGGACCGGCCAATTCACCTGAAATGCATGTCTTTGGAATGTGGGAGGAAACCGGAGTGCCCGGAAGAAACCCACGCAAGCACGGGGAGAACATACAAACTCCGCACAGTTAGGTCGGGAGCTGGATTTGAACCCACGCAGGAGGTTCCCACAACCTCAGAACTGTGCCGCACACGCGCTAACCACTGCGCTGCCGTGCTGCCACGATATATATATATATACTACAAAAATATGCACAGCGCACTTCTTCTACGCGAAAAATGGAGTCGGTGGCTGCTTCTCTTAGTTGCGAGACCTTGCAATTCAATATTGATCCATATATAAGGCGCACCGGAATATAAAGCGCATAGTCAGCTTTTTTTTTTAGAAAATCAGATTTTATGTGCGCCTTATAGTGCGGAAAATACGGTACTTAACGCTACATGCTAAACGTAGCTTAGTCAATATGGTATTGATCTCCCTACTTCTAATGCGCTTGAAAAAAAAAGTGAAGGAAACCTGTGGCAGGTTTGTGCAAGTGCCAACAATTACTTGAGGATTTTCCTCTGGCAAAGTATGGGCACCTATACTTGGGATCATTGAGAGTTTTTGATGTATACCAGAGAATATGTCCTCATTAAAGTTATTTTTTGTTATTGTTTCTTCCACAATGGAGGTCAGCTAAACAGAGCCTACCACAATAAAGCCAGACACAATGGAAGTCATCTAAACAAAGAAATCCATGTATGAAGGCTTGAGTGAATATTTATATATTGCTTCTTCTTTTTTGAAACCCACGAGCAGGCAGTGGTTAGCGCGTGTGCGGCACAGTTCTAAGGTCTTGGGAACCTCCTGTGTGGGTTCAAATCCAGCTACCGGACTTCCTGTGCGGAGTTTGTATGTTCTCCCCGTGCTTGCATGGGTTTCCTCTGGGCACTCCGGTTTTCTCCCACATTCCAAAGACATGCATTTCAGGTGGATTGGCCGGTCCAAATTGTCCCTAAGTGTGAATGAGTGAGCGAGTTGTCTGTCCCTGTGTGCCCTGCGATTGACTGGCAACCAGTTCAGGGTGTCCCCTGTCCACTACCCGATGATTGCTGGGATGGGCTCCAGCACCCCCGCGACCCTACTGAGGAAAAGCGGTGCAGCTAATGAGATGAGATGAGATATTCATCCTCATCCTCAGTAGGGTCGCGGGGTGCTGGAGCCCTTCCCAGCTATCTTCGGGCATTGAACACCCTGAACTGGTTTCCAGCTAGTCGCAGGGCACACAGAGACAGACAACTCACTTGCTCATTCACAACTAGGGACAATTTGGACCTGACATGGGAGAAAACCGGTGTGCCCGGAGGAAACCCACGCAAGCACGGGGAGAAGTTACAAACTCCACACAGGAGATTCAATCTCATGACCTCAGAACTTTTCAGCAGACGTGCTAACCACTCAGCCGCTGTGCTGCCCATACATTTTATATATAGAGAGAGAGAAAGAGAGAGAGATATCCTTAAGTGCTGAAATGTAAAATTAAAAATAGACTACTAGAACCTACTAGAACCTATGAAAAAAGTAGTCAAAAGTATATAAAAATATATAATAAGTATTCAAAAGTACCAGAAAAATAACATGGGGGGAAATAAAAGTATGAAAAATGATTAAAAAGTAGAAAAACTACTTCAAAGGATGAAAAATCCGGAAACACTACTGTCAAGGTTTTATAACGTAACTACCAGTCTGTTCTTCTCTATTCAACCGAATCAAATACTGCTCAGAAAATTACAAATGTTTAACGTACAAAAACAACTCCTTTTTAAAGTAAGAGAAATACTTATTTTCCCTGGTAACTGTACTATAGAGTAAATCGTTAATAACTGCCCAATAATGTTCTTAAATGCTTAGCAATGACACCAAAGAATCGAATTGACATTTAAACTATTTGATTTTTGTGCGTGCAGCCCCATGGCGCAGAGTTTCAGGGTTCAAGTCCAGCTAAAGGCCCGGTCACACAGCCTTTTGCGTCTGTATCGCGGGTAAAATTTTGCGATTTTTTTTTTTTTGCCTGTGTTTGCCCGCGGTTGAAAATGTGCAAAATTGGCCGGCGACTGTTCCGCGTCCTTATCGCTGGTAACCGCGGCTGCATCGCTGTGCCGCCCGCGGTTACCCGTGGTTTTAAGTTTTTAAGTTTTTAGCAGCGCAAAACTTTTTCACCCGGCCAACCGCATGTGAATTTCTTACCGCTTGTAAAGCACGGCTGTATCTTGTCTGTATCGCAATCTCAAAAGCGTCCAACAGCGTCTGTTTCACGGGCAGAAATTTCTGCCCGTGATTCAGCCTTGATACGCCCGTGAAAGGCTGTGTGACCCGACCTTAACCAGGGATGTGATTTGACCAAAGTGAAATTATCTGAAAATTAGCCGGGGGTCTGGGGGCCGCGGGCACCCAGCTAGGTCCAGGGCAGTGCCCTGGTGGGGGAACAAGTGGGGCGAAGCCCCCCGGAGCTCATGGGTTTTCCGTGTTTTTAAGTACTTTCAATGCACTCAGATGACAAAGAAATAGACAAAACAACAGCATAATTTTTCAATGTATATTGAACTATCCCATATAAAATTACAGTTTAAGTCAAATCAGTCACAATAAAAAACATTGGACTGCCTTTGCTTTTAAAAACTATCACTGAGAATATCATCATATCTAACTAATGTAATTACTAAGTTAACACATAAATCATGTTGAAGAGTTCAAATTTCATGAACAAATAATTGTATCATGACCAAATGAAAAGTAACTCATATTAGAACATACCACAAATGTCTTTGCTATAGCAGAAGATGTTATCTGTCGGAGTCATGTGCATACACAATGAACTACTAAATCACTGGCCATGCAGAAACATGAAATTCATTCAAAGTTCTGAAATTTATATTTTCTGTCACATTCTAGATTAATTATGACATCACTTAATATCACAAATATTGTTTTCTATTTTCTACTCATTAAAACATTCAACATATTTACAGGAATATACAAGTGTTCAATAATTATAGGCCCTACAGTAAAGTGTTGGTGTAATGTACACATAAAAATCTATTATTGTAATTGTTAAATATTTATGGCAATTTTTATGACGTTATGATATTTTCAAAAAAAGGGGGAAAACTGTCAAATAAATTTGAAAAGTTCACCACCTACCTCAAAATTCATGACTCTATCAGCAACTGGTACAGGTTGTTGGGGTGGATCACTTCTCTATTACCGCTTCCGATTGTGATGTCAATAAGGGATGGAGGCCGTAAAGTTTTGGAGTTTTCGTTTGGGCACCGAAACTTCCAGCGATGGAATAATTTGTTGTTCTTGACTGGAGTTCTTTCACGTGTTTTTTGCTCTTTGCGTGACTTTCAAGAGCTTTGAAACCTCTCCCACCATAGTCAATGGTATCATGGCACCAAATGCAAAGCGCTTTCCCGACACGATCGATCTTCCGAATAAAGTCACTGAACAAATTCGTCAGTCTTCTTTCCAACATTTGTAGATAATTCCTTGTCTAACCAGTCCCGTCGAAACTTGTGTTTTACGATCACGGACATCTTTCTTTAAACACCCGGCAAAAACGTGTGAGAAATGAACAATGGCATACTCCTACGCCTTTATAACAAGCGCGTTTATTGGTAAACACGGAGACTTCAACCAATCGCATTTCAGTTACGGAAAACACTAAAATGGAATGCTGTAGAGACGAAATCGGATTTTTTACCACTTTAAAAATCGGAAATTTTAAAATTTTATTTTTGGAGATAAAAAAAGCGGAATTCCGCGAATTAGCGGAAAAATCACATCCCTGCTTAACGCACCATCCCTGTGCAGTCCAAATTGTTCCTAGATGTGAATGAGTGAGTGAATGGTTGTCTGTCTCTGTGTGACCTGCGAATGGCTGGCAACCAATTCGGGTGTCCCCTGCCCTCTACCCGAAGATAACTAGGATGGGCTCCAGTGCCCCCACGACCCGACTGAGGATAAGAGGGGCGGATAATGGATGGATGGATGGAAGGATGATTTGTGCGCCAATAGCTGTCGAGAACGTTTTGGTCCCTCATAAAAATGATTCAAGTACCAAATTGCAGAATGAATTCCTACCTTGTGCAATTTATTTACAGCCAACCGTTTTGAACTTAAAGTTTAAATTTCATATTTGAATAGTAGAGTCAGAAATTAAAAATACAATTGCGTAGAGGAATCATGTACTACCTTCGAATATTATTTCAACATGTACGTGAGTGGGTGTGGTTATTAACGTGACGTCATACATCCTTGAGGTAACGTCAAATTAAAAACCAAACGTCAAAAGTTGTTTAGTAAAATTATCCTTTTATTATGATAGCAAATCTGAATCAACTGGAATGTTTTCCTCTTGTTTTTTTACACAATGTAAGAATTAACAGACCCCCTGCATATGTTCATGTTTCATAAACATTTAATTACTTAGTTTTATTTTTCATTTTTATAATTCACCACACTTACTATCTATCACTTAAGCTTATGTCAAACTTAATTTTTAAAATTAATAACAAAAAATGAACTAAAAGAAGCATGAGACACTACATTCAAAGATGTCGTGACAAAGTGACAGGGGATTTCGATGACGTCACAGGCGTATTATTCGGCAATTATACTATTTTTTTTGTCATAGCTCGTTTGATTGGTCATTATTTTACATTGAAACACCAAGTGATGCTGGCGTGTAGTTCCATAAAAAAATAAACTAGGAGAAAGTTCAAGTCTCAAATGAAGTCATGATAGTAACAATTTAAATGACATTACATGTCATTCATTTGTTTATTGTTTTATATTAGAATTTTATCTGGATTTGGAAAAATAAATTGTGTGGGGGGTGGAAATAGATTTAAAAGGTGTAGATACAAATGACAAATAAGTTGGAGACCATTCAAGTACCAACAGAAAAAACATTTATTCAATTAAAAACAATGGGAAATTGACAAAATACATTTTCTTGGCACAAGGTTTCAAGTATTCATTGAAATCACAATGACAGTGCGACATATATTCACAGTATGATGAGGCAGAGCGCTGTTTTTCGCTTCTCATTTCTTAGTTGTAATGGCGTCACCCCATAGTGACATCATTGGTGCAGAATATGTCAGACAGAAGCACGCTTTTTTAAACTACAAAAGCTTAAAATAAATACAACATTAATTGAGGCCAACATTTACAACAAGTTTTACACAGTTTTTTTTTCTAGTTGCATATGATTAAAAACAGTCGTGTGTTTCAGCCACAGAGAAGTTGGGCTATTCAAAAGTCCTACCCAGACCTAAAACAATGCTGTTAATTTCTGAAACGATCAACTCAAATGTGTGTATTTTTCTTTCTCAAGAAAAAGTTTAAAATTGTTTTGTATCTTGTATGTATCTTTCATCATTATTGCTATACTATGCGTCTTATAATTATTTTTGTGCCATTGGAGATTAAGAACTTTTTTCAATGTATTTTTAGCTGTTAATGGTTGGTATGCTTTTAAATATGAATAAAAAATTATTATTAAACAAATTGACTGACTACTGAGTTGTTTCATGTTTGAGCACTAGGTGGCACTATTGCCTAGCCCACTGCAATTTAAAAGCTGCAAACTTAAAAAATGATTAATAACAGTCATGTATTACAAGTGCTGAGAGTTTTTTGTAGTTGCTTGTGCGAATAACACTAAAAAAAAAATTGGGAATGAGTTGCAAAACTCACAAATAATAAATATTCATACAATTTATTTCCTAGTTTAATACTGTAGTTTCAAGTTTGATGATTTTTAGCATCAGTGCTTCAATAAAGCTTGTTGAAGTTAATCATGATAATGGAATGTATTCTATATTAGAAAAAATAAAATCAATAAAAGTGAAGTGGTTTGATTGGACAAAAAATAATTGACACTATTTTTTTCTGTAAATAATTTTAACTTAGTGAGCAACTGAAAAAAGGGAAACTATTAAAGTGACAGTGTGTAAAAGTTCACCTCTAGAGAGAGTTGTAGCTTGGAATGGAGCTGAATTGTGTGCATTGAAAAAAGCGCACTATGGATGCCCCTAGGAAGATTAACGATTCTACTTTCAAAAACAAGACCGAAGAAAGCTGGATACACCTGGACTGGTTGAAGAGAGCCAATAACTGGAGTTGGCTCTAGTAGCTATTAAGAAACTACTAAAAATGCCAGTAAAAGATTGCAAGAGCAAGCTTGATTTACACACAGCACCAACGATGGCAACTAGCAGCAAGCCAAAGCTTGCACCCAAGTGACTAACATGAGTCGCCAGAGAAAAACAGTGGAAAATGCGCCTGATGTCTGAATTGCAGAATTTAGCATCATTCTCCTGCTTGACCAGCTATGACACATGAAACAGGAGCAGCTAACAAGAACAGCGATTAGTGGTGAAACATAGCCTGCGGTCAAGTGGCTAGAAAAGGAAAAAGTGGCAAATGATTGAACGACGGAACTCAGCGACATTTGCTCGCACAACAGCTGTAGAAAGCAAGTGACACTGAAGGCCAAAGCAGAAGCAGCTAACCATAATAATAGTGGCTAGCTACGAGCCACTGTCTGCATCCAAGTTGTTAACATGATTGGTTAAAGGAGGAAACAGTGAGACCAGGAAAAGTGAAAAGTGAAAAATGCCTGAATGACAGAACTCTGTGACTATTGCTTGCATGTAAAAGACAAAGCAGGAGCAGCTCAACAGTGGCTAGTGATGAGCCATAGCCTGAGCCTAATGGCTAACATGCTAGGCTAGAAGAGGAAAGAAATAAAAAGTGAAAGATGCCTGAATGATAAGATTCGGGTTCAAATGTGCGGTAGTTGACGGTTAAGTGCTAAATGCACCAGCGGGACAAGCTATTTTGGCAAAATTGTCATTCGGGCTTCCGTAGTTTCAAGATGACTGCCAAACAAGTCAGCTTCCCCAAGTTGTGTAATATATTTACGCACTTCTAAACTTAACATCATGTGATAACGCACATTTTCTTGATTATTTTTTTAATCAATAGTGTGTATTTGAAAGTATATATATATATATATATATATATATATATACATACATAAATCATATAAATATTTGTACACAAGGGATTACTATATACCACACAATGAGGCTTTAATGCATTTTCCTCGCTCCAAAATGTTTCTTTTCTCCATATTTGTTAGTTTATCTGAAAATATTGCAAAGTTTTTTGAAAAAATTGGTTTTGATAAGTATTATTGCTAGAATGCCTAGTGTTTTGGTTTGTGCCACAAAAATGAGAATTTCCAATGAATTGCTTAAAATGGCGACTGATTTTTTTTTGTCACCAAAAATCATGTAAAAAGTGTGTAAAATTTCATCCCTAGAAAAATCAAACAAAACAGTGAGACTAAAAACTGAGATTCAGTGCTGAAACTGAATTCAACTGGGGGAAATATTATTTCAGTGTAAAAACTATTCTTGTTCCGTTGGCAGACAATTATGATTTTTTTTTTCAAACCATTTTGTGCTTCTTATTTTACTTTCCAAATTAAAAATTCATGGTAGCCCCGCTCAATTTACCATGTGCTCTGCTGGTGCCTGACCACAGCAATATGCAAGCGGGATACTGAATGGCAGCCGCTCAAGAGCAGCTCATGTTAGGTAAAAACCAAAGCAATATGCAATTAGGGATAATGGATTGTGGCTGCACAAGTGCACTTCATTTTAGGTGCAAATAATGGCAAAACAGAGCGCCCAAAAGTCCCTGATTGCAGCAATATTTGACCAGGGATAATGGATCATGGACTGTTTTTTAACCTACATTGCGCTGAGGCTGCAAAGTTCAGCGCGTGAAACAGCTAGAGATTACAGTATGTTTTTATTGTAAAAATGTAGACAAAAAATATTTTAAAAACCTGCCAAAATTATTTGCCAACAGAACAAGAGCATTTGACCTAAAATTTGAAGTATTTCCTCCATTTTTGATTGGTGAATAAAAAAAAAATCATAAGTGTGTCACTTATCGCCGGGCAAAACTCTCTCAGCCACAAGGCACCAATTAGCGTGGTCAAAAAAGATGTGTCGAACCCGAAGTTGCGCAACGTGATTTTCAATGAGTTGAACCAGCTCGCCCTCTCTGAACACATGATAATACCTCATGCAGGCCCCGCCCATCGCCGGCCCAGTTGACACCTCCCTCTGGAATGGGACAAGGTCGGGCAGCGCCACAGCGGCACACTCGGCCACCACGGCGGCGCCGGTTTGCTCCACCGCCGACACCTTGGAAGGAATCAAAATAGGCCAGAGGGTGAGAAGGGTGTGGAAGAAATATGTGCTGCTACACCAGGGGCGTCAACTTTAGAAAAAACATTCTCACGGGGGCTGGACTCATAGATATGAGAGTGAGGAATAAAAAAAAGAGAGAGAAAAACACAGAGAAAAACAGAAAAACACAGAGAAAAACAGAGAGAGAGAGAGAGAGAGAGAGAGAGAGTAAGTTAGAAAGAGTAGTAAGAGAGAAAGAGAGGGGGAAAGTAAAGTAAGGGAGAGAGGGGAGAAGGGATAAAGATTGGAGAAAGAAAGAAAAGAAAAAAGAAAGACAGAGAGACAGAAAGAGAGAAAAGAAAGGTGAGAGACACACTGAGAGAAAGAAAGAGAGAGAAAGTTGGAAGAGGAAAGAGAAAGAAAGAGGGAAATAACAGAGGAGTGGAGAAAGAGAAAGTAAGAGAGAAAGAAAAAGAGAAGGGGGAAAGGGAGAAAGACATTTTAGAGAGATAGAAAGAAAAACATAGAAAGACAGAGAGAAAGAGAAAGGGAAACAGAAAGTGAGAAAGAAAGACACACTGAAAGTTAGAAAGTGAGAAAAGAGAGAAATAAAGAAATAGGTTGCTTGTGAGTGGCGCCTGATTTTGGTGACATTGAGTGGACATTTTCAAAACTGCAGCTCATTCTTCTCTTGTGCTTCTCTCAGCATCGTCTTGCAGGCCACATCAAATGATGTGGCAGGGCGCATTTGGCCAGCGGGCCAAGAGTTGGACACGTGTGCACTACACAGTAAAACTAGAGCTGCAATGATTAGTCGACTTTAATAGAAATTGTCAACTACGAATTCAATGGTCGCACGTTTTTCCAAAAGAGTTGGGCATCTCTAAATGAATATAATCTCTCCTGAGAGTGACTCATGCGCAATAGCATCTCTGTCTCAAGCAGTAACATCAACATACAAAGATGGCAGCGGCAAGTTTGTGTACCAAATCCAGTTTCTGAGTTTTGACCTTGGATACGGCCAATAAAAAGACTATTTGCTATGTAGGCAAAGCAGACCTTGCATATCTCGGCGCTAGTTCGGTGACACACTAATATTCAAAGATGACGCCGGACAGTTGAACAAAACACTCTTCCAAAAATAGTACAACAGAAATGTTATGAAAGAAATACTACAACAGATATTGTACGAAATAAACAACAAAAATACCAACACAAAAATATTTCTAAGGTAATACTACAGGAATACTACTAATATACTGCAAAAACATTTAAGAAATTGTACATAAATAATACAAAAATAATACTATGGAATTACTACAAAAACACTACAAATATTCGGCAAAACAACAACAAAAATATTGCTGCGAAAATACTACAAAAATACGACTGCAGATATACCGCTACTATCTATCTATCTATCTACCCTGGTCATATCCCTCAAAGAGGGGTGACCGATAGCAAGACAAACACGTACACAAAAACAAGCAAAATACACAAAAAATTTGACCATGGCCAACCCAAATACGGAAACACCAAAACAAGTTAAGCACCACGGCACCCAAGTTGGTCATGCTTTCGTCCCTCCAGATGAAACGGGACACAAGAAATACCGCTACAGTAATAATATAATACAAAAATACTAAAACAGATGTATTATAAAATATTACTATGGAAATATATCAAAAGCCCTTCTGCGGAAAGAATACAAATATACTGTAAAATAAAACTACCTTAATACTACAGGAATACTGCATCAATACTACAAATATATGATACAACTAGAGAAATACTACAAATATACTCCAAAAATACTACAGAAATAATACAAAATATGACTATGTAAATAAAACAAAAATACTATAGCAGAAATACTACAAAAATAAAACTAAAGTTACACTACAGAAATATTATAAAAATCCAAAGATTGTAACACTACATATATACGACAAAAATACAAGCTTGGGAGTACTGCAAAAATTCACATCAGATCTACACAATACAAGTAGGTCACCCGACATGACTTCTAAACGCAGAATTTGAAAAGAAAGTGAGAGATTTTCATACCTCCTTAAAGACATCCTCTTCGGATCCAATTGTGGTCGGCGCTGAGAAAAAACTGGAGAACTGTCGAATGAGGGCCCGCCCTCGCCCCAGCGGGCGCGAATTAGAAAAAGACAGAGAAACTGCCAGGCTTCTGAAATCCAAGACAGAGTCCAGGGAACGGGAGAAGAACCAGAGTTTCTCATGGGCGGGCCGAGACGGGGCTGTGGAGGACGTGCTCCGGGCCTTCCTGTGCTCGTGGCCTTGTTCGGCACCTGGCGGTTCGGCGTCGGGCGAGGAGAGTTTCGGGTTCCACGGCACAAAGACGTCTTGCTTTTGGAATTTTCTGCGTTTTTGCTCCATGGCCCAGACGGAAATCATCACACAGCCGCCGACCCGAAGTGTTCGTGCCATCTCGCGTATTGCTCGGATACGACGTTCTTTGGTTGACAGGTGATGGATGACTGCAAGAAAAAACACATTTCTTATACCACAATGGACAGCTTAAAAAATGCACACCAGTTGTCCACTAGAATGCATCCAGACAACAAAGGTTCAGCAAAATTACTCATCTAAGTAGATTTAATAAGATTCACATCCCCTAAGCAAAATATTGGTGATTTGTCTTTGTGTGATGATTCCATGGTTTATGTCTTCATCGCCACAAGTTAAATTTTAAGACTCTTCTATTCTGAGTATTTTATTATGGCCTGTTTGATTAAATCTGGCTGATTTTGGCATCTAAATGAGAACTTAGTTTTTAAAAAAGAGAGTTTTAAGTGCCTTGCCTTGAGAGAAAGTCATGATGCAGATTTGAATGACACGCTTCTGGCGGTCACTGACATCACTGAGAACCATGATCCAGGCTTTTTTCACTTTTTCACACTGTTTCCTTTTCTAGCCACTCATGTTAGGGCCCGGTCACACAGCTGTATGCGGCTGAATCACGGCCACAAATTTGTGCCTGTGAGGCGGACGCTATTGGACGCTTTGAGACTGCCATACAGACGAGATACAGCAGTGCTTAACACGCGGTCGGAAATTCACGCGCGGGTGGCAGCGCGAAAGGGCATATCGAGGCTGAATCACGGCCAGAAATTTCTGGCCGTGAAGCAGACGCTGTAGGGCGCTGTTGGACGCTTTGAGACCGCCATATAGACGAGATACAGCAGTGCTTTACTCGCGGTCGGAAATTCACACGCGGTTGGCCGCGCGAAACAGTTTTGAGCTGCTCAAAACTTTGAGCACGTGTTAATCGCGGGCGGCACACGAGGTAATGACGCGGAAATGACGCGGAACGACTTGCTCTGGCAGCGGCCAGGGCGTGGTTATACATGGGTAGGACGGGAAATTTCAGCGGGTAATCGTGGGTGGAGCATGGTAATAGCATGTTCTGCGTCTGTATCGCGGTGTTATTACGTGAAATTAGCGTGTGACGGTCAAACGCCTTTCTCCGCGTATATACAGCGCGATTTGCCGAGCACACGTCAGTTGTGCTCGAGACGTCAAGGGGTGAACATGGATCCCCGTCACCGTAGTGACCTCGTCTAAATCCATTTTTATTTCTTAACATTTATTTTCATTTCATAACAAGATAATAAAATCAAAATGAAAAACTATAACAATAATAACATATTGGCTTCTTCGGTGCCATAGCTTGAAATTTTGATCTTCACGGGACTGTGTCTTGAGCGGTTATGATTTCTACAGCCCGGTGTTATGCCGAGAAATGCATCCCTGCCGAGATTTGCATCCCCTCGCTACTACAACAACTCTTACCTCGTTTTATCTCACTTTTATATCATTTTTAGGGAATGTAATGGCGAACATATAACCAAAACCACTTCGTCTTGCATTTGTTGGGAATGTAAAACAACTTAAACCATTCCGTCTTTGTGTTTGTTTTGAACGTAATCGAACGGTAATGCACACCGTATATAAAATCCTCCCCCCCTCGCGTGAACGCGCATTCTGCTGCGCTTCCAACAAAAGCGATCGTATTCTATATAAAACGCTTATTAAAACAATAAAGCGAGCTAATTATAACAATTGGGAGATCCTAGTCTATATAACGCGTTTATTTAAACAATTAAGTGCGATCGTATTCTACAAAATGCGTTTGTTAACGCGGATGAAAAAGTCACCAACGTCAATGCACGCTTCCAACAAAAGCGATCGCAGCAGAATGCGCGTTCACGCGAGGGGGGGTGGGGGGTTGCGGGTGGGCGATTTTGCGTAGGAGTCGGATTTGGGCACAACACCGGCTCGGGAGCTTTTATACCCGTGGTCCACACGAAAAAATGACGCGGAAATGACGCGATGAGGAAGCGGAACAGTCGCCGGCGTCTGTTTTGCGGGCATACCACCGATGAAAATCGGGTTGGCCAATTTTGCGCATTTTCCATCGCGGGCAACCACGGGCAAAAAAAACCGCAAAATTTTACCCGCGATACAGACGCAAACGGCTGTGTGACCGGGCCCTTAGCCACACGTCTGGAGGATATGGCTCGCTGCTAGCTGCTATTGTAAGCTGCTCCTACTTTTTTTCTTCTGTGTCACTTTGCTTCCACAGCTGCTCAAGCAAGTGAACATGGCTGAGTCCCATGATCCTGGCATATTCCAACGTTTCTCTGGCCACTCATGTTATTCACTTGTCTGAAGGAAATGGCTCTTCGTTAGCCACTATCATTAGCTGCTCTTGCTATAGCTTGTCATGCATGCGAACGTCGCTGAGGACCATGATCATGGCATATTACACTTTTTCCCCCACTTTTTCTTTCTTTAGCCACTCATTTTAACCACATGTCTAGAGGATATCGCTCAATGTGGCTGCTATTTTAAGCTACTTCTGCTTTTTTTCTGTGTCACTCTGCTTCCACAGCTGCTCGAGCAGGTAAACTTTGCAGAGTCCCATGATTCTGGCATCTTCCACTGTTTCCTTCTCTGGCTACTTATGCTAGCCACTTGTCTGGAGGGAATGGCTCTTTGTTCGCCACTATTGTTAGCTGCTCATGTTTCATCTTTCAGTGTAGGGCTGCATGATTAATCAAAATCCAATCGCTATTGCAATGTGACTTTTTTAAGGATTCCAAGTTACAGTTAGTTTTTGGTCAACAAGAATTGTGACAGTTCTGGTTTTGACAGCGCTGGCCAATCAGAGGCAAGTTTTATTGGCACTAGCCAATAATCAAGTCAGATCAAGTCATGTTATTTGTATAGCCCATGTAAAGGTTGGTAAAAGCGGTAGTGGAAGCAGCGAAAAGGAAAGAAAATGATGAATGGTGTCGAAAAATAGGAGAGAACTTTGAGGAAAGGAGAAAAGTGTTCTGGAGAGAAGTTAAAAGAGTAAGAAAGAGGGAGTATGGAAAGGAAGAGAAAGTGAAAGATAGGGACGGTAGATTGCTGGTGCAGTCAAGACGAGATGGGCAGAGTATTTTGAGTAGTTGCTGAATGTGGGAGATGTGAGAGAAGTGCGAGTCGAGGTGATCGGTTGTATGGGGAGAATGCCCGTGTTGGGTGATTGAAATGTGAAGCCTGTGGAAACATGGGAGGTGGAAGAGTCAGTGAAAGAAATTAAAGGGGGAAGGCGCCTGGGTTGGATGGTTGTACTGCTGAATGCTTGAAAAAAGGTGGCACGGCTTTGATTAACTGGTTGGTATGCTTGTAGAATGTATGCCTTTTAAGCGGTGTGGTTCCTGTTAATTGGTGTAATGCACGTGTGGTGCGATTGTATAAGGGTAAAGGTGATAAGTATGAATGTAGCAATTCGAGAGGTATCAGTTATTTGTCTGTGCCAGGTAAGCTGTATGGAAGAGTGATTAAGAGAGTGAGAGGAAGAACAAATGAGGTGGTGATGGAGGAGCAGAGTGGTTTCAAGAAAGAAAGAGGATGCGTGGATCAGGTGTTTGCAGTATGACAGATGTGTGAAAATGTTTTTGCAAAAGGTAAGGATGTTTATTTGGCTTTCATGGATTTGGAAAAGGCGTATGACAGAGTTGATAGAGAGTTGTTGTGGCAGGTGATGGTAATGTATGGAGTGGGTGGAAAGTTGTTGGGAGCATTGAAGAGTTTTTATGTGAACAGCAGAGCATGTGTAAGAGTGGGGAGTGAGACAAGTGAGTCGTTCCCTGTGTTTACTGGTGTGAGACAGGGGTGTGTGATGTCGCCATAGCGGTTTAATGTGTACATGGATGGTGTGGTGAGAGAGGTGAATGCAATAGTTTTGGCAGAGGTGTGGAGATGACGGACAACAGTGGAACAGTGTGGCAGTGAAGTCAGTTATTGTGTGCAGATGACACAACGCTTGTGGCTGATTCTAAGGAAACATTGAGACGGTTGGTAATGGAGTTTGAAAGAGTGTGTGATAGGTGTAAGTTATGTGTAAATGTTGGGAAGAGTAAGGTGATGAAGTGTTCACGTGATGGAATGGGCATGGCGTTAGAAATAAGGTTGAATGGACAGGTGCTGGAAGAAGTTGAAAGCTTTAGGTACTTGTTTTGTGATGTGGCTGCCGGTGGTGGAATGGAGTGCGAGGTGAATCATGGAAGTAAGGATTTGGGTGCTTTGAGGAGAGTGATGAGTAACAATAGTTGTATGGTGCAGAGACTTGGAGCCTCAGAAATGAAACTGTGAGAGACAGAACTGGAGTAGTAGTGGAACTGAGCAAGCGTGTGGATAAGAGAGTACCGTATTTTCCGCACTATAAGGCGCACATACAATCTGATTTTTTTTTTTTAAAAAGCTGACTATGCGCCTTCTAATCCGGTCCGCCTTATATATGGATCAATGTTGAATTACAAGGTCTCGCAACTTACGGTAAGCAGCCACCGACTCCATTTTTCACGTAGAAGAAGAAGTGCGCTGTGCATACTGGGAAATATTAAACACCGATTCTCTTTTATTTGTGCGTTTGTATAAAGACCCTGAAATGGCTCCTATTAAGATACACGCTTACAACGCACAGTTTAAACTCAAGGCGATCAGTCACGCAGTAGAACACGGGAATAGAGCAGCAGCGAGAGAGTTCAACATTAATGAATCGATGGCCAAGTAAGGAAGACTAAACAAAGTTTCCGTGGCAATAAAGCGACATGTCCACAGTTAGAGGACACACTTCAACAGTGGGTTGTTGAACAAAGAGCAGCAAGTAGAAGTGTCAGTACAATAACTATTCGAATGAAGGCAACAGCGCTGGCACGGGAACTTAACATTAAATAATTCAGAGGTGGTCCTACTTGGTGTGTGTTTACGTTTTACATTTTAGTTATTATGTTATTGCTTTATCGCTATTGTTTTGCACTTGTTGTTTTTGCACATTACGAGTGTCACTACATCGCGATTGCACTAACGTTTAATTTACCATAACAGTATCAAACGTTTTAAATGGAGGAAAAATAAAATGTTATGCCTTGCGGTTGTTCAACGATGTTAAAGATGTGTCACAAAAATGCTTTACCTCAGAGAAAATAATAAAACGGCTGTTTATTCATTTTGGGAGTGAATGGAGTTGTGGAAAGCTTGTTTGTTATCTATTAATAAAGTTTGACTGACCTATCTGACTGTTTTAGTGACATTCCCTTTAGCGCGGCACCATCTAATGGTTGCATAACGTAACTACATCCTCGACTGTAGCCAAGTCAAGTTAAGTCATATTTATTTATGACGCCCTTAATCACAAAAATGTCTCGAAGGACTGCACAGGATTACAATTACAAAATTGCACAATTACCTGATCTTAAACCAGCATGCACTTATAGCATGTCACCAAAACAAACGCGGCACCTCGTACCTTAAGCGGCTCATTACATTGACAAGAAATTAATCAATTATATTGACTCAGAGAAGAGGCAAAAGAAAAAAATGCTTATCATCAGTGAGTGCTCTTTGGCTTGTTATCGAGTCTGCGAATCGACTGAGGTGGCATTGAAGGAGAAAACTAAAAGGCCAACCACACTTAGTCGACCACTGCCGTACATGACTAGTGACCAAATCCAGAACCATTACCCATGAAATCGGTACCCAGAGCTTCAATTCCTATAAAACGGCTACATTCTTGACTTTTGTATTTTACCATTGCAAAGAGGACCTTGCTGAAATCACAGTTACCCGACACTAGCCTGCCGTTCTCTGTATCGCTTTCTTGCTAAAAGGTGAATCCCTCCTTGACTTGGATTTTCATATAATGACAAGACCATATATTGTATATATACACTTTGGTGGATTTGAATTTGTTATTTTGTTACAGCTGTATACTCTCAGGCAGTAATAACGTCACCTTAAGGTACGTTTGCACGTCAGTAGGTTCAAGTTCTCCCAGAAAAACAAAGCTTGCACAGAAAATCTTTCGTTAAAATCAAAAATTACATTGAGATTACAATACAGGTCTGAATAAATTGCAATCATTTTTCTTCCTGATTCTGCAGCCCAGCAGCTGCTTGTTAGCTGCTTCCACCAGCTCTGACCAATTCCAGCTGTCGCTTTGGGTGTATCAAGCTGGCTCGACCTTTTTGTTGTCGCCTACTTAGTAAATTATTACACAATGACATTTTAAGAAAAATATGTTATGCTAGTATTCAATGATACTACTTTAAACATATTATTTATTGCAGGAGGGAAGGGCATTTTATTTACTAAATTTATCAGTTAGTATCAATAGTGATGATTACTTGATATTTAAAAATCGCAATACAGACGCTCCTATACTTACGAACATTCGAGTTCCGAAAAACGGTATATACAAACATTTTTTTCGGGATGTTGAAAAATATCCGGACATTGCTATAAGTTAGATTTTGTATTGTGCACCTTTTGCGAGTACAGGACAGAACTGTAGTGCTTCATTCCGCTGCTCCGGGTGCGACACTGTGAGAGCTCACCCAAGATTCACTCCAAAGGAGAAATCCAGCTTCCTCTTCCTACCTCGTATGTAAACATACTCTACTGTATCTCGACCGCGCTAAGAACTTTGACATTTTATTGTTAAATATCACATGCATCCATTCGATATGGTTGGTGTAAAGAGTAAAGGAGAGGCGAGCCATTTCATTTTAAATTAAAGTGGAATAAGAAAGGGGCAACACGGCGGCACAGTGGTTAGCGCGTGTGCGACACAGTTCTGAGGTCATGAGATCGAACCTCCTGTGTGGAGTTTGCATGTTCTCCCCGTGCTTACGTGGGTTTCCTCCGGGCACTCCGGTTTCCTCCCATATTCCAAAAACATGCATTTCAGGTTAATAAGATGGTCAAAATTGTCCAGTGGTGTGAATGAGGGCAAATTGTCCCTGTGTGCCCTGCGATTGGCTGGCAACCATTTCAGGGTGTCCTCTTCCCACTGCCCAGATAGCAGAGATGGGCTCCAGCACCCCCGCGACCCTACTGAGGATAAGCGGTGCAAATAATGGATAGAATAAGAAAGCTTGATGCGGTTGAGAAAAAGGTTTTATCGTTTTTTTTTTTGGCATCTTTTTACCATGGAGGAGGAAGTCGCCTAACTCTTTAATCCCATCTTCCAAAAGTAAGTTAAACTTAAATTTATTTTTATCGAACATATTACTTGATTAAATGTTTATTTTTTTTGTATAAAACAAAGCAGGTTACTTATACAAGCCTTAAAGATACTTATACAAACCTTAAGCATACATTGCATGCGAAATATAGCACTGAACCAACTTACAAACAATTACAACGATCGTCCAGAACGTATCTCTTCCGTAAGTAGGGGAGTGGCTGTACCCAACATCTGTCCTCACCTGCGATGGAGAGCACGGCATCAAAGCATCCGTCTCGGTAAGGCAAGTAAAGGACGTCGCAAAGCTGTGCTTCATGACCACAATTTTTGGCAAAATCCACCAGGGGGCGACACACATCGCAGCCCAGCTTGAATGCGCCATCGTTGATGTCAAGGTATTTGCCATTGCCGCAGCCTGCAGGAAAAAAAATAATATTGTCAAAATATTGATGCATAATAAGGTTTGTTTTTTTCGCAGATTGTGATTAAAAAAAGACACTTGTGCTGATAATAACCATGCACAAAATGTATGTCTGCAACAGTCCAGTAAAAAACTAATATTAATTAAAGCTAAATATCAAATATACATTTTAAAAAGAAACTATTAAAATAAAAGAATATTATGAATGTACTAAACATATATCAAAAAAATATACGTTTCAATGAATGTAATTTAAAAAAAAAACGTTAAAAATTCAAATAAATTGAAAGAAAATACGATACATGAACAGGATCAAAATAGATAACATAAAAAATACAGTATTATACATTTTAAAATACTTTTTAAAAATCAAAAATATAATAAAATAACAAATACATTATAAAAATATCAAATATAATATTGAGTGAATACAAAACATCAACAGGGGAAAAAAAAGATAAATACAAAATAATGATTAAAAAAATAATATATACAAATAACGGTTACTTTTTTACACTGAATTGCGAAATAAATACTAAATATCAGATAGATCATAAAAATAAAAGAAAATAAAAGATTAAGAGAATAAAATACAAAAACAAAATACAAGAAACAAAAAAAAAAAACCAAAGAATTCTGATAAAATTCTCTAAGATGAATTAAGAATAAAAATAATGTGAGTCGTCCCTACCCACCTATGTCGGCAATAATGCTCCCGGGCGGCTGTTCCAACAAGAACTGCCTGACCTTGGGCCAAGCCTTGTAGCGACTGTCATTGAAATAAGGCGCGATGCGTTCGTAGATTCCGTGCACGTGATCGCGCTCTAGCTGGCTGGCCGCCTTCTCCATCCTCTACACCAGTCACGTCTATGGACAAAACAGGAAGATCAAATTAACCCTTTTCGGTTCCTATAAAATTCGTCTTAAATCCCAATCCCATATGTACCCTAATTAAATCAGATGCTGTTCTTCAACTGTCTGGGAAATATAAACGGTCTCTTTTGAAAGGTAACTGATGGATTTAAACTGTAAATATTTTATTTTACTGTTGCAGACTGTGTGCCATTCTTGCTCAAGGCATGGTCACACAGCCTTTCACGGGCGTATCGAGGCTGAATCACGGCCAGAAATTTCTGCCCGTGAAGCAGACGCCGTTGGATGCTTTGAGATCGCGAGACAGACGAGATACAGCAGTGATTTACACGCGGTAAGAAATTCACATGCGGATGGCCGCACAAAAAAGTTTTGCGCTGCTCTAAACTTTAGACCACGGGTAACTGCGGGCAGCACACGTGGTACACACGAGGTAAAGACGCGGTACGAACGTGCTAGAACGTGCTACAGCCGCGGCCAAGACGTGGTTACACGCGGGTAGGACGCGAAATTTTAGCGGGTAATCGCGGGTGGAGCACGGTCATAGCACGTTTGTTCTCCGCCTGTATCGCGGTGTTATCACGTGCGTTAGCGTGTGTACGGCGTGTAAGCATGGTCAAACGCGATGCAGCCGCGGTTACCCGCGATAAGGACACAGAACAGTCGCCGGCGCCTGTTTCGCGGACATACCACAGGTAAACAGCGGGTTTAGCCAATTTTGCAAATTTTCCACCAATTCGCAAAGTCTTGCAACTAACTTGCCGCCGCCGACTAGATATCCCCCCGAACGCCAAGTAGTCCGCGGTGTATACTGGGATTTATTTACCGGCGTTTCATTGGCTATCCAATGTGTCAATCATCATTTGAATCGATCACTATTGGCTGAAATTATTCGGAGCCTCGGATTGGCTAGAGCGCCAAAAAAAAAACCCTACAATTGGCCGAAAAAGATGTATCAATCATCCGTTGAATCGATCGCTATTGGCTGAAGTTATTCAGAGCCTCGGATTGGCTAGAGGGCCAAAACAAACCCTGCAATTGGCCGAATTTAGAAATGGCGTAGCAAGCTTGTTTTTGCAATCAAATGCCATATAGCACGCACGTTGAAAAAGGGTGGCGGTGTCGCCCTCATTTCTGAAAAAATGCTCAAATTTACTCCTCGTACCTCTAATAATCACAAGTCGTTCGAGGCTCTTGTTATGAGGTCCTCTCCATTGTCAATCGATGTGATAACTATCTATCGCGCACCAGGACCATACACAACTTTCTTAGACGAATTTGCTGAACTTTTGTCTGAACTAGTAACCTATGCAGACAAAATTATAATCATGGGGGACTTTAACATTCATATGAACTCCCCACTCAGTTCACTCACTGTTGCGTTTCAGTCTATAATTGATGCTTTTGGTTTTAATCAACTAGGTGATTTGCCAACCCATAAAGATGGAAACACGCTCGACTTGGTTCTGACTCGAGGAGTTTCAACCTCAAACATGACGGTGCTATCGTGTACTACAGTTATCTGGGATCATTATTTAGTTACATTTGAGGTGCTAGCTAAATGTAGTACCAAAAAAACTGAAGGATTCACTGCACGCAATATAAGCACAGGCACAGTTTCTGAGCTCTCCAATATTCTTCCAGGAGCAGTTGCGTCCATTCCTTCCTACATAGGCTCCATCGAACCACTCCTAAATGAATTCAACGATACCCACGCCAATGCCCTGGATTCAGTAGCGCCCATCCGGCATAAATCACGACCTAAAAGACGCACACCTTGGTTTAATGATGAAACAAAATCCCTTAAACGAGAATGCAGGAAATCTGAAAGAAAATGGCGCGCTATCAAGCTTGAAGTTTTCCATCAAATCTAGTGTGATAGTTTGTTGAAGTATAAAGCGGCCCTGGCCTCTTCAAAATCAGCTTACCTTTTGAAGGTGATTGCGTCACAAAAGAACAATCCCAAGGTCCTTTTCGACACTGTAGCATCGCTCACAAGGCAACAGACTATCCCAGATAGCTCCACTCATTCTGCCCATGACATAATGGTCTTCTTTCCTAAGAAAGATCCAAAGCATACAGGAAGAAATTGCCAAAGACAGTATTAATTCAACACATACTAAAGCACTCAAATCTATAGATGCACAACATGGTGGCTGTCCAGGGATTTTGTCCCGTTTTAGTGAACTGTCACTCGATAATCCTAAATAGATGGTGAATACGGCCAAACCGACGACTTGCCAGTTCGACCCGCTTCCAGGTTCACTTATTAAAGGTCTCTTTGGCGTTCTTGCACCTTCAGTTCTAAATATTTTAAACATATCACTCTCCTCAGGTGTAGTTCCAGCTACTTTTAAGTCCGCCGTCATTAAACCCACACTGAAACGACCAAACCTTGATCCAGAAAACTTATGTAATTATAGACCTGTGTCAAACCTACCGTTTCTTTCTAAAATACTTGAAAAAGTAGTGGCACAGCAGCTGAATGATTTCATGTCCGAGAACAATCTCTTTGAATCAATGCAATCAGGATTCAGGGCTAACCACTCTACTGAGACAGCTCGGATCCTTTTTATCATTTACAGGCAAAACAAAGCCTGCAATTGGCCGAAAAAGATGTGTCAATCATTAGTTGAATCAATCACTATTGGCTAAAGTTATTCGGAGGTAAAGGGGGCGGATCCTTTTTATCATTTACAGGCTCGCATAGGCTAAAGGGGCAAAACAAAGCCTGCAATTGGCCGAAAAAGATGTGTCAATCATCAGTTGAATCAATCACTATTGGCTAAAGTTATTCGGAAGTAAAGGGGGCGGATCCTTTTTATCACTTACAGGCTCGCATAGGCTAAAGGGGCAAAACAAAGCCTGCAATTGGCCAAAAAAGATGAATGTGAATCGCATGTTAAGTTGAACTACGGCATAGAGGAAACAGTATTTTACTATTCTGTACTGCATTTGTAAATATTTTACTCTCCTGGATTTACTACACTCACGAATATAAGAGGATCATGGTTGCACATTATTATTGAACACAACGACTTTGGTGAGCTACTCCGGCTATATATTTTCCCAGTATCTTGTATCAGACTGAACTCGATGTTTCTGTGATGAGCGGTGCAGATAATTGATGGACTGGAGTGTCTATTTTTAAATTAAACTCAATTCCAAGTGTTTGTCGTCATATGCACAGTAATGTTGCGAGCGAAAAAGAAAATAGAAACTAAGGAATGGTTGGCATTTCTTGAATCCAAGACTTTAACCTTCTGAATGATATTAGGAACTTTGAGTGACATCTTACGGACACCGCATCCGCACGTGTCTACGACAAGTATTTGCTTCTTTGCAAGCTTTCGGAATGTTAAAGGGGTAATAAGTTTGACTGAACCATCTGACTGTTTTGTCGACGTTCTCATTGTAGCGCCTTATAATCCAGTGCGCCTTATGTATGTCAAATATAAGACCAAAAACTATTTTTTCGGGGTGCGCCCTATAACACGGTGCGCCTTATAGTGCGGAAAATACGGTACTTCACGAATGCAGCAGCCTGGCCCGGCCCGGCCATCTTGGTTGGCCACCCAGGCCGAACTGCCAACATCCTGTCAGTAGGCGTGGTTTATTGATGTCACACATAAGCAGGAAACAGAGTCACACATGAGTGTCATATTACATTACAATGAAAATTAGACTGAAAACGTATTACAAATAATAGAAATAGACTGATCTTTGTAACGTGACTGTGTGTGTGTGTGTGAGATGATTACTTGTATATTAGGAATATAAAAACAGGTTAATTCCATAGCATGGAAGTCTGAGAAATAAACAACTAAAATTAGCTAACTTTACATGCTGTAACTAGATTGTTAAACGGTCAGCATATGTTGAATCCTATCCTATAAATCCCTGAGTCTTTCCAATGACATGTGGCATGAAATATTTCAGAGACGTGACTTTGCTTTATTTGTTTAATGTGACAGTGTGAAAATGTACTATTTTGTCACTGCAGCAAAATCTGATTTTTTTTTTTTTTTGCGCAACAGCTACCTGTTTCCGATCTGTTAAAGTCCGTCTAAACAGCATATATCGGATTTGTTCACACCAGTCCAGGGTTCGGACACGTTTATTGTGGCCAAATTCAAGCACTTTTCAAGCACTTTCAAGGACTATTTTTCAAACAGTTTTAGGGATTTTAAGAACCCTGTAAATCTGATACAAATCTGATCTTTTGGAATGAGACTGCTGTGTGAACATTCAAGATACATTCATGCGTACTGCATGTCATCCATAGCCCACAGACATCCCTTCTCTGCGTTCCACCATGCGGGACAAATCAACAACAATGGTGGACGAAATCACAGAGATCATTCAATAGAGGGAAAGCCAAGTTTGGGATTTGATTATGCTGCTCCAGTAGCACAATACATATAGAATTGCTCTGCTGTGAAGATCCATGTCTCTCGTGTCCTCATCTGCACATGCGGGACAATCGAGGGGTTCACACATGAGGTTACATACAATTCACATTTAGTTGGAATTGCTAACCCAAACCATTTCACAAAAACACTGAATTTAACTCCAAAAAATCTGAATTGAGTATTAAGCCCAGCAGCGTAAACCTATCCTTTGAATGGAGCTGAAATATATGCATTAGAAGACACACTATGAAACCTGGAGGTAGGGCTGTAGCAAGTATGACATATACTGTATGTCTAATACTGAATATCTTGCATATTCGCAAATACCGTATTTTTCAAATTCGAGATTACCGTCTTTTTTTTTCTCCACCCCCCTTTGCGACCACCAGTGTTGGAAATGACGGTGATATAAACAACACCGTTACACAAGAGTTTTTTTTTTAAAGTAACGAGATAATCCAGCAAATTATTTTTTTTTGCCGTTATCGCTATTGATGGTCAAAAGCAGGGCTTTACTTTGTCTGGTAGTAATCAGCATGTTGTCTCACGATAAGAGTGTGCAGTCTCCTTGTACGTAAGAAGATAAGCAGGGACATCCTCGGGCAGCCTTTTGGATATTTATTCACCAACAACTTTTTTTAGGAAAAAAAATTATATCAAAATCATTAATTATATAGAATTCCAATACTCTTTGAATTGAAATTATCGGGTCGTGATATAAATCGAATCAGCACCAGAGTGGTCTGATACAATCGAATCGTGACCAAAGCAAATCTTCCCACCCCTATCGTTAACTGTTGATTTTTGTTGCACTTCAAATGCAGGATGAATCTGTTGATGGTGAGGTGCAATAAATATTATATGGTTCCAACACAACTACTTGTCCGTTCTTGTCTATTTGACTGACTCTAATACTGCTTATAAATTTTCTATTTGTTTGACATTTAACAACTTCTTTTAAAGTAACAAAAATAGTTACTTTCTCTGTAAAAATTCAAACTGTAGAGGGCGCCGGGATTATAAGCCACATCCAGTAAATTTTTAAAGGAAAAAACATTTTACAGATACATAAGCCGCACATGACTATAAACCAAACGTGTCAACATCGAAAAATGAATTATATTCAGAGAAAGAGAGTTTTAACAAGATACTGTACCTTAACCCCTTAACGTTCCGCCAGCCCGCGAGTGGGCCGCCGGACTTTTGATAAACAAATATGTGTTTGTACAATCTGAAAAGTCACTGAAATACGTCATGCCACAGATCATTGGAAAGCTTAAACTCTTGGAAATCAAGGTATGATGACCATTTAAAGTATACTCATCACAGTAACATCCTTCTGTAAAAAGCGCTGCTGTGACTTTATAACAGTTTCCAATTTGCTTTACCTTTTCACAGTGTGCGTTTCCAGTTAGCTTTCTGTGGTCAGCTTATTTCATCTGGCAGTTTCTTTTGATATTATATTAATTTAAAGCAGCCACAGGCAATTAGGTAGACGTAGTTGTTTCAGATTTCTGTGAAAAAAATACTCTAATTTACACTTGTAATGGAAGGGCCGCCCTTCACAGTCAACTCTCCTTTTTTTATTTACAATCACCATGTCTGAAATGGGGTCGGCTAATATCTTTACAGAAAGCCAAGGGCAAGGTGGCAATCATTGATTTTTATACTGAGGTCTATAATACTGGCAAGCAATGTTCCCTCTAATTTTCCACGGGTCTGAGCGTTCACACAAAGTCGGTGAGCAACGCTTGAAACAACAGTGAGCAACCATAATCCCTAGTTTGGCAAGATAATTAATTATCAAACATGTCCAAAACTTGACATCAAGTTACATTTTGCTGAGTTTCCGGCTATGCAAAATTATTTTTCTCTTTTGAATGAATTGACTCATGTACTATTGCAAAGGTTGTACGGCCTACAAACGTCGTTTGTTCTTACAATTCTTTCACAATATATCCTGTTTTTTTTTTCCTGATATATTTTGTTGCATCATATTAACATTTCTGGTTCCTTTTCGTGAGCCGAGCCGAAGAAGGCGGTTCTCGACAAACTCTACTGACTTTACTTTTTTTGCCATGAATACTGGCCAGCAAGCACCCAAAAACTAGCATGCTGGTCTGCTGGCTACACCCGGACTAAATGAGGGGAGCAAATAGCTGAAGTTGGTCAGAACTGGTGAAAGTGACTTTGTCAGCTAGTGGGAAAATCTACTAAACACAAAGCAGAAACACCCAACTATAGTAATCGTGACAAGCCATAGTCAGTGGCCAAGTGGCGGACATTAGTGACTAGAGAAGGAAAAAGTGGAAGAAGTGGAAGATGCCTAAATTAGGTTCTCAGCAATGTTCACTAGCTGTGGGAGGAGAGTTGTAGGACATTTGCTAGCATGAGCAGCTGTGGAAGGCAAGTGACCCCGGAAGAGAAAGCAAGCTTTGCTTAAACGCAGCATCTAACAAAAAGAACAGCTGCTTGTGGAGAGCCATAGCCCGCAGAGGAGTTTCTAACAGAATTGACTAGAAAAGGAAACAAAGGGATAAAAGCAACAGGTGCCTGAATTGCAGCAATTTTCGCTCTAGCAGCTGTTGAAAGACAATGGCATGGAAGGATGAAGAAGGGTCAGCCAAGAACAACAATAGCGGCTAGTGGCAAAGAATATCTCGCAGCCTAGTGACTAAAATGAGAGGCTAGAGAAGGAAACAGTGGACAGCGAGGAGGGGATGCAGGTGGAAGATGCCTAAATAGGGGTTTTTACTCTCAGCAATGTTCCCTAGGTTTGGGAGGCGGGTGGCACTGGTGGAAAAAGCAGGAGCAGCTAATAACAACAAGTTAACCAGCTAACAAGAGTGGCTGAAAATGTAACGGTGGAAAAGGATTCCTAAATTACATAACTCATCGATGTTTTCTTGCACAAGCAGCTGTGGAAGGAGAGTGACACTGGAGGACAAAGCAGCGAACAATAACAACATTAGCTTGCAAAAAAGCATACCCGCCAGACAAGTGGTAAAAGTAAGTGGCTAGAGAAGGAAAACTGCGGCAAAAAAGTTAAAAATGTCTGATTGATAGAACTTTGCTTGCATGACTAGTTGTGGAAGGTGTGTGACACAGAAGGAGCAGGTAAAGCGGGAGCAGGTAACCAAAACAAACCAAACAGCTAACTCTCTTTCTTTCTTGTTTATCTCTCCTTCTTTGTCTCTCTTCCCCCTTTAAAACTCTTGTCTCTCATTTTCTCTATCCCTCTCTTTCCTACTCTCTCCCCACCTCTTTCACTCTCTTTTCCCCCTTTTTGCGTTTTACTCAGTCTGTTTTTCTATCTGTCCTTCTCTTTCTCTCTCTTCTACTCTCCTCTCTCTGTTCTTCTTAGGGCCGGCGACCTTGAGAGCAACCCTGGCCCCCAGTCCAAATGCCAGTGGTGCTTTCGAACCATTCGCTGCGACCACACCCCAATCACCTGTACTACCTGCCCACGGGGCTTCCATAAATCATGCACCGGCCTGTCCGAACGTACTGAGGACTTTAGAGGCTTCGTCTGCATGGTTTGCTTGGGTCACACCCAGTCAGGCCTGGCGGCACAGGACAGTCGCCGCCCCCTCTCCTTCGGAGAACTACGGAGCCTCCCACGAGCGAGTTTGGCGCTACTATGGATTACCTTAGGCGCCTTGAGTGACTCAACAACAACAACAACAACAGCTCGTGGCAACCCACAGCCTACAGCTAAGTGACTAACGTGAGTGGCTAGATAGAGAAACACTGAGAATTAAAGTATGAGATGCCTGAATCACAGAACTTGACGAGCATTGCATTTGGTGCTCAACTGTGTGCATTGAGAGGCCATTAAGTGCTAAAAACACCAACAAGCTACCTTCATAACACATATCCTTGCTTATCATTTAAATCAATTACTTTTACACCACTAAGTGTTGCTATATTATACACACTGGGCCTTTAACTCTAAAGCAGTTTGTTTGCAGAGCAGCTGGCGTCATTTGCATCATCTCATCCAGGCAGAAGGAAAACATTTTATGTAAGAGTCCCCCCTACCCCCACCCCTTCTAAGTGAGGTGCTCCTTATGTAATCGGAATCAGGGATGGTGGATGAGAGGGGAAATAAAAGTGTCATTATTTGCCACATTTAAATAAGAGTAATTTGGCCCTCACTTTGGCCAAATGATCTCTCTGACCGCAGACAAACCGGTTTACCCGTCAAAATAAACCCTGCAGCAATGTCTTGACAGTTATTCTCATTACAGAGTCTCATGATATGGGTAAACAAACATTGTAGCAAATTTCATGTCTTGGTTTTCAAAGTGAAGAAGTGCTTGAAGTCTCCCTTTACCAAAACGGCTGATGATCATGGCTTTAGGGTCACAGATGAGCTGACGGTTAAAGCCAATGAATCTCTGTGATCACTACTAGGTCTTGAGAATTTTAGCCAAAATGCATTGTACCAAATTTTGCGGCTCGGTTTTCAAAAGGAGGGGTCCTATAGGTCTCCATCCTCTAACACAGCTAAGAATTATGGCTATAAGGACACAGATGAGCTGACCCCAATGGGCCTTTTGTGCTCACTACTAATTCTCTATTGTGTGCTAAAATAAACTGACAAATTCTGTACCTCTGTTTTCAAAGCAAAGGGGTCATAGAAGTCTCCCTCGTCCGACACGGCAGAGAAGTATAGCAGTGAGGATGTAGATGAGCTGAGATTCTAACCCCAAAGAGCCACTGCCCCCATTTCTCTCACTACTGACTATCTGAGTCAACTGAGCCAAAATACATTGCACGGAAATTTGTGGCTCGGTTTACAAAATGAAACTCTGCACTCACTATTTAGTCTTGTGATCTGAGCCAAAATAAACTGTACAGAATTCTGTGCCTGTATTCAGAGTGAGCTGGTCCTGCAGGTCTCCTTCCTCTGACAGAGCTGAAGAGCATCGCTGTGAGGTTGCACCTGATGAACTCCTTTGCTCAATGCTGAGTCTTGTGACGTGAACTAACTGGATTCTGTGCATGTACTCAAAGCGAGGGTGTCCTCCAGGTCTCCCTCCTCAGACCCAGCTGAAGAGCATGGCTGTCATCTTACAGATGAGCTGATGGTTAAACCGCTGAGTATATGTGCTCACAAGTGAGTCTCGTGATTTAAGTAAACATACATTGTACCAAATGTCAGTGCTTAGTTTTAAAAGTAAGGATGTGTTTGAAGTTTTCCTCCTCTGACACAGCAGAAAAGAATAGCTGTGAGGTCGCACCTGATGAAACTTATTGCTTATTACGGAATCTTGTGATGAGAGCCAAAATACAATGTACCAAATTTTGTGACTGTTTTCAAAGTGAAGGGGCTTCGAGGCTCCCAAACCTGACACGACTGATTCCGATGAGCAGACATTTGAACCCAATGAGCCTTTCCACTCACTGCTGAGTCTCATGATTGTATTCAAAATTCACTGTAGCAGGTTTCATGGCTGTTATTAAAGTGATGGATCCTCTGACACAATTAATGAACAAGGCTGTGATGTTGAGGATGACAAGACGATCGGACGGTTGAACCAAACTAACCACTTTGTTTACTACTAAGTCTAATGATACAAGCAATAATAAATTGTATCAAGTTTAATGGCTGTGTTGTGTGTCATAAAATCAAGAGGGTCCTTTGAGGTCTCTTTCCTTTACCCCGGCTGAAGAGCATGGCTGAGAGATTGCAGATGAGCTGAAAGTCGAAGTCACCTCTAAACTCACCACTGGGTCTCATTGATGTGGGCAAAATAAACATTGCACTAAATGTTATGGTTCTGTTTTCAAAGCGAGGAGTCATCGAAGAATCCGTCCTCCGACATGACTAAGGAGCATGGTGGTGAGGTTGCAGATGAGATGACGAACATACTCAGCTGTGCCGGAGGAGGGAGACACAGGGAAGAAATGCAACTCTCGGGGAATTCTATTCCCCGAAACCGAGGTTTTAACTGATAAGGAAGTTTGAATTTGTCATGAAGTAAGGTTTTTAAATCTCACCATGAATGCGCCAGTTGAGAAGGGTCGCCGCCGAATCGAACTCCGGCTTGCAGAGCGGCCACGCACCTGCCCACGGCAATTAGTTTTCGTTTGTTTTCGGATGGGGATGGACGGAAAACTGCCAGCAGAGAGCAGGCCGCCGTCAACGAGCCGCCGTCAACGAGCCGCCGTCAACGAGCCGCCGTCAACGAGCCGCCGTCAACGAGCCGCCGTCAACGAGCCGCCGTCAACGAGCCGCCGTCAACGAGCCGCCGTCAACGAGCCGCCGTCAACGAGCCGCCGTCAACGAGCCGCCGTCAACGAGCCGCCGTCAACGAGCCGCCGTCAACGAGCCGCCGGACGGCCGCGGACCCATCCGCAGCTACGACTCCGCTTGACCCGGCCACCGCTCAGGGGAAGGAGAACAAAGACACTTCCGGTTTAGTGGAAACAGTAAGACTAACAAAAACTAAACCAAAAATACATTTTTTTCAAACAAGTAACGTCTCTTCGTCGGTGGCAATTCATCAGATTATACTGAAATTTTATGTGTACTATTAAAGCTAAGCGAATATTCTTCCTAAATTAACACCATGCATACAATTTGTGTTTTTTTTTATCAAGTAAAGTAATGTTTATTTGTGTAGCCGTTGATCACAAGAAGTCTCAAAGGGCTGTACAGACTAATGACTACTATAGCAGCATCTCCTAATCTTAATCTTACACGAGGGCAAGGACAAACTAAAAAAAAAACAGCATGAGAATGAAGAAAAATTTTGAAGGGGCCGCACATACAGTGTAAGGTTTTAATAGATAGCTTTGTGGAAAATCTGATTTGGCCCAACCACACTCAGATAATAGCTCTCCCGGCCCCCAAATAAATTGAGTTTGAGACCTCATGTCTTTAGGGCCACCTATTGTTCACTTTGTTGTAATAAATTATTCACATTGTATTTTTATTTAAGTGTCTCATTGCTGATGTATAAACCTAACAAAATTCTGTTTGTTTATATAATCCCAATACTGCGCTTTTATTTTTGAAAATTTTCAATAAGGATCTGCTTCACTCGCAAACATGGTAGATCTAACCGTTTGGACTGCTCGTACAAACGCTTCCGGGTTGGCTGCAACAAAAAAAGGATACACACAAAAAAAACCGAAATAAATTTTTAAGGAGTCGATTTCCCCTTAGTGATTGGTTATTAACATATCATTTTACATTCAGTATACATGGAGGTGAAGGGACATTTTTTTCTGAATTAGTACGACGCGTCATGTCCCTCATGTGCACCAATTACTTTAAAACAAAACATTCTCTTTGCCCCTTTTTGACCTAAATAGTTGTCACCTTGCCAAAAATGCACATAACAAAATTTTACTTATTCATATATTTCCAAAGCTACCCTTTTTGGGAAAGGCTGAGGCTCAAAATGGAAACTTGTAAATCACGATCTGGAATGAAGAATTTTTCTTAGCACGCATGCGCAACCGATCAGCCATCTGAGACTATTTAATTACCGTGACCAAATACTTTTCTGTCATTTACTTCTTTAAACATTTCATATTAGTATTCGAATGTATCAGTTTTACTATTCTCCAAAGGGTTCATGTATTCTGTGCAAAAAAAATAATCATCTGAGTTTAATGAAATCTACCATATTTTCCAGACCATAAGGCGCACCTTTTTTAAGGTGCATACAATTTAAACAACAGGGTTGCATCAAAAACAAACATCAGAAAATTAAAAAAACATTTTAATAGGACATAAATATTAGGGAATATAATTTCACAACTAAATGTACCTGTTTGGTTCATAAATGGTTATCATATGTAGAAGTCAAGTCAAATCATGTTTATTTGTATAGCCCTTAATCAAAAAGAGTCTCAAAGGGCTGCACAGACCAAAGATTATTGCAAACCACAGACTATTATGACACCATCACCTGTTCTTAAACTTACATGAGGGCAAATAATACATAGATACAAAGATATTGTCAACATATAGGTTATTCATATGCTATAGAATAGAATTGTGTTTTAGGCATAGATTTAAACATTTCCACTGAAGTTGCAGATCGAATCTCAGGGGGAAGAGCATTCCACAGCACTGGGGCCCGAATGGAGAACGCTCTTGAACCTGCGGATCTCTTCTTGGCTTTTGGGATCACTAGTAAACCGGCATTTTCAGAGCGAAGGCTCCTGACCAGAACATTGGGGGAAATTAAATCTGAAATATATAAGGGAGCAAGTACATGCATGATTTTGTATACTACCAACAGAACTTTAAAATCACATCTTAAGGTAACAGGGTGCCAATGCAGGTTAGCTAAAATCGGGGTAATGTGATCAAACTTTCTTGTCTTAGTTAAAAGCCTCGCTGCAGCATTTTGTACCAGCTGAAGGCTCTCTATTTTGGACTTAGGGAGACCGGAGAGTAGTGTATTACAGTAGTCGTGACGGGAGGTAACAAACGCATGAATTATAATCTCTGAATCCGACTGAGACAGCATAGGGCTAATTTTTAGCAATGTTGCGAAGATGGAAAAAAGCTGTTCTAGTAATATTCTTAACATGTGTTTGAAAGGACAGATCGGGGTAAAATATGACACCTACATTTTTGACTGAGTCACTCTGGGCGATATTACATTTGTCAATGTTCAGAGCTGTTTTTGAGAACAAGTCACGGCATTTAGATGGACCAATAACTAGCATTTCGGTCTTTTCAGAGTTAAGGGGCAAGAAGTTGAGTGACATCCATTCTTTTATCTCAATGAGGCAGGCCTCCAAATTTCCAAATTTAGTGTGGCAGATTCCTCCATCGGAAGATATAGTTGAGTGTCATCTGCGCAAACTGATATTCTACTTAGGAATAATATCACCTAATGGAAGCATGTGAATGCTGAAAAGGGGGCCAAGTACTGAAACCTCCGGAACACCACAGGTAACACTAATGGGCTCAGCTGTCATTTCACCATATTTAACACAGCGCGTCCTATCTGAGAGGTAGGATCTGAACCATAAGAGGACAGTTGCTGAGAGACCAATCCATTTTTCCAACCGTTCTAGTTGGATATTATGGTCCACAGTGTCAAAGGCAGCACTTAAGGTCCAGTAGCAGCAAAAGTGATGAGGCGTCGCAGTCCATTGCCAGTAGATCGTTGATTACCTTAATCAGCGCTGTCTCAGTAGAGTGGTTAGCCCTGAATCCTGATTGCATACATTAAAAAAGAATGTTCTCAGATATTCATTGTGTTGTTATGCATATATCTACGGTATTTGCAGTCTATAGGGCACACCCTATTATATTGAGCACTTTCTAATAACCGGCAAATCCTTGTTTTTCTAAAGGTGCGCCATATAGCATGTAAAATACAGTAAATCTTCTCATTTCACTGTTGCATAGGGGTAAGTATGCAGAAATAAATAAAATATAATGCATTTTTGACTGAGTCACTCTGGGAGATATTAAATTTGTCAATGTTCAGAGCGTTTTTTGAGAACAAGTCACGGCATTTAGATGGACCAATAAGTAGCATTTCGGTCTTTTCAGAGTTAAGGCGCAAGAAGTTGAGTGACATCCATTCTTTTATCTCAGTGGGGGAGGCATCCAAATTTCCAGTTTCGTGTGGCAGATTCCTCTATCGGAAGATATAGTTGAGTGTCATCTGCATAGCAATAAAAACTGATATTATACTTGTGAATAATATCACTTAATTGAAGCATGTAAATGCTGAAAAGAAGGGGGCCAAGTACTGAACCCTGCGGAACACCACAGGTAACACTAAAGGGTTCAGATGTCCTTTCACCATATTTAACACAGTGCGTCCTGTCTGAGAGGTAGGATTTGAACCATAAGAGGACGGTTCCTGAGAGACCAATGCATTTTTCCAACCGTTCTAGTCAGATATTATGGTCCACTGTGTCAAAGGCAGCACTAAGGTCCAGCAGCACCAAGAGTGATGAAGCGCCGGATGCAGGATGCTGTTCATCTGTTTCAGCTCAGCATTTAATACAGTAATCCCCCAGCAGCTCATCCACAAACTTGATCGGCTATGACTTAACACCCCAAGACTGCACCCCAACATCCAGCTCAAACGTCTTCATTAAGTTTACGGATGATACGACTGTGGTGGGTACAGTAAATCTTCTCATTTCACTGTTGCATAGGGGTGAGTAACTCTGAAAAAGTATGCAGAAATAAATAAAATATAATGCAGTGTGAACACAAAAACAAAGTGCGTGAAAGCCCGTGAAAAAGTGACTTTTTTACATTAACAAATTTACAAAATCTATACAAAATTAGGATAACAAATTGAAGTCTGCGCCATCATTTCTCGGTTCGTTTTGTCGCCTCTGATGAACGTGTTGAGGCCCCTCAGAACTCAACACCAAGTCCACAGAGATCGGGTAAGAAAAGCGATCCAGCATTTGTGCTATCTTTTCCTGCGGAACGCCGTGCTTGTTTCTCCTGTTACAAGAAAAACGCATTATTAGTATGTATTTGTCACAGCCTGCACCCAAGTGTCTAACATGCAGGATTCTTACAAGTACTTGATATCTTTGAAAATGCTTTTTAATTTCTTGTTTTCAATGTCAGGAAAATGCTTGAATTTTGTGTGAGCAGCTTGGAAAAGCTAGAAATACTTGCCATTACCATGTTTCTTGGCAGTCTGACGATCTCGGCCACTCTAGGCCACACAATACAGTATATGAAAAAAAAAGGGTGTGTAAATGACGCAGACACGCCTGCTGTGGTGGCTTGTCATTATAACGTTGTCATGTGAAGCGTCACCATCCCCTACTGGTCTCACCCAAGAGGAAAGCTCTATTTAGAAAAAAACGGCTCTTTTGGCCAGGCTCCCGAATGGCTCCTCAGATTTTTTTTCTTTTTAAAAAAAATTAGATACTACCAATAATAAAAACACATTGTGCACCAAATTATTTAGTAATTTGTAATTTCATGTGTTTTGCAGGGAATTCCTGTGACAAACACATGAATATATAAATTAAAATATTCAGAGAGCTACAAAAAAATTGTAAAATACAAAACAATCTTATCTTTTTCCACACTGATCAGATTTAAAGTCGAACAAAAATCCCAAATCCCTGAAAATGCAAAACAATAAAATATAAATCAAAAATATTAACTCATTGCTATTTATAGAAAACATGCAAAAAACATGGAACCTCTAAAAAACACGCAAATAATATAAATTGAAATAATTAAAACAAGAAGCAAAAGATCAGCAGTCTCTAAGATTGAACAATTGAATCAATATAATTAAAATGACTCTATATTTGGCTCATTTTTATTTTTTTATACATATAGTACTGTCTTGTTGTGTCTTCCAAATTTAATAAATTATTACCCAACAACTATAGAGCCCTTTCCATGTTTGCAAACAAGTGTGACGTGGCGAAGCTGCACGTGCATTTTTGAAGCAAAATGGCAGAATTTGTTAATGGCAGCCCATTGACACAAAAAAAAATCATAGAGCATAGATTGGAACTGCTCTAAATGCACAAAGTATCTGCTAGCAACAAAATAGACTTTATTTTGGTCATCAAAGTCACAAAATAAAACTCTTTTAATCGGCGCTTGATTTCTTTCTTTGAAGGTACAGGAAAACTAGGCCTTGAAAGTGCTGGAAATTGGCCATGAAAAAGCAGTACAAACCCTGAACATGAGTGGCTTAAGTACGAAACGGTTGAAAGAGAAGGATGCCTAATTCACGGAACTCAGTGACGTTCAGCTATGAAAGGAGAGCGACACTGAAGGACAAAGCGAGAGCAGCTAAACATGACAATAGCAGGTAGTGGCAAGCCACAGCCTGCATCAGTGTATCTAACATGAGTGGCTAGAGAAGGAAACAGAGTACAAAATAAAGTACAAGATATCCTGAATTACCAAACTCTGTGACGTTCAGCGTTGGAGGGATAGTGACACTGAAGGACATGGCCAGAGGAGCTAAAAATAACCATGGCAGCGAGCCACGTGCAATAGTCTGCAGCCAAGTGGGTAACAAGAATGGCTAGATATGGAAATTGTGGGGAAAAAGTGCAAAATGCCTGAATCACTGAACTCAGATGGTTAGCTGTAGAAGGTGAGTAACAGAGAAGGATGAAGCCGGAGCAGCTAACAATAACAATAGCGGCTAGCAAAGAGCCCTAGCCTGCCGTAAAGTGTCAAACATGAGTAGCTCGAGAAGGAACCAGACGAAAAAAAGTCGAAGATGCCAGATTTGTGGAAGTTGGTAAACATTACATTACAAAGATGTGTGTGATAAGTGGCTGTTGCAGACTAAAAGCACCACTTGGACAATCTAGCTTGACATAAGCCAAACAAGCTTCTGCAGTAGTAAGATGGCTCCCAAACATGTCAACTTTGTCGAGTTGTGTAATATCATTACAAATTTCTAAACCTAAAATAATGTTCATGAGATAGTACATCTGTTTTGCTTGTTATTTGTTATTTAAAGTGTTCCATTTCAATTAATACAAATTTTTACACCAATAAAATTTGCTATATGACACACATGGGGACACTTAAGCATATTAAAAATAAAAAGTTACTTTTCCAGCTCGCAGGGATCATATTTCCAGCTGGTGTTTGGTTCACAGAAGTCTACACGGTATCCTTTCTCTAAGGCCTAATTTCCAAAAAAAAAACAACAACAACAACAAAAACAACAACACGGGTGTTACGGTCAGTATCCAAAATTCGAACTGCATTTAAACTCACCATTTGAACATACGGCTTCATTTCCCAGGCCTGCAGGTTGGTATTGTCAATGATGACAGGAGAACAACCATCATGCAGCGCATGGTGAGCTGAAATAAACAACATCAGTGTGGTTTGGACTTAAAAAAACTTTAGTGTTGATTCCCGATGACCAACAACACCATCTCCATTGCTCTCCACTCAGCCCTCACCCACCAAAGACCCCCATGTCATTTATTTCTTTAAACATTTAATATTAGTATTAGAATGTAAAAGTTTTACTATTCTCCAAAGGGTTCAGGTATTCTGTGCAGAAAACAAATAATCATCTGAGTTTAATGAAATATGAAATCTACCATATGGCTCTTGGATCAATAGTAGACCAGCATTTTCAGAGCGAAGGCTCCTGACCGGAACATAGGGGGAATTAAATCTGAAATATATGAGGGAGCAAGTCCATGCACGATTTTGTATACTACCAACAGAACCTTCAAATCACATCTTAAGCTAACAGGGAGCCAATGCAGGGTTGCTAAAATCGGAGAAATGTGATCAAACTTTCTTGTCTTAGTTAAAAGCCTCACTGCAGCACTTTGTACCAGCTGTGGGCTCTTGATTTTGGACTTCGGGAGACCGGAGAGTAGTGCAGTACAGTAATCGAGACGGGAGGTAACAAACGCATGAATTATAATCTCTGAATCCGACTGAGACAGCATAGGGCAAATTTTAGCAATGTTGCGAAGATGGAAAAAAGCTGTTCTCGTAATATTCTTAACGTGTGTTTGAAAGGACGGATCGGGGTCAAATATGACACCTACATTTTTGACTGAGTCACTCTGGAAGATATTACATTTTCCAATGTTCAGAGCAGTTTTTGAGAACAAGTCACAGCATTTAGATGGACCAATAACTAGCATTTCGGTCTTTTCAGAGTTAAGGGGCAAGAAGTTGAGTGACATCCATACTTTTATCTCAGTGAGGCAGGCATCCAAATTTCCAAATTTAGTGTGGGAGATTCCTCCATCGGAAGATATATTTGAGTGTCATCTGCGTAGCAATGAAAACTGATATTCTACTTGCGAATAATATCACCTAATGGAAACATGTAAATGCTGAAAAGAAGGGGGCCAAGTACTGAACCCTGCGGTACACCACAGGTAACACTAATGGGCTAAGATGTCATTTCACCATATTTAACATAGTGCGTCCTATCTGAGAGGTAGGATCTGAACCATAAGAGGACAGTTCCTGAGAGACCAATCCGTTTTCCAACTGTTCTAGTCAGATATTATGGTCCACAGTGTCAAAGGCAGCATTAAGGTCCAGCAGCAGCAAAAGTGATGAAGCGCCGCAATCCATTGCCAGTAGAGATCATTAGTTACTTTAATCAGTACTGTCTCAGTAGAGTGGTTAGCCATGAATCCTGATTGCATAGATTCAAAAAGATTGTACTCGGATATTCATTGTGTTGTTATGCATATATTTACGGTATTTGCGGTCTATAAGGCACACCCTATTATAGGGAGCACATTCTAATAACCGGCAAATCCTTGTTTTCCCGAGGTGCACCTTATAGCCTGTAAAATACAGTAAATCTTCTCATTTCACTGTGGAATAGCGGTGAGTAACTCTGAAAAAGTATGCATAAATAAATAAAATATAATGCAGTGTGAACACACACACAAAAAAATTATCAGCCCGTGAAAGAGTGACTTTTTTACATGAACAAATTTACAAACTCAAATTTTAGCAATGTTGCGAAGATGGAAAAAAGCTGTTCTAGTAATATTCTTAACGTGTGTTTGAAAGGACAGATCGGGGTCAAATATGACACCTACATTTTTGACTGAGTCATTCTGGGAGATATTACATTTGTCAATGTTCAGAGCTGTTTTTGAGAACAAGTCACGGCATTTAGATGGACCAATAAGTACCATTTCGATCATTTCAGAGTTAAGGCGCAAGAAGTTGAGTGACATCCATTCTTTTATCTCAGTGGGGGAGGCCTCCAAATTTCCAGTTTCGTGTGGCAGATTCCTCTATCGGAAGATATAGTTGAGTGTCATCTGCATAGCAATAAAAACTGATATTATACTTGCGAATAATATCACTTAATTGAAGCATGTAAATGCTGAAAAGAAGGGGGCCAAGTACTGAACCCTGCGGAACACCACAGGTAACACTAAAGGGTTCAGATGTCATTTCACCATATTTAACACAGTGCGTCCTGTCTGAGAGGTAGGATCTGAACCATAAGAGGACGGTTCCTGAGAGACCAATCCATTTTTCCAACCGTTCTAGTCAGATATTATGGTCCACTGTGTCAAAGGCAGCACTAAGGTCCAGCAGCAGCAAGAGTGATGAAGCGCCGGATGCAGGATGCTGTTCATTGACTTCAGCTCAGCATTTAATACAATAATCCCCCAGCAGCTCATCCACAAACTTGATCGGCTATGACTTAACACCCCAAGACTGCACCCCAACATCCAGCTCAAACGTCTTCATTAAGTTTACGGATGATACGACTGTGGTGGGTACAGTAAATCTTTTCATTTCACTGTTGCATAGGGGTGAGTAACTCTGAAAAAGTATGCAGAAATAAATAAAATATAATGTTTACGGACGATACGACTGTGGTGGGTCTCATCAACAATGGCGAAGAGACACTCTATAGGAGTGAAGTAAGCAGGCTGGCTCAGTGGTGTAGAGACAACAATCGCTACATAAATGTGGAGAAGACCAAGAAGATTGTTGTTGACTTCAGCACACCGAGCATGCCCCACTCATGATCAATGGTTCTGCGCAGAGGAGGGTGAGTAGTATTAAGTTCTTTGGTAAGCATATCAGCGATGACCTGTCCTGGAGCCATAACATCACATCCCTGGCCAAAAAAAAGTCTATCAACGCCTGAAGATTTCTAAACTGAGGAGAGCAAGTACCTCAACCCCCATTATGCTTTCATTCTACAGAAGCACCATCAAGAGCATCCTGACCAACTGCATCCCCGTGTGGAATAATGCCTCCACCTTGTCATGCTGAATGACCCGGGATTGTGGAGAACAGCGGAAAAGGTCATTGGTGGCCTCCTGTCACCCCTCCTGGACATTTACAATGCCCACCTCACCCGCAAAGCAGCCAAGATTGCAGGTGATCCCACCCACCTATCTCACAGCTTATTCTGCTTCCATCAGGAAAACCACTGCAAAGTCTCAGCATCAGAACCAACATGCTTAAGGACAGCTTTTCCCATCAGGCTATCAGGACTATGAACTCTCTCTTTGCCCTTCCCCCTACCACCTCTATGCCTTCTGACAAATGAATGGAAAACGGTTCTAGTTAGATTATATTTTTAGCTGTACTTTGCACATTTTCTTTATTCAAAACCAAAATATTTTTATATTTCTTGATTTTTATTTTAAAAAGACAAAAAAGTTGCTGCTAGTTGTTCTTAAAACTTGGTGGTATTTGTTCTTGCTGCTATTGATTACTTGTTCTTTGTATTGTGTCTTATCTATTTCATGTATGCACGCGAAGAAGAGGAAGCAATTTCTTCTGTCCTGTATGTTGTACATAGAACATATTTAACAATAAATTTGAGTTGAAGTTGAATCCCAGTATCTCACCTCTTCTATGGTTCCACTTGTGGGCATCAGCGAGCAGACTGGGCTCGTATTGGTATCCGTCTTCTTGGGCGAAGTAGTCGTCCGTGCTTAGGATCAGGCCATTGTGGCCTGACAGCAGCTCTCTGGTAAAAAAGCAGCGGACACATTTGCAACTGACTTAAAGGTATCCATCCTCCTAGACAGCTGATGCTGATGATTAGATCATCAGCAAGGTCTGTGGATCTGATAAGTTTAAAGTAGAGATTGACGATTATCAGGCAGGCTAATTATCAGCACCAATATTTGGGAATTTGACGGATAGCGTTATCGGCATTTTTATTTATTAGACGGGCTGATTATTTAGGCTCAGATGCAGCCAAGCCTTTCCCTCTACCGCTCCTACTCCTCCACATCTTCAATTTGTGACCTGTCAAAATAGCCATTGCTTTTTTTGCACTTTTTGTTTTAAGTTAATGTTGGTTGTATTAACATTTTTATTTATTCATTGTAAAAAAAGTTTTTAAAGTTTTTATGTCCATTGATACGAGTTTCTGCTAAGCTTAATTTCATTTTTTGCACTGTTAGTTTTTGTTTTAAGTGAAAGATTAATCAAGTTGGCGATAGTCAAATTCTAATTTATCGATATCGTATTAGCCCTGGGAAACTCAAATTGGCCAATAACTAGCTTATAGTTAAAATAAGACCCTTAAAATAAGGAGAAAAGACATCCATATATTTTGAACTAGCAAGAAGAGGAGAGGACCCTGACCTCAGATAAGAAATTCAAACCTGTTCTGAAAGCCCTCCCCTGACCCTTACTTTTTATTAAATCTCCTAGGTTATTAAAGCAGATCCGCCCTAAAGGGTGTTAGAATCAAAGAACTGCAACACTATTGGCTGATTTTGACAAATATGTAAACACTGCATAATAGTGAAAGTAACAAATACAGTGAGGTATAACAACCAAAATAACAAAGTGGTATAGTATGCAAAATCATTTGTGCAATATTAAAAACAGAATAATTTATCATGATTATTTTTATCGTGTACTTTTCAGTATGTTTAATACAATAGTCTCTGCGTTATGGTGTTCTGCCTTATGATATTTTCACATTACGGTGAATTTTTATTTTACCCCCTCTTTCCAGCATGTTTCCCGCTATACAACATCACTTACAACATATTTGGCGTGGCCATGAAATTTGTTAATGACGAGATATGCCTCTAAGGTGGCTATCTGCTCTTGGTGGATGTCTTTATAAATTTCTAGTCTGCTACTTGTTTACATCAGAGCATCACAAAAATGCAGATATGCTATTGGCTGAACTTCTCAAACAACGGTCCACCGTTCTCACTCTCTTCATTCAGTTCAGAATCCCGTGTAACAAACTTTAATTTGTCAAGCTATGGATCCGAAGACTTGCGTTGATGCTAAAAGGAGGAGCGAAATTATGCTAACCATAGAAACTAAGCTTTATGTGATCAAGAAATATGAAAGAAATCGCTTCCTTTGCTAAATTGTTAGGCCGTAACCAATCAACGCTTGAGATCATGTTTTGAAAAATGGAAGCAATTAAGGCAAGGAAATCACCAATTTGTGATTGAACAATGAGCTGCAGATAAAATAAATCCACTTGATGTTGACAAACAGCTGGCGCTATTTTACTTTGTCTCTCTTTTCTCTTTCTCGCTTTCTTTTTTACCTCTCCCGTTTTTTCTTACTGTCACTCTTTTTCTCTCTGTTTCTCTCTTCTCCATCCCTCTTTTTACTCTCATTCTTGATTTACATCACTGTCTCTCTTTTTATGTCTCTCTCTATCTCTTCCTCTCTCTCTTTCTCTGAATGCTCTCTATTTATTATCTCTTTCTCTATTTTTTTTTACTCTTTCTTTCTGTCTTTCTTTATAGCACTGTCTCTTCTCTGTATCTCTTTTTTCTCCTTGTACTTCTCTCTTTTCTCTCTTTGTCCCTTTTTTTTCTCCAATTCCCTTTCTTTTTCTTTATATCGCTGTCTCTCTTCCTATGTCTCCCCCTCTATTTCTCTCCGGTCTCTCCTTATTCTCTCGCAGTGTCTGAAATAACGTCTGCCCGGAGGCCAGGGCGTGCATCTTTTACGTCGGGCGTACAACTTACAAAACGTCTCCGCACGGGTGGCCGACAACTTTTTCAAGAAAATAAAAAACTTTAGTTTTTTTGTTGTTGTTTTTTAAATAAATTAAACGTTTAACTTTATTCCGATTTCAAAATCTTCGTTCGGTTTGGAAATTTCGGTTCGTTTGGCAATTTGCATACTCTGCAGCCAATGAGAAGCCTGCATCGAATAATTTCGTGCTTCCGGACTTGAATTTCCCTTCGGGGATGAACAAAGTATCTATCTATCTATCTATCTTTTCCAAGCGTTATAAGGTCATGCATTTGCATATCATTTTCCAAAGAAGATGCACAGAAAAGATCGAAAAAAAAACAAGTGGTTAGGAATCAAGTCAAAACCTTAGCCCCAGAAGAAAGATTCGAAAGAAGCTAACAAAATTCATGATGCTACAAAACATAAATGTACATTGAAAACATCGTGGAAAGAGGAGTTCACGTGGCTTGTAGCAGACGACATAACGCAAACATTGGATAAATGAAAAGAAGTAAATACAGCTACTGATAGCAGATGGAAAACAGTGATGTCATATGCATGCAATGAATGTTATAAGTACATTTTTAATTTATGATAACTTAATTTTGTTGTTCTGTTATGATTATCAATCCTTCATACTTTGCAACAATGTTTTTTTTTTTTTGCGATGAGTCATCTTATGTGTTTCAAGTTGTGAAAAATGGGGCAGTCAACTTCATGGCGGGGCTGACATCTCAAAGTTGTCTGCCCTGGTGTCCGGTAAATTTTTGTCATGAGTTTCAGATACTGTCTCTCACTTTCTCTTTCTGTCTCCCTTTACTTCATCTCTCGCTCTTTCTATATCTTTCTCTATCTCTTTAATCTACGAGTCTGGCCCCAGTAAGAGTTTTTTTTCTACTATGTGGCCCCCAAGCCCAAATTAGTTCAACACCCCTGATCTAAAGGCACAACAATCCTTGCAAGTTGAAGTTTTTTAATAGATTGATTTTTAATGCGCTGTCTCTTCCCCCTTACCTGCATCCACTTGCTACTCCACTCCACCAGCTCAATTCACAACACACCGAGGTAACTAAAATGTCATTTTCCATTTACATGTTAATGTAATTAAATTTATTTTTTATTCACTTAATGACAAGCTCCTCCTTGATCAGCTACCTTATCGTGGTGGAGGAGGTTGTGTGTCCCAATGATCCTAGGAGCTATGTTGTCGGGGGCTTTAAGCCCCTGGTAGGGTCACCCATGGCAAACAGGTCCTAGGTGAGTGGCCAGACATAACACAGATCAGAAGACCCCTTATGATGAGACAAAACTTTGGTCCTCGATTTCCCTCGCCCGGACGCGGGTTACCGGGGCCCCTTTCTGTAGCCAGGCCTGGAGGTGGGGTCCGCTGGCGAGCGCCTGGTGGCTGGACCCTTACTCACGGGGGCCGGCCGGGCACAGCCCGAAGGGACGACGTGGGACCCTCTTCCCATGGGCTCACCACCTGTAGGAGGGGCCAAAGGGGTCGGGTGCGCAGAGAGATGGGTAGCAGCCAAGGGAGGGGTCCTTGGCGCGACGATCCCCGGCTACAGAAACTGGCTTTTGGGACATGGAACGTTACCTCTCTGGCAGGGAAGGAGCCCGAGTTGATGCGTGAGGTTGAGAAATTCCGACTAGATATAGTCGGACTCACCTCTACGCACGGCTTGGGCTCTGGTACCAGTCCTCTCGAGAGGGGTTGGACTCTATTCCACTCTGGAGTGGCCCGTGGTGAGAGGCGCAGAGCCGGTGTGGGCAAATTAATTGCTCCACGGCTCGGCGCCTGTACGTTGGGGTTCACCCCGGGAGACGAGAGGGTAGCCTCCCTCCGCCTTCGGGTCGGGGGACGGGTCCTGACTGTTGTTTGTGCTTATGCACCAAATAGCAGTTCGGAGTACCCACCCTTCTTGGAGTCCTTAAAGGGTGTGCTTGAGAGCGCGCCCCTTGGGGACTCCCTCGTACAGCTGGGAGACTTCAACGCTCACGTAGTCAATGACAGTGAGACCAGGAGGGGCGTGATTGGGAAGACCGGCCCCCCTGACCTGAACCCAAGTGGTGTTTCGTTATTGGACTTCTGTGCTCGTCATGGTTTGTCCATAGTGAACACCATGTTCAGACATAAGGGTGTCCATATGTGCACTTGGCACCAGGACACCCTAGGCCGTAGTCCGATGATCGACTTTGTCATCGTTTCGTCGGACCTGCAGCCGCATGTTCTGGACACTCGGATGAAGAGAGGGGCGGAGCTGTCAACTGATCACCACCTGGTGGTGAGTTGGCTTCGATGGTGGGGGAAGATGCCGGCCCGACCCGGCAGACCCAAGCGTGTTGTGAGGGTCTGTTGGGAACGGCTGGCAGAATCTCCTGTCAGAAGAAGTTTCAATTCACACCTCCGGCAGAACTTCTCCCATGTCCCGAGGGAGGCGGGGGACATTGAGTCCGAGTGGACTATGTTCCGCGCCTCCCCATTGTCGAGGCGGCTGATCGGAGCTGTGGCTGTAAGGTAGTCGGTGCCTGCCGCGGCGGCAACCCTCAGACTCGAAGAAGGAGTCTTATCGGGCCTTCCTGGCCTGTGGGACTCTGGAAGCAGCTGGCAGGTATCGGCTGGCCAAGCGGAATGCGGCTTCGGCGGTTGCCGAGGCAAAAACTCGGGCATGGGAGGAGTTTGGCGAGGCCATGGAAGCCGACTTCCAAACGGCTTCGAGGAAATTCTGGTCCACCATCCGGCGTCTTGGGGGGGAAGCGGTGTGCCATCAACACTGTGTATAGTGCCGATGGGGCGCTGCTGACCTCGACCCGGGACGTTGTGAATCAGTGGGCGGAGTACTTCGAAGACCTCCTCAATCCAACCGGCACATCTTCCTCTGGGGAAGCAGAGCCTGAGGACTCTGGGTTGGGCTCTCGTATCACTGGGGTTGAAGTCACCGAGGTTGTCAAAAAACTCCTCGGTGGCAGGGCCCCGGGGGTCGATGAGATCCGCCCGGACTTCATTAAGGCTCTGGATGTAGTGGGCGTGTCATGGTTGACGGGCCTCTGCAACATCGCGTGGACATCGGGGACAGTGCCTCTGGACTACTGTAGCAGACTGGGGTGGTGGTTCCCGTCTTTAAGAAGGGGGACCGGAGACTGTGTTCCAACTACAGGGGAAATCACACTTCTCAGCCTCCCTGGTAAGGTCTATTCAGGGGTACTGGAGAGGAGGGTCCGCCAGGAAGTCGAATCTCGGATTCAGGAGGAACAGTGTGGTTTTCGTCCTGGCCGTGGAACACTGGACCAGCTCTATACACTCTTCAGGGTCTTTGAGGGTGCATGGGAGTTTGCCTGTCCGGTCTACATGTGTTTTGTGGACTTGGAGAAGGCATTCGACCGTGTTCCTCGGGAGGCCCTGTGGGGGGTGCTTCGGGAGTATGGGGTACCGCACAGTCTTATCCGGGCTGTGCGGTCCCTGAATGCCCGGTGCCAGAGTCTGGTCCGCATCGCCGGCAGTAAATCGGATTCGTTCCCGGTAAGGGTTGGGCTCCGCCAGGGCTGCCCTTTGTCACCGATTCTGTTCATAACTTTTATGGACAGAATTTCTAGGCGCAGCCTTGGCGGGGATGGAGTCCGGTTTGGGGGCCTCAGCATTGCGTCACTGCTTTTTGCAGATGGCGTAGTGCTGTTGGCTTCCTCAGGCCGTGATCTTCAGCTCTCGCTGGAGCGATTCACAGCCGAGTGTGAAGCGGCCGGGATGTGGATCAGCACCTCCAAGTCCGAGGCCATGGTTCTCAGTCGGAAAAGGGTGGTATGCTCCCTCCGGGTCGGGGAGGAGGTCTTGCCCCAAGTGGAGGAGTTCAAGTATCTTGGGGTCTTGTTCACGAGTGAGGGTAGGATGGAACGGGAGATCGAATGACGGGTCGGTGCAGCGTCTGCCGTCATTCGGACCCTGTACCGGTCCGTCGTGGTGAAGAGGGAGCTGAGCCGAAAGGCAAAGCTCTCGATCTACCGGTCGATCTACGTTCCTACCCTCACCTATGGTCATGAACTTTGGGTCATGACCGAAAGAACTCGATCCTGGATACAAGTGGCCGAAATGAGTTTCCTCCGCAGGGTGGTTGGGTTCTCCCTTAGAGATAAGGTGAGAAGCTCAGTCATCCAGGAGGGACTCGGTGTAGAGCCACTGCTCCTCCGCGTTGAGAGGAGCCAGTTGAGGTGGCTCGGGCATCTAATAAGGATGCCTCCTGGACGCCTCCCTCGGGAGGTGTTCCGGGCATGTCCCACCGGCAGGAGGCCCCGGGGGCGGCCCAGGACACGTTGGAGAGACTATGTCTCTCGGCTGGCTTGGGAACACCTCGGGGTCCCGTCGGATGAGCTGGAGGAGGTGGCTGGGGATAGGGACGTCTGGGCTTCCCTTTTAACGCTGCTGCCCCCGCGACCCGACTTCGGATAAGCGGAAGACAATGGATGGATGGATGGATAGTTACAAGCTGAACATGCCAGCCTGCTATTGGTTTGTATCACGGGATCATGAAAATGCTGATATTCATTGCCTGAATTCCCTCCGACAATTTCTTCGTTAGTTTAGTTGGGGTGGTATTAGCTCAGGAGGTGGAGCGCTCGACTTGGGATAAAAAGGTCGCAGGTTCGATTCCCGGCTCCTTTGTGTTGAATGTTGAAGTGTCCTTGGACAAGACACTGAATCCCTAATGCCCCTGATAGCAGGTAAATGCCTTGCATGGCTGACGCTGCTATCGGTTAGTTAGTGAGTAAAAGGGAAAAGTGTGAAGCACATTGTAAAGCGCTTTGGGAGGTTTTCATTGACTTGAAAAACGCTATATAAATGCAGACCATTTACATTTTACAATCTTGTGTGCTGCTTAAGGTCTATGCAAGTTGCCGATATAATACTGTATTTTTTTACACTGTATTCAAATCCAACACGCTGAAGGTATGCTAAAGGAAGAAGTACATGATAACAAAAACAACCATATACCTCGCCTTTGTTGTTTTCCCTGATCCTGGCAATCCTCTCATAAGAATGAGCACCAAAGATTGGTCAAATGGTGCATAGTGAGTCTGTTTTTTAGCTTCTGTATCACAGAACCAGCCTGTGTCTGTGTCATAAGCGTCGCCGTTGTGATGATTAACACCAGGAGCGTCCAAGAAGCGACCAAACTTTTCAGAATCTGACTGAAATCCATCTGAATACTGGCCACGACAAGGTGAAGGTAAATGGAATGACTGAGGGAAAAAAGTCTGATAAAATCCTTGGTCCCATCCGTTATTTTGTGGCGGGCAGTGTGCAGGTGAAGGAAAATATTTCGGCTGATTCCGGAAAAATTTGTCTGGCCTGTGGATGGGATGCGGTTTATTTGTGTACCAGTGAGGCCACGATGGATGTTTTTTCAAAGTTCTGTTTATAAGCTTCTCTTTGTGTGGTTCTGCTGAAGCTTTTTGAAGATTTCTTTCAGGAAATACGCTTCTTGAGGATGATTCAGGTTGGACGACGGTGTCTATTTTTTTCTCGGCTTCATCATCAATATCCTTGATTTCTTTGTAAAAGTCCACAAGTGATTTTTCGATGTCCTTCTGTGAAGGTAAAGCGGGGCCGATGAAAGCTGAACTGGTATGTCCAACTTCCTTTATGATGCGCTGGACATTGTTAAGGACAGTTTCACTCTCTGAATTTGTTTGATCTTTGTCCCCTAGAGCATCAGTAGAATTTTCAACATAAGAGGGAGCTCCTTGAGACATCTACGAGATATAGAAAAGGGTAAAAGTCAATTAGTAATCAATTTTCACATTACCCCAGGTTAAAATTGATTTATTTTCGCTTTAAAGCAAGGGTGGGCACATAGGTCACACTGGGTAAAAAAAAATTGGCAATAAAGCCGAAAGAAAAAAAAATATTGATTTTATTATTGGTAATTATTGATAAAAATTCAAATGTGAAACCTCGCCAATACATGAGGGAAAATCATAATGAAAAAGATTATGTAGGATCATCATCTATCTATTGGCATTATATTTTCATTTTTGGCATTTTTTGCACATTCAATTTAGGCATAATTAAAGTCAAAGAATTTTTGAAATAGTATAAACAATATGCACTTGTGAATAAATAAACATGCAGATTTTTACAAGTACATGTTGTAGAATTATCTTTGGGGTTTTTAATTTACCAGTAGTTAAGAGTCAATTAACCAGCAGGTGGCGGTAAAGGTCTAACATAAGAATCCGTTTATATCAGCCTCTTTTATGTCAATATCAAATCTTAAATCAATCTTAAGGCGCAAATCCTCAATACATTACCTTTTATTCTTACTTATCAATTTTGTAGTTCATTGATTTTGTTAAGAATGATGGGTCCGAAGAAAATATAGTCACAAACAGAAAGCAGACGTGGTTTGAATCTAATAACTATGATTTCTATACATTGCAAGAAAAATACTGAAATAAGGAAAATACTGTGACAAGACAAACTCACGTCTATCTTATTAAAGCAACAATGGTGACATGTGGACACGAGAAGGAATTCTGCAGCGATTCTGGTTGATGATGGATAAACCGAGCGTTAACATAATCGTGTAGTGGGTTTTACATAATTCACCCATGGAACCATTGTTCAGTTAGCGAGTTCCTAGGGGGACTCTTAATTCGGCCGGCTCGAGCCAATCTCGTGTTAGTTTTGTTATTGCAAGTTTAAATGTCATTAAAGCAGCTTTCGTTGGCATCTTTGTTTGACACTCCGCCTACGACTCCAGTCTCTGCTCGCTACAATCGAGTCAATTTCATGGCGTGACTGAATAAATATGTGGCCCGGCACTAAAACGTCTGTTTGTGAAATACTTTCTTGCTGTTATATTGGGGGAGGAAACACAACGCAGACCCGGGCGCGTCTTAAACTTTTTTCTCTCTTCAGTCTTCTCTGAAGACTCGTCAGCGAGACGAGAGAGCGATAGACGCGTGGCTCCCTCGCTAGATTCGTGGCAATGTCCTGGAAACGAGCGAGGGGCGCAGGGAGAGAGCCTCATGGCCTGCACGCTTGCCTAAGAGTCCGAGTACAAAAAAAGAGCACTAGCGGGCGTTATTGCATGAAATTTAAATGCCCGGTGACATCATAGACCACTGGAAGCGTGTCACTGCTGGTATTCCTCATGAGGTTTACAAAACAAAGCTTTGTAAACGCCAAATTAGACACACAATGAAGAACCTCTAGCATGAATTAGCAAACAAAGGAATATCAATTATCTTTTGAGTACGAACCAACACTTTGGGGATTTGAATTTCATTATTGCTAATAGGATTTTCGAGAAGGGTTGTTCAAATCCTCACTATGTGTTTGCTGGTAATAACATCATATTCGAACATAATATTATGAATGTGCTTGATTGCTGTTGTGATTGTCATGATTGTTTTTTTTATTATTATTAGTGTCAATAAATTTGTTCAAAGCAAAAAAAATACATTTGTAGTGTGTATCGGTGTAAATTTTTATTTGGAAGCTGTCCATCACGGCAGCTCAGTTTATCAGGCCTCTTAGGTCCAATGCTCCAAAAGGAAACACAATTAAGTAAAAAGAAAATAACAGGTCTTGTGGGACAATTTGTGAGTTTTTGGAGGTTTGTTCTTTTTGACAGAGTCTGTGGCTAGAAAAGGGAATAAGGAGTGAGTATTTGGAGCAAGGGATTCCCCTACAATGTTATGTTTCTCTTTTTTGTCTACCGTAAATTCCGGACTATAGAGCGCACCTGATTATAAGCCGCACCCACCACATTCTAAGAGGAAAACCGATTTTGTACATACACAAGCCGCACGTATATAAGCCGCATCAAATCAAAGCCGGCAAAATGAACGGAAAATGATACCGGTACTTAAGGTTTGATGCAGACCTGCAGAGTCCAGGTCCCTTTGAAAGTAATCCAAGGAAAAAAGTGTACATTTCCAAAGGCAAGGGGGGGGGGAAAATATATCAGATGAACACATTTACTCACGCAACTAGTTTTTCTCTAACTTTTTATCCCCTCTTCTTTCCTTGTCTGTCCCTCACCTTTAGCAGTCCCCACTTAAACTCGGAACCCCGCGTTTGTTCCGCCCCTCATTTTTCATTCACCCGTGAAAAACATATCAGAATAGGTGTCTAAAATAAATACATTACAAAAATATACAGTTGCAAATACATATTATACATGGGTTACACATATTTACAAAGAAAGACGGTACACCGAGGGAGTTTTCAAAGCTTTAATAATAATAATATAGCTTTGACAGGGCAGTTAAAGGTAGCAACACTCGAGCGCCGCTAGCGGCCGTTAGAAAAATTACACAAATTGGCCGCATCACTGAATAAACCGCAGGGTTGAAAGTTAGGGAAAAAAGTAGCGGCTTATAGCCCTGATTTTACGGTATATAAAAACCATTTAATCAATGTTTTTGAAAGACTCAAAAGGCAATATGGCTAGCTTGGATTTTTTTTCATGAATTTTGATATATATCTTGCAAAATAAAATCATTGTATGATTGAAAATAGCAAGTAAAGACAAATGGAGCCAGCTATTTGACTGTTGGGGAAACCCGGGACACAAGTGGCACCAAATAAACACATTTTCATAAATAGTATTTTTTTTACATGTTATACATATAATAAATTAAAAAATAAATTATCTCATCATTTTTTTCACTAGGTTGAAAAACTTAATGGGCAGCATGAGGCCTACAGGATGTAGTTTTCCCCACTCCTATTATGATGATGATTATTATTATTATTATTATTTCAAGGGTCATGTGACTTTTAAAGTGTCCGCCATATTGGATTACAAACATACCCCTTTTGTTTGAATTATTTTAATTCCCTGCTTTCCAGCCTCCCGCATAAGAATATTTATTGCAAGCTTTTTGTGAACAGGTTTTGTCGGTATAGCCAATACTTGACAATGTCTAGTTATAAAATTGCTGGTAAAGCACCAGTATCCAAAGTAAATTTTTCTTTTTTCCCAAAATACGGGTGTATGTTTAATTCACACCAACTTTTTCGCGTACCTAGTCTTGGAAACTACATCTAATTTTATAAACCTTTCATTTTCGATCGGAAGCCTTTATTATGGTAAATATTGATGACTTTTTTTTCCTTCATATTTTGACTATTAGTTCAAAAATGTCACGCTTAAACACTTTTAGAATTTGCACATTGTAAAGATTTACGAGAGAATATTGGCGTACATCGGTTTTCAAATTAGGGAAATTGTTTTTGTGTATGATTGAATTCCACATGAGTAATTAAATGTAATAAATAATTACACAAAAAATGCGCTTTACAAAATTATTTTTCATTTTAAACTTTTTGAGGTTTTACGGTAGAAAATAAGCATGACTATATCACGTAAAACAAATGAAACAATTAAAAAAAAATAAAAAAAAATTGTACATTGTTTATTTTATATCTTCTTATTTCATGTCATCAATTACCACATAGAAAATCTATGTAATGTAGCGGGCAGAGACGGGAGTCGTAGGCGGAGTGTCAAACAAAGGTGCCACGAAAGCTACTTTAATGACATTTAAACGTGCAATAACAAAACAAACACGAGAGTAGCTCTAGCCGGTAAAATTAAGAGTCCCCCTAGGAACTCGCTAACTGAACAATGGTTCCATGGGTGAAATATGTAAAACCCACTACACAAGCCCCCCAGAATTCACCCATTGTCTAAGTCTCTGTGCCTGGTTGGGATGCTGACCCGGCCACTGCGGGTACAAGGAGCTGGAACAGCAGGGGGGTTAGAGCTTGTGGACTCAGTTGGAGAGCCCACAGGTGCTGGGGGCGGAGGGTCAGAGTGGGTAGCCGCGGGGCCAGAGGGTCGTGACGCAGGAGGACGGCCACGCCGTGGGGCTTGGGCCAGTTCCAATGGCTTGGACATATCCATGTGGGCAGGCTTAACCCAGTCAACGGAGACAGTCTCTGGCCTACCACCAATGTCCACGACCATGGTCTTGTCACCATGCTGCAGAACCTTAAACGGTCCATCATGAGGAGGGCGCAGGGGTCCGCGGTGGGCATCGTGGCAAATGAAAACAAAACTAGCTGTGCGCAGGTTGGAGGGAACCCGTGAAACTGGCCTGCCGTGTCGCGATGTGGGGATAGGCACAAACGCTCCTGCAGTGCCCTGCGAGATGGACTACTCCCTGGATGCGGCCCAGGGTGTCCTTGGGTCTGGGATGAAATCACCTGGCACCCGCAGCACTTGACCGTAAACCAACTCAGCTGAAGAGCACTGAAGGTCCTCTTTGGGAGCGGTCCTCAGTCCCAGCATCACCCAGGGTAGCTTATTGACCCAGTCCCCATCGGTCAGGCCGGCGCGCAGGGCCGCTTTCATTGAGCGGTGGAACCGCTCCCACAACCAGTTAGCCTGGGGGTGGTAGGCAGTGGTGCGGTGAAGTTTGACTCCCAGGACCTCAGCAACCGTGTTCCACACCTCGGAGGTGAACTGTGCGCCCCTGTCAGATGAGAGGTCTGCAAGGGGTCCAAAACGGGCGACCCATGTGCTGATGAACGCCTGGGCTACATCGACAGCTGAGGTGGAAGTCAGCGGAACCGCTTCAGGCCAATGGGTCGTCCCGTCCAGCATCGTCAGGAGGTAAGTGAAACCGTGTGAAGGGGGCAGTGGGCCCACCAGGTCATTGATTACGTGGTCAAACTTCGGGGATGGCAAATGGTTCCAATGGGGCCTTGATGTGACAGTGCAATTTGGCGCATTGACATGCCACGCATGAGTCGACCCAGTCCCGGACGTCCTTTTTCATCCCTTTCCACACAAACTTCTGGGCCACCAGCTTAATGGATGCTTTCTTGCCAGGATGAAACAGGCCGTGTATTGCCCCAAAAACAGCCCGACGCCAGCCAGCAGGGACAAGCGACCAAGGCCAACCCATGGAGAGGTCACAACACAGCTTGGCCCCTGAGTCTCCAACCACAACCTCCTCCAGCCGCAAACCAGTGTTTGAGCTCTTGAGCGTTTGGACGCAGTTATCAGAAGCCTGGTCCACACTCGTACTGGAATAATCAAGCCTCAATTGCACAGCACTGATGGTTGCTCTGGACAGGCAATCAGCAACCATGTTGGATTTCCCAGCAATGTGCCTGATGTCAGTCGTGTATTCCGATATGAATGACAACTGGCGCTGCTGGCGGGCGGACCACGGTTCGGACGTCTTGGACATGGAGAACGTAAGAGGCTTATGATCAACAAAGACGATGAACTCACGGCCCTCCAAGATGAAACGGAAGTGGCGAATTGCCAACCAGATGGCAAGTAGTTCTCTGTCGAATGCACTGTATTTACGTTCTCTGGGGACCAGCTGGCGACTAAAAAAGGCGAGTGGCTGCCAAGCATTGTCAACCCACTGCTCGAACACGGCACCCACTGCAAGGTCTGATGCGTCTGTAGTGAGTGCGACTGGGGCTTTGGGGGCTGGGTGAGCCATCATGGCTGCCTGGCACAGTGCGTTTTTTGTGTCCTCGAATGCCTTGGTCCTCTCAGCTGTCCATTCAACAGCTTGATTGGGTGACCTACCCTTGAGGGCCTCGTAGAGTGGGCGCATGACATCAGCGGCTCGGCGAATAAACCTATAGTAGAATGTCACCATGCCAAGAAACTCCCTGAGGCCCCGTGGTGTTGGGGGCTGAGGAAAGGTGGAGACGGCCTCTACCTTAGACGGTAGGGGGGAAGCCCCATCCTTGGTGATGAGATGCCCAAGGAAGTGGATGGAGGGTACGCCAAAATCACATTTCGCGGGATTTATAATCAGGCCATGCTGACTGAGCTTGGTGAAGAGGTCCCTGAGGTGATCCAAGTGTTCCTCTTCTGAGGAGCTGGCAACAAGGACGAACATAAAAGGCATGTCCTTGAGCACTGAATCCATCAGCCTTTGGAAGGACTGAGCGGCATTTTTCAGTCTGAACGGCATCCTGAGAAATTCAAACAACCCAAATGGAGTTATCACAGCCGTCTTCGGTATATCTGAGGAATGCACTGGCAGTTGATGTTATCCCTGCACTAGGTCCACCTTGGAAAAGAGAAATTTTCCTGCCAGGTGTGCAGAAAAATCTTGAATGTGCGAGACTGGGTAACGGTCGGGCGTGGTAGCCTCATTAAGGAGGCGATGGTCCATGGTTCGTGGTGAGGCCCAGGGGCTGTCTGATTGGCGAATGATGCAGAGACGTTCCATGTTGGCAAATTCGGCCAGTCTGTTTGGATTGAGTCGTCGGGCCCTGGCATAAACCGGAGGCCCCTTGGTTTCAATGTGGTGCTCAACCCCATGTCTGGTCGTGGAGGGAGAGAAAGTGGGCTTCGCCAGACTGGGGAACTCGGCGAGGAGCCGGTGGTAAATATCACCATCCAAGAGAGAGCTGGACAGATCCTCAAAAATCCCTTCGTCGCGGACACACGCGAGAGAGGAGAAATTCAATGCGTCAACGAGGCGGTCATTTTTCACATCAACGAGTAGTCCATTGGCACACAGAAAATCTGCACCAAGAAGAGGAAAAGCAATAACCGCAGTGACAAAGTCCCATGTAAACTGCTGACCCCCAAAACACACGTCCACAGTCCGTGTCCCGTATGTGCGGATGGGGGTGTCATTGGCAGAGGTTAATGGAGGTCCATGCTACAGAGTGCAGGCCTTGAAGTTTGCAGTCGCGTTGGAGGTGCAAGGGGGACAGCACTTCTTGGCTTTGGGCCCAAAACGTGCATGGTAGTAACACAGACCTGACACATTCTGATCGTCAGTGGCCGCGTGTGCCTTGCTGGCTGGGGGCATCGCACTTGATGGTGTGTAGGTGCGTGTAGGGACCAGCACCTCGTGTGTGTATCTATTTGTGGCCAGGAAAAACCGGTACGCTTCCTCTGCCAGTGCACGCGGATCTGTAATGGTTGTATTCGCAAGCGCCGTCCGGACATGCGGCGGCATGTGACGCAGAAAAAGTACAGTGAAAAGAAAATTTGGCTCTTCAGTGCCAAGAAAGTTTAACATCATTTCCATGTGATCCGATGGCTTACTGTCTCCTAAGCCCTGAATAGCAAAGAGGCGTCGAGCACGCGCAGAACGCGACAGTTCCAAGATTCTGAGGAGATATGCCTTCAGTCCCTTATATTTATCCAGTTCAGGAGGGGATGTGATGAAGCTCACCGCTCTGGCTGCAGTTGAGCTCCCCAGAGCAGACACCACGTGGTAATAGCGAGAGTCATCATCAGTGATTCCGCGCAGGGCGAATTGAGCCTCTGCTTGTGCGAACCATGTTGCCGCCGATGACTCCCAGAACCCGGGGAGCTTGAGAACGGGCGCGTATGCCATGTCGGTATGCTCAGTATTATGCACGGCCTCGGAAACTTCCACGAGACTAATGTCAAGGTCACCAATGTAGCGGGCAGAGACGGGAGTCGTAGGCGGAGTGTCAAACAAAGGTGCCAACGAAAGCTGCTTTAATGTCATTTAAACTTGCAATAACAAAACAAACACGAGAGTAGCTCGAGCCGGCCGAATTAAGAGTCCCCCCTAGGAACTCGCTAACTGAACAATGGTTCCATGGGTGAATTATGTAAAACCCACTACAGTAATAATCACTTAACAGCTATAAAATACGGGCAAGCGATTACTCTGTCTTTGACATATGAAATCAAAGAGGTGCAAAAAGTAGACGATATAAGATAAATGTTTGCGTGGCATCTATTTATTTTCAAATTGATAAAAACAATCTTGTATTAATTCTCGAGGCTAAGCGTACAAGCTAACTGCATAGAAAGCACCATAATTGGATATTAAACCCGTAGTCACGTCAATCAACTTTCCTCGACATCATTGTTTGAATGTTACAATTTAATATTCAACCATAAAACACACTTACCTTCAAATATGTGAGTACATTTAATAAAAAATAAAGGTGATATACGGCTAGTTGCTACATTGCTAAGGCAACGTTGTTTACGAAAGTGACGTAACTGAGGATATTCTAAACGCTACGTTCAAAGATATGGGAATTTTTCATCACAATATTAATTACCGCATTACACCTCACGCTAGTACAAAATTTATGTTTCAACAAACTATTTCAAAACCCTACTTTGCTCATTAAGTGTACTGTAGTTTAAATCCCTAACCAATTTGACTTCCTTTCTTCCCCAACGTGTGTCGTTTTTGATGCCGCGTTCAAGTACTATATACAGGATTTTTTTCCCCGTTTTAACGTCCTTGACAACACTGTACTACAATAAGATTACTACAATTTAAATACAGTTGAAAATGTTACTATGAATTGAATTATGTTAATTGTCAATGATAGCAACATAGTGAAACATTGTATGGAACGAGATAAGACATGGCATTCCTGAGTAAACATAGAATAAAAACTTGCGGGGGGGGGGGGGGGTAATACGGGCAAAATCCAATCATCCATTTTCTGTGCAGTTTACCCTCACTAAGGTCGGGCAGGTGCCATCTTTGAGCAGTGGGCAGGAGGCACCCTGAAATGCTTGCCAGTCAGTCGCAGGGCACGCAGACACAGAACCATTCAGATGCTCATTCACATCTGGGTACAATTTGAACCTAACCTAACCGTGCTTTTAAGATGTGGGAGGAAGCAAGAATGCAGGCATGGGAAAACATGGAAAGTCCGCACGTGGAGGCTGCGGTAGCTGGAATCAGACCCTGGACGTCTGCAATGAAAAATAGTGCAACATAACATCATAACAATAGTGCAATAATGATCATTAAGTGTAGTTTTAAACCCCAACAATGGTTTGAAACCATTGTAAGCCAAATAGAACACCTTTTTTGATAAGGTACGTTCTAGTTTTAGACACACTACTTTAAAACACTTACTCCAGTTTGAAACCATTTTTATCCCTAGACCAAGTTAAAAGCTTAACTTGGTTGTGTCTCCTCTTTACTTATTGCTAATGTGCAATTTCTGTGATATCTGATGCTCATTACGCTTATTAGTTATTCCGGACAAAATACAATTTCTCGGTTAACCAAGTAAAGCTCAAATTCTGCCTAACACTACTTAAGACATGTTTAACAAAGTTAATTGTTAATTGTTTTTCAAGCAAGAATGAAAAAAAAAACATTCCTGCATTTTTTCCTTTTACATATCGGATGCAGTTAAAAATATATAGTCATCATTATCAACTTCCAGGAGCAGGATTTTATTGGTTATCAGTTATTATTTATCATTTTCTAAATAGAGCATGCAGTTAGAATCGGTATGGGTCTCCAAGAGCAGGATTCATCAGTTAAAGGTAATCGTAAGAAAGAAAAACAGTTATAGTGCATTTTAATATTTATTGTTGCATCTTTCAAACTCCAGCCCCAAGAGTTGTCACACTGATATAGTGTTACTACATCAACTCTGCTGTTCTCTTTCTTTCCGTCTAACGGCAAGTCTCTCTCTGCACAATAAAAACAACAACGTTATGCACGTCACATTCAAGTCAAAATTTGTCCTCTAACTTCAGTGTATCTCTTTCTTGAATGTACTCTTATCATATGTCGAAAAAAAGGCAACATTGGCAATCTTTGCCTTCAAACCCATGGTGGGGGGTCTTCAGTCAGAATTGCCTGCCTTCTGAGCAGGAAATGACCACCACTTCCCAGCTTTTAAAGTCCCAAACCGCCGTCAGGTGGAAGGCCATGTTGGAGAAGACGATCATGTACTCGAACAGGGCGAAAAGCGTGTAACCTGCAAAAGGTGAATAAAAATCATTAGTCCTTAAAATGAACAGTTTATACCAAGGTTTGGAATCCTGTAGCTTGTGAGCCAGATATGACTCTTCATGAGTACATGCAACATATAAATTTGCTCTATAGTGTTACTATTCTGATAAACACCAAATTATGTTTAGTGCATGCATAGCTGAAGCAACACTTACTGTAATACAATTTGTTCCGTCCAGTAAATAAAGGGCACTCTCTCAACTACAGCGAACAGTCCAGGTGTCATGCCGACAGACACTTTTTTGGCTATAATATATATATATATATATATATATATATATATCCACTGTTGCTTCACTTTGTGATAATAACCCACAAAACAAACTGTAAACACCCCAAAACACCAACCAAGCATTCAGAATAATTTGATCAGGTAAGCGGTAGGGGTTGCCAGATCTCTAAACACATAGCACACTCCCCTCTCTTTTACATGCGTCGAATGTAAGTATATCAGGGAACTTATCGTTTGCAGTTTTGTTGTTACATTGTACAAAAAAACTCACACCCCATTTGAGCTTGATTTATCCCCAAATAATCTGTGGGAGAGAGAAAAATATAAAGTGGTTTATTTGTTGATATGGGACACAGGCTCTGGCATTATCATTATTATTTCGAAAATGTTATCAACTCATCGAATGTCATACAGAGAAAAAAAATTGCACTGAAAAATAAGCCTTTTTGTGGAGACCGGGTTTGGCCATTCTGTTCAATATATATGTTATGAGTCTCTCAGAAAAGAAAAAAAAAGATTTTGCTATTATGAATTTTGGGGTCAAAAAAGGTTTCCCGACCCCCTGTGTATACAGAAATAATTCATCACTATTCTGCAAAATTACATTTTTAAAGTAGCACCATTAAATAGCAGCATAACACTTTTTCCTGAAAGTGACAGTGAGTAATGATTAACCACCGGAGGTCCTTGTAGCTTATGTGTGAGCATTGGAAGAAGACACATAGCAGAAGCCCAAAAGATACCACTTAGAGAAATTCTCAAGCCTATTTGCAGATTTTCTGAATTTCAGCGAGCATCAGGTAAAAATAAACAATTGTTGTTAATTCCTGCCAGAGACTACAAAAGACTAGGTGACCTGAAAACAACCAAAATGGCAGAAAAGAGCCAATAGTTGGAGTTGGTCGAAGCAGCTAGCTTTAGCGGCAAGCAGTAGAAGCTACTAAAAGGTCAGTAGCAGATTGCAAGAGCGAGCTTAATCTACAACAGAGTGGCTCACAATAACAATAGTGACTTGTGGCAAGCCATAGCCTAACATGAGTGCCTAGAGAAAGAGGGAGTAGAGAAAAAAAAAAGGTGGAAAATGCCTGATCGTTGAACTCTGCAACATTCTCTTGCATGACAGCTCTGGAAGTCAAGTAAAACTGCAAGACAGACCAAAATGGGATGCAACAAAATGAAAATTTGGAGCCGAATCAGATCATGTGTAATCTTTAGCCAAAACAGCACTGTTGAAATATATTTAACATAAAAAAAGAATACACATTTATTAGGACAAAATTGCTAGAAAGGCATAATATAATATCACTGTTAATTATTCGGGTGGCATGGAGGATGAGTGGTTAGCGCATCCGCGGCACAGTTCTGAGGTCATGGAATCCAATCCTCCTGTGCAGAGTTTGCATGTTCTCCCCGTGCTTGCGAGGGTTTCCCCCGAGCTCTCCGGTTTCCTCCCACATTCCAAAAACATGCATGTCAGGTTGATTGGCCAAATTGTCCCTAGCTGTGAATGAGCGAGTGAGTTGTCTGTCCCTGTGTGCCCTGCTACTGGCTGCCAACCAGTTGAGGGTGTCCCCTGGCCACTGCCCAAAGATAACTGGGATGGGCCCCAGCATCCCCGCGACCCTACCGAGGATAAGTGGTGCGGATAATGGATAGATGAGTGTTTAACATTCTGTGTGCAGTAAAAAAAAAAAATCGTAAGATGCTTCAATCAGGGGACTTGGTGACAGTTGCTTGCATGATCGGCACTGTAAGGCAAGTGACACCGAGGGATGAAGCAGGCGCAGCTAACAATAATAAAAGTGGCTAGCAGCAAGCCATAGCTTGCAGACAAGTGGCTAAAGTAGAGTATTAGAGAAGGAAACGGTAATATAAACTCAAATGTGTCTGAATCAGGGGCAGCACGGCGGCGCAGTGGTTAGCGCGTGTGCGGCACAGTTCTGAGGTCGTGGGAACCTCCTGTGAGGGTTCAAATCCAGCTACCGGCCTTACTGTGCGGAGTTTGTATGTTCTCCCCGTGCTTGCGTGGGTTTCCTCCGGGCACTCCGGGCACATTCCAAAGACATGCATTTCAGGTGAATTGGCCAGTCCAAATTGTCCCTAGGTGTGACTGAGCGAGTGAGTTCTCTGTCCCCGTGTGCCCTGCGATTGGCTGGAAACCAGTTCAGGGTGTCCCCCTGCCCGGAGATGGCTCCAGCCCCCCCACGACCCTAATAAGGATAAGCGGTACAGCTAATGAGATGAGAGAGGATGAGGTGTCTGAATCACATCACGAGATTTAGCGGAGTCCGCTTGCATGATCATCTGTGATACTGCACTAGGCAGAAACGAGCCATAACCTGCAGCCACGTGGCTAACATGAGTAGCTAGATGAGGAAACAAGGAAAAAAAGGGGAAGAAATATGTTATAATATCATACTTACTCCCCACCTCACAGTACAAATTATGTTTGACGTAGAAGAATCCAGCAAAAGCACAGAAGCACAAGTTGAGGAGTAACAAACGCACTTTCCAGTGATGGGATATCGCATCCTGGAAAAAACACACACACACAAAAAAAAATCAAACTCTTTTTAAACAAATTAGCAACAATTTTCATTGTAATGTTATGGTTTTGCGATGGACTCACATGCAGGAAAAATGGCGAGGTGTTTGAAAAAAGATGGCATTTATAGCTACATCATCAACAAAGTATCAAACAAATAAATTATAACAACAATAAAATTATCTGAACAAAAAACAAACCTCAGAAAGCAGGATGGTCTGAGACAAGGTGATGTTGGAAAATGAAAAGGTTTAGACTAATCAGGGACAACTGTGGGGCTGACACACCTGTCCCAATTACAAACCAATTAGGTTCCCTCTGGTGGACAGAAGCGCACCAGACCCTAAGAGTAACTGTTAATCGGGACACTCAAAGCTATCATTTCATCAATTTTGCCCATAAAAAATATTATTAAAATTTCTGTTGATGTTTTAACAAGATGTTTTGCAGTGTGGAGGTGCAACTTTACTGGAAAAGGTAAATTACAAAATATTTTTAGAATATCTCATCTCATCTCATTAGCCGTACCGCTTATCCTTGTTAGGGTCGCGGGGGGGCTGGAGCCCATCCCAGCCATCTCCGGGCAGTGGGCAGGGGACACCCTGAACTGGTTGCCAGCCAATCGCAGGGCACACAGGGACAGACAACTCATTCGCTCATTCACACCTAGGGACAATTTAGACCGGCCAATTCACCTGAAATGCATGTTTTTGGAATGTGGGAGGAAACCGGAGTGCCCGGAGGAAACCCACGCAAGCACGGGGAGAACATACAAACTCCGCACAGGAAGTCTGGAGCTGGATTTGAACCCACGACAGGTTCCCATGACATGAACTGTGCCGCACAAGCGCTAACCACTGCGCCGCCGTGCTGCCCTTTTTAGAATATGAGTATGTATATTATACTTATATATTGTTAAATTTATCTACATTAAGTCTATATTGCAATATTTTTATGGTTTGAAATAAACAACGGGATTTTGGTTGTTATTTTGTCTGGGTGGCATTTTTGCAAGAGTAAATGCTGAGTGATGAAGGTTTTACCTCAGGATTGAAGGAACATTTCCTGATGGCCTTCCACAGATGACAAGTCACTGTCATGTACAAGAAGGAGCTGAGAAGGAAGAGGACAAAGCCTTTTTGGTGGATGACTGCAATGTAGAAAAAGGAAAAAAACACCTTAAAAAAAAGCCAAGTCGACCCACAAGATATGTTGACCCCACCATACAACGTTTTCACTTTACAGTGTGGAATAAGATGTTTTATTAGTTGCTGCGGCATTTTCTCCACAAAACCACACCAAAAATGAATTATTTTGTGTGCCTGAGAACTTACTAAATTCAAACTTTGCGACGTTCTTGTGTCTGATGAGCCTAGAAGATTCTTGTCTGCTATTTGTCGATGACATATAGGATGCCTGGCCGCTATTGGTTTCCGTCACAGCATTAGGAAAATACAGATATGCTATGCTAACTAACTACCACGATGCCTTTATCTTCATCCAATTCAGAATCTTGTGTCCATTCTAAGGACTTTGAGTAGGTGATACATAATTTTTTTGTATTGTGTCTATTCACTTATGTCCCAAGACTTACAGTGAAGCCAAAAGGAGCAGCAAGAGAGATAATAACAATGGAAAAGGAGCTTGAAATCTGTTGCATGACTGTCACCAATCGTGACTGGGACTATTGTAAAAAATAAGGCCACAATCAAAGAAAGAAATACAAAATATATGACAATCCTTACTAGTGGACATTTTAAAATCAGTTTATAATTGTCTCCACTGTCCTCTCCCGTCCTTTGCATCTACCTTCTACTTCACTCCACCAGCTCAGGTCACATCACAACAAAGGCAAAACAAATGTAATTTTTTTAACGTAAAAATTAAGTTTTGATGTTATTAAATCCTATTCATGTACCATATTTGCTGGAATCAGAGGTGCACCTGACTATGAGGCGCACTTTCTCCTCCAAAATATTAATTTGCGAAATGTTTTCATACAAGCATAATAGCCCAACATTGCCAGGCATTCTACTTGAGCAAGGTTGTTCAGGCCATGGTTTGTTGAAAAAGCGGCAGGGAGCCGCTAGCGAGTAGGAAAGAGCAGTATGAGCGCATGCAGCTCAAGGGCAGCTTGAACACAAAAAGCAGATGTTTATTGATGTTGTATGTTTTTAGAATCTAGCTAAAGACACTAGACCTAAAATACTAACATGTAAATTTTCGGATAAGTCGGTTAAGCCAAACACCCACCCACGCTCGCAAAACAGGATTTTAATAATAGTCAAGATACAGGATGCTCCGTACTGAAAGCATACTAAATAAAAAATATTCTAAGAACTAAAATTAATCAACCAACAAATAAACTATTCATAGAACATAGACTAACATGAAATCTTGCTTAACCACTAAAATGAATTGATACAATCGTAAGTGGTTAGCGTATGTGGTAGCATCGCATTGTAATGACACATTTTTAATTGTATATCCCGTACTTTCTGGCATATAAGACACACTGGATTTTAAGGCGCACTTATTAATGCCTGGCAAATTTGGGGCTTTTAGGTGCACCTTATAGTCCGAAAAATATGGTATTTTACACATAAATACTATATACTGTAAACATTAGTGTGCAACGTCGCACTTCGGTACTATTTTGTTTTAACGCTTTACCTGGGGTACCAGGGCTTCGAAACGATTGAGAATAGGTTTTTATCCTTCACCATACACTAATTTCTCTTAGTGATCCTCACCTCAGAATGTATTCGTGTATCCCGAGGCTTTACTGTACTGTCATAATAATCGCTTCAATTTATTGATCCATAGATCAGAGTTTTCTACCGGTGTGCATAGTGTGCATGAGACTTTATCTAGTGTGCCGCAGAGTAGTGACCTATTTTATCTTTGCAAAAAAGGATACCATCGTTCAGTATACTTTAGGGCTGCAACGAACGATTATTTTAATAATCAATGAATCAGTGGATTCTTTTTTTGATTTATCGATGAATCAGATTTTTTTTCAGAAAAAACTTTCAATTCCTTCCTGTATTCAAAGACTGAAATTTGGATGATATAAAAAAATAAAGAAAGGGTAGTGCAACAATAAAGAAAAATACATAAACAGGTCTGCCGGATGATTGCTGGGATGGGCTCCAGCACCCCCGCGACCCTACTGAGGATAAGCGGTGCTGCTAATGAGATGAGATGAGGTATGCTCTACACCTGCAAGTGTGTAAGATACTCTCCGGGAGCCCCATCGCCGGAAAGGGAGGAAACCTCAAAGCAACCGGGTTGGGCCGGGTTGGGAGCTAGCGGCGGTGCTGAGCTGTCACCCCCTGGCTCTACACCCACTACTAGTCTGTCTGAGGAGACAATTCCCATACTGAAGGGGTGGCGGTTGGCCGAGGTCTGGTCCCCCAGGTTCGGGAGGTGTCACCAGTCTGTGAGCGTATTATGCCACTGAGATTTGCCCACTCCATGGGGAAGGTCTCTCTCGTCGCAGTGTACGCGCTGACTCGGATGAGTGATGACTCCGTGAAAGAAGCGTTCTACACCAAACTCCGATTGGTGGTGTATGCAGTTCCTAGAGGCGATTCCCTTACTGTCCTGGGAGACTTCAATGCAACCACTAGCACTTCCAGTACCAAATACGAGTCATGTGTTGGTCGTCTTGGTTCAGCAAAGCGCGACCAGAGCTCCTCAATGCTGCTTGACTTTGCGTTGAGCCATGAGTTGAGGATTGCTGGGTTGTGGTTCCAAAGACTGGATTTTAGACGATGGTCTTGGTAATTCCGATGACGACGTCACAAAGAAAGATATCGATTACCGTAAATTCCGGACTATAAACCGCTACTTCTGTCCCAAATGTTCAGCCCTGCGGCTTATTCAGTGAAGCGGCTTATTTATGGAATTTTTCTGACGGCCACCAGCGGCGCTGGAGTATAAAAGGTATAATTAAGACCAGCAGAATATGTGCGCCAAGTAAGACTGTAACCTTTAAGTCGAAGCATATACTCTCTGTAAAGTCAAGATATGTTCCGATAATGAGGAATATGCTCTTCATGGCTGTAGTTATGAGGAGGAAGTTGAAGACGATCTGCCGCGAATTCCTCAATTACGCGATACTTTATCTTCACAGGCATGTTTGATACGTAGCGAGCGTGATCCTACTAGCATGTTGGTACCTTTCAAAGGCACGGTTTGGGATGAAAGTTATATTATTATTATTAAAGCTTTGAAAACTCTCTCGGTGTACTGTCTTTCTTCGTAAATATGTGTAACCATGTATAATATGTATTTGCAACTGTATATTTTTGTAATGTATTTATTTTAGAGATGTATTCTGTTATGTGTTCTACAGACCAATCAAAACGAAGGGGCGGAGCACACGCGGGCTGTGATGGGAAATGTGGTAAAGCTGAGTTACCAGTAGATCTGTCTGTTGTCGCACCGGACAATAGTGGATATATAGTTTTCCCACCCTTAACTTTGGAAATATACATTTTGTTTCTACAACTGTGACCACAGGCTGCTGATTACATTGCTGAGACTGCGATATAGGACCCCTAGGCAGGCGCTGGTTCGTCGTCCCTGGTCGGACGTCTCCCATCTGCGCATTCCTGTCATTGCTCATGCGTATGCCAACACGCTTTTGGAAACAGGAACAGGTGTGGAACTTCCTGCGTTCTGGATGCTGCTGATGAATGCATGCCTAGCCTCACAAAGAAATCTCAAGATTGCATCTCCGAGGAAACTGTTGAAATCATCGGAGTGTCACAGAGCTAGAGTCGATGGCAGGACCAAGCTGTGCAGGGAGCTGAGGCGGAGGGCCTTTCGGGGTACGTGCAGTAGACCTAGAATTTATGGCCCGAGCCCGAACCCGAACCCGAACCCGAGGCAATTTCGGGCCGGGTCGGGCCTGAAATGTCAGTCATACGGTCGGGTCGGGTCGGGTTCGGTCCTGCTTTTTTTTTTTTTTTTTTTTTTTAATTAATTAATAATTATAAATATATGTTCATTAAAAATATATACTTAAACTATGTATGGATACTAGACCAAGGAATACTTGTTATAAAATAAATAATTTGGATAAAACGGAGAAGGAGCTGTAATTGCTATTTAACGGAGCCAGAGCATGCTCTGTGCACGTGACGTGAATGCTGTCCTTGTAGTGGGTTGTACATAATTCACCCACGGAACCATTGTTTAGTTAGCGAGTTCCTAGGGGGACTCTTAATTCGGCCGGTTCTAGCGACTCCCGTGTTTGTTTTGTAATTGCAAGTTTACATGTCATTAAAGCAGCTCCCGTTGGCACCTTTGTTTGGCACTCCGCCTACGAATCCCGTCTCTGCTCGCTACATCCTCTTAATAATCTTCCCCTCCGCAAATTCGCATGATTTTGGCCTGGTATCCCCGATATGGAGTCGGACCAACAAGAAGTGAAAGATGAACTAAAGAGAGGAGAACTGACAAGGAAAACACACTCTGGTAAGAGTGAACTGTGGAGCACTTTCAAATTGATCGTCAAAAATGATACAGACACTTGCGTTGGCTTCGCTGTGTGTCAATTTGACACTCAGCGAAGCCAACGCTAGAATCTTAAGGACGTACTGCTGCTGTGGATTATGGCCCAATGATCAAGTCGTCAAAATGACGGACGCTCTTAAATGTTTACGGCGCCTCTAAAAAAAAACCGTCAATGACAGATTGTCGCTTAATGTAACATCTGCAGTGCAGACACAGAAATATAAAAGATGTAAATGTTTATACAGTTTTATTTAACTTAGGCCTAGATGTTGTAACAAAAGGCAGAGTTTAATTTGTTATCATAAATCACCCCTCCTTATAAATAAAATATGTAATTTCGGGCTCCCCTCGGGCCGGGCCAGCAAATCCAGTTAATTAGTCGGGCTCGGTCCGGGTCGGGTTTAATACCCCTCGGGCCTGCGTCGGGCTCGGGTGCTTTTTTTTGGCCCGATCTTACCTCTAACGTGCAGTGACCACAAGAGGAGGGTTAGTGACCTCTGTGGGCGGGTCGAGAGCGACCTTCAAACTGGCAACTCGCGATTAGCCTACAAAGCTATAAGGGCCCTCTGTTCTCCAGGGACGCTTGCGCGGTGCCCTGTGTTCCTCTCAGCGAGCGGCAAAGTCCTGTCTGATCAGGTTCAGGTTGGGGCCCGCGGGGCCAAGTATTTTGAGGGCCTTATGCGGTCGATCCGCCTAGCCGAGACCTCTTTGCGCAGGACGACGATGCGCTCATCCCCATCTAGATTACAGTCCACCTTCCCTGGAAGAAACCAGAAAAGGGGTTGAACAACTAGAGGACAGAAAGAAGGCAGGGGTCTGTGGAATCCACGCAGAGATGCTCAAAGCTGGCGGTGACGCCGTCCTCAAGCTGTTGCATGCACTTATTTCTTCCGTGTTGAACTCGGTGGTCAACACTACCGACAGGAGAAAGGGCATCATTGTTTCCATCTGGAAGGGAAAGGGTGATACCCGTGGGTACAACAACTATCGTGGTTTACACTCCTCTCGGTCCCGGGAGAGGTCTTTGCCAGGATCCGATTGGACAGGATTTGCGGCAAGCTTCTTGCGCAACAGCGGCCTGAACAGTCGGGTTTCATTCCAAAACGGTTGACAGTAGACCAAATCCTGGCGCTTCGTGTCCTCACCGAGCGGTTCCGTAAATTTGTTGTGAGTCTCGTGCATCGACTTCAAACAGGTGTCGAGGGGGACTGCGGAGTGTCGTTTGGTGAGGAACGGATGACAGATCTGCACTTTGCTAATGACGCAGTGATCTCCGCGGAAACCCAGGCGGCCTTGGTCGGGGCACTCTTGACGCCGAGTGAGAAATCATGGCCGCTAAGATTGCTTGTCTCCTGGATGAAGATGTCTAGGTCTTTGGCGACTTGTTGAAAGCTGCTGTCAATTCTTTGTCTGTGGTGGATGAGAGCATGGATCGTGATTGCTCCCTAGCAGAGTGCATTCAATCTTTCAATCTTCGAGACTGCTGATCTTTTGGTTTTTTTTTTAACTTATTTTAGTTTATTGATTTTGTGTGTGTTTTTACAGAATATGTGTGTCTAAATTGGTTAAAACAGAATTGTAAATAGTTATTTTTTTGCATTTTTTTAAATAATTTACCTGTCCTTTTGGATGTGACAGTAGGGGACTCAATCATGAGGATTGGAGCCACAATCTGTGTGATTTTTACGCACTTGTTCCCTTTTTTTTAACGTGTGGTCTGTAAAGTCAGACTGCCAGGAAACACAGCAATGGAAAAGATTGAATCATTTTCAAGCACTTTCCTGACCTTGAAAACACAGCATTTAAATTCAAGGATTTCAAGCACTTCTTGGAACCATGAAAGTTGAGAAACGCTGCTCTAGATGATATAAAACGTAAAAGATAAGACCAAGGTCACTCACAGTTGGTCTCGCTGGAGGAGACATAGGTGAGCAGCAGCAGGCCGAAGTTCTCGAGGACGGAGAGGGTCAGGCCAAGGTGAGCTAGCCTTCTTTCAGTGAGACGGGCTGCAAAGCGCAATTTGTAGAATTTGAAGTACGTGAAGGCCACCAAAAAGCGAGGGGCCGAGTGCAAGCCCACGCAGAAACGCCAAATGTGCTGTTCCGGACTCAGACTGATGGAGGCGCTGATGGAAGGCAAGTAATTGGGGACCTGAACAGTGAAAGTCACAAGTGGTCACAATGTGTATTTGTAACGGGACCCAGGTGGACGGGCTAACTCCAGCTGGTGTTACAAATTTGTTTTATTTATTTTTGTTTTTTGTTGTTTTACCTCATCTGCAAAATACATAATAAATGTCAGTCTCACATGACACAGTTTAATTGTTGGCATTAAGGTTCCTTTATTGAGCAAGTCTCACTAAATCATGTGAGAGCCCGTGAGACTTGGCGTCTGCAGTTGTATGCATGAATCATCTTGGCCAATGAACTTTTCCAGTCTGCTTTTTCTGTAGCTGTGAGGGTTCAGAGCATTGACAGTAGTGTCCTGTTAAAACGCTCTTCCTGTCCGTTGCCTTGTGGATGATACCAGGTCGTATGCGAGCTTCTCACACCACTGCAGCTGGTCTATCAGTCGATTCTGGAACTCACCACCCATGTCATAATGAATACGTTCAGAAAACCCCCAATGCAGAACAAAATCATCAAACATCTTGTCAACCATCGTCTTTGTACTTTTGTTCTTAGTGGCATAGGCCTGTGCGAAGCAGGTGTAATCATCCATTACTACTAGGATATACTGGTAGCCTAGTTTTCATGTCTCTCAGTGGAGGAACTCAACAGACACTATTTCGATAGGGCGTGTTGATACAATGGGCATGAGAGGGGCCCTGGTTGTTTTGTGGGGTTGTTTAGTCTTCAGACACTCACAGACCTTGGTGACAAAGTGGTCTATGTCACTCTGCATACGGGCCCAATAAAAACGGTCTCTGATCAAGCTTTGTTTTCTGTCAATACCAGGATGTCCCATCTCACAGTGGAGTTCTTGAAATACAGCGGAGTGATATTCTTTTGGCAGGACAAGCTGACATTTGTCACCGGCTTTTCTGTAGAAGACACCTTTCTCATCAATATACACCTTATGCCATTGTCTCAATAAAGCTCTTTTGTCAGCTGACTCAGTTTTGAGTAGCTTGACAGGAGGCTGCTGCTGACCATTTTTCTTTAAATGGAGGACTTGATTGATGACAGGGTCTCTCAGCTGACTTTCTTTGATTTGCTCTGGTGTTATAGGTTTGCTCAGGGTAGGTGAGTCTCTCACTGCTGTTACAGCCTCTACAGACATTGGCAAAGCCCAAATGGAAGGTGTATCCTTTTGTATAGTCACTCCCTGCACAGATACACTGATAACCTCCTGGTGAACCTCCTCTGTACACTGCTCCATGAGCTTGTTTATGTCTACAGGCATACGCGATATCAACGTTATGTTTGCCAGGGCGGTACTTTATTGAGAAGTTAAAATCTCACAACTCAGCGAGCCACCTATGACCTGTAGCGTTAAGCTTAGCTGTTGAGAGGACATAGGTCAGGGGGTTGTTATCTATATCGACTGTGAAATGAGGAGTAAAGGAATATGGAAGTTTGAATTTGGGTTTGTCTGTTGGACTCTCTGTGTTTTGTGCAAAAGTTTTCTGGAGTAGATTACGTGGGGCAGCTCTCAGGCAGTGGGAGGTGACCAGCTGTCTGGGGGCCGAGGCGGAGGAGGTTGACGCGCCATTCTTCCGGGACGGGAGACCAATGGGAGTGGGCTGCGCCTCGACCAGGTGGAGTCGACGCGCCATTCTTTCGGGAACGGGAGACCAATGGAATCCAACAAAGTGGCGAGGAGATTTTTTGCTGAGCAACTCGGAAGAAGGAGAGCAATTTATGGTGACCCCCGATGTGACTGCAAGAGAGGTAAAAGAAGTCCGGGACTTCGAGAAAAACCACAATAGTCTGGGCCCCACAGTGAAAACGAGGTAAGCAGAATCCTTTTCAAAATTCTGCACATTGGCGACACTAAATCAAAAGAGGAAAGAGGAGCGGAACGGCGTAAAGAGTAATAGTGTGGACGTCAGAAGGGTTTCAAATCTGGGATTTACCTACTAAAATAGTTTGGAACTATTCGTGATTACGATTCGGTTTAAAATCTGGAATTTACCTATCTGTGTCGAAGCGGTGTGTGACGTAAAATTGTTCTGCGTAAAAAGTTGGACGTCAGTAGGGTTTAAAATCTGAGATTTACCTACTAAAATACAGTAGTTTGGAACTATTCGTGGTTACGATTCGGTTTAAAATCTGGGATTTACGTATCTGTGTGAAAGCGGTGTGAGTGTGAAGTAAAATTGTTCTGCGTAAAAAGTTGTCAGGACATGCACGAGTGGATTGGAGAATGACGGACGTATGGTCTGAGATTAAAGGTCATTATGCAAAGTTAGAAACGCAGCTAATTCGCAGGATCAAGAGTAAGAAAATTAAGAAGGAAAAGGAAAGTAAAATGTTGGCAGATGTCCGAGGGATGAAGGAGGATCAGAGTCAAGGCGGATGGCGACAACGTAACAAACTAAAGGAAGAAGTGAAACAATTGGAAAAAAAAATAGACGAGGCCTTCACCAGTTGCCGGTCATAGCGACGGCATTGGCAGTGATTACAAAGGAGGACAGTGATAAGAATGCGGAGGAAGAACAGTGATAAGAGTGCGGAGGAAGAAAAGGAAGTAGTTGAAAAGACAGAATGTTTGAGAGGCACTTATCCACAGTTGCCGGATTCGCGACAGTATGTCCTTGGGCCGCCGCCATATCCGGCTGCGCCACTCATGGCTCCGGTAATTACGCTGGGTGGAAGAATGGTTTTAGATGTAGAAGGAGAGGATTCACACATGACACCCGCGACCACACTGTTGATCGAACAGGCTGTGAATAATGAGAGAAAAATTGAGGGGGGAGCAGCAAGGTAGTGTAGAGTCGCCCGTGCTGACGCTAGGTGCAAATGAGGGCCCGGCAAGCACAGGAAGTAAGCGGATACCAAAATTAAGGAGAAGAGGAATGATATTAAATTGTTATTAAAATGTTAATATGAGGGAAAAAAAATAATTTGCACGCTCAATCATTCACTGAATGAGATGTGCTTCCTTTGTTAAAAAATAAATAAAATAAAATTAAAATAAACACACAAGAGTGTTAATGGAATGTGAGGCAATGAGGCAATTTATTACTGATAAGTAGGTGTCATTCTACATTGAATCCATGAGAAAAGATAGTTGAATAGAATGAGGGGAAATTAAAATTAAAACGTTTTTCACGTTAAGTTCAATTAGACATTTTTTATTTTATTTTTTTTAAGATTTTTGATGCTTAGGCAGTGTGATAGTTTAAAAATTTGAATTTGAGCATGTTAAATGTTGATATATATAGTTTGGGTAAACTAAGAAAACAATTTGTCTATGGAGAGAGCATTTTCAAAAGACAACGAGGAGCAGATTAATTGATCTTGAGGAAGATCATGGAAAATTTAAGAATGTAATTGCTAAGATAATGTCTGCATGGTCATTTAACCTAGAGCAAACATCCCAGTTTGTAAACATGACTGATTTAACAGGATTCTGATTTGCACAGAAAAGGAAATACATGCTTTGGAAGTCAAATGGACTGTTGAAAAGAACTGAAAATGGACAATATACTCGTCGCTGTGAGGGGGACACAGCTGAGAAAAAAAAAAACTAACAAAGACATTCACGCATCCATTGTCTGCGCCGCTTGTCAACAGCAGGGTCGTGGGGACACTGGAGCACATCCAGGCTGTCCTCGAACAGTGAGCAGGGGACACTCTGACCTGATTGCAGCCAGTTTCAAGAGAAAAAGAAAAAAAAACGACAACGATCAAGGTCAGTGTTGCACTGATACGGATAAGACACATGGACACATTCAACCAGTGGATTTACAAGTGAACGTCACAATGGACTGAGCCAGACGTCCAAGGCCGTCAACAAGACAGGAAAACAAACAACACATGTCTGCTTTAAATCATATTAGGGTCTTGTTTAATTGACAAAGTGTTTACAAATCTGAGGAAGATTCATAAATTTGGATTGTAAATGATTTTATTTTTAACACATGAATCCTGCTAAAATTGTATTTTGAATATGTTCTCCAGGAAACGTTGATATTTCTCTCCAGATGCAGGGGCATCAGGGTGATTTTTAAGGAAAATAGGTAACAGGAAAATACCTTTGATTTTATATCGGTTGACAAAAGCACTGTGCATTTACATGGGTAAAAATTGTGCAATGAAAACCTAGCAAGAAGAAATTCAGAATGCTGATATGCTAAACAGAAGATGTGAATAAACGTCTACATCGATATTTTTAATGAAAACATGCATGCAACAAGATTAGACACAATACTTTAGAGTAAACATGATATTAGGATTTAAAGTAGAATAAAAAATAAATAAAGAAGCAAAGAAGAAAATGTTTACAAAAGTGATGCTTAAAGATTGGCCTAAAATGATAATGCATTGTTAAAAAATAAAATAAATACATTTTTTTTTAAAAAGAGTGAATCATATGTTTTATTTGGCGAGGGGATAATTCAGAATGTGGTTCAATTCAGTGACGGGAACCGTGCAAATCAGCCAAATTTGAGATTTAGAAACCAAAATAGATTAACAATTCTGAAGAGGGAATTGATTAGAAAATATGTATTTGATAAAATGTTGTGATAACCTAGTTGTATACATTTTTTTTTTGTTTTTTTTTGGGATCGCCCACTGTCAGGATAGAATGCAGGGGACGTGCAGCGGAGGGTCTCCGCAGTTGTGCAGTTGGCCACCAGCGTGGCGCTGTGGAGTTCTCATCCGTCCTGCACGGCCCTCGATGCTCAACCCACGTTGACATTTTTTATGTATTTTTCATGTATTTTCAAATTTCGACATTTCCATCGTGACTCAGGAGGTAGAGCGCTTGTCTTGGGATCAAAGGACCGCAGGTTCAAGTCCCGGCTACTCCGTGTTGTTTGTCGAGGTGTCCATGGGCAAGACACTGAATCCCTAATGCCCCCAATAAGGTCGGCGCCTCCCATGGCGGCATGGCCGCTATTGGTGTGAGAGTGTGGCGTATGTCTTATTCGTTATTTCTATCCTGTGTGTACCTATCCTATCAGCTTTTTTTTCATGTGTTTGTGTTTGTCCTACTCGTGGGGAAAAAAAGGCAAGGTAATTGCTCACAAAACCCTAATGGAGCGCTTGTATGAAGCAATCAAGGGCCCTCACAAATTGGCAATTGTGAAGGTCCCGGGACAGAAAGCCAACACCATGGTGGCGAAAGGTAATGAGAGGGCAGACGCCCTTGCGAAGGAAGTGGCCGGGTACATTCCACAGGGGGAGATGATGTTAGCATCCTCCGTTGTGGTTTGGGATGGCGAACCTCCGGATCTCCAAGTGGCCCCCGAGGTGGCACTGGATGAGATCATGGAGGCACAAGGTAAGTCGTCACCCGAACAAAAATCAGTGTGGATCTCGTCAAAAGAAGTCAGGCGATTGGATGGTCTCTGGGTGGGCCCCAGGGGCGAGCCGGTCCTCACGGAAGGGCAACTCATGACCTCAGTGTTGTCTGAGGCTCATACAGTGGCGCATGTGGGGCCTCAGGCAATGCTTCCAAAACTCCGTCAATGGTGGCATCCAAAGTTACAAGAGGTGGTCTGGCAGTTCGTGGCAGCCTGTGACCTATGCCAAACTTTTAATGCCAGGCCGACATTGAAACCTAAACCAGGGGAATTCTCTCCTGTGGCCTGGCCTGGAGCTGAAATTGTCATTGACCTTACGGACATGATTGACATAGTAAATGGTAAGTGTTTCCTTCTGGTCATTGTGGATTTATATTCACGTTGGCCAGAGGCTTATACGTGTGCCAAGGAAGACACCACATCAGTGATTAAAGCTCTAGCAAATCATTATATCCCGACACATGGCTTTCCTGCATTGATTAGATCAGACAATGGTACTCATTTCAACAACAAAGCAACGGCCAAGGTTGAGGCCCTTTTGGGGCTGAAACATCGCTTTGGGTGTGTTTATCACCCCCAGAGCCAAGGCAAAGTGGAAAGATTCAATAGGACTTTGAAAGAGAAATTGGCGAAAATCGTAGCTCAAACCAAAATGAGTCCTTTGAGACATTTTTGTGATTAAGGGCTATATAAATAAATTTGACTTGACTTGACATGACGTGGTTGCAAGCCTTGCCCTTGGCACTCCTAGTTGTCCACCAAACTGTCCATAAAATGACGGGCTTTGAATTATTGACTGGTCGCCTCATGCCTGGCCCTGCCTCCACTTTGGTGCCACCATCCAAACTGCCGACGCCGGATTTGTCACACGCAGCTTACTGGACGTATCTTCACTCACTTGTATCCAGTGTGTCTACCCAGGTGGCTGACAAGGCAATTCGTCTACCTCCGGGTGCTTTCCCGGAAGTGGACTGAACCGCGCTGGAAGGGACTGTTCAGGGTTCTGTCTAGAACCTCACATGCCATACAGCTGGACTCTAAAGGACATAAGTGGTATCATTACTCACAGTTGCGGCTGGCACCTGATTTTGTGCCTACTAATGGTGAGCCTACGGGTTGACCGCCCGGACAGGCTGGTCAAGAGAGGGAAGGTTAGTAAGAAGCGGATTAAAAAAACGTCAAATGGGATGAAATTTACTAATGATTTTATAATGGAATGAAATGTACAAATAATTTTATAATGGAATGAAATTTACTAATGATTTTATAATGGAATGAAATTTATTAATGATTTTATACAAGAATGAAATTTTGTATTGATTTTTAATTTTTCTGCAGATTTTTTTAATCGTTTGCTGATTTTCGGTGAATGGCGGGAACTGGGGTGTTCGAGTGATGACCTCAGTTGTCTGAGGTCGTGAGAGGAAATAAAGGAATATGGCAGTTTGAATTTGGGTTTGTCTGTTGGACTCTTTGTGTTTTGTGCAAAAGTTTTCTGGAGTAGATTATGTGGGGCAGCTCTCAGGCAGTGGGAGGTGACCAGCTGTCTGGGGGCCGAGGCGGAGGAGGTTGACGCGCCATTCTTCCGGGACGGGAGACCAATGGGAGTGGGCTGTGCCTCGACAAGGGGGAGTCGACGCGCCATTCTTCCGGGAACGGGAGACCAATGGAACCCAACAAAGTGGCGGAGGAGATTTTTTGTTGAGCAACTCGGAAGAAGGAGAGGAGTTGGCTTTTGGAAGGAGAAGCTTGCAGAGCTGTATTGATTTGTTGTTAGAAATAAATCCACTTGTGACTGAAAATGCCGGCTTCTGGAAAACCTTCTATGCAGAAAAGAGCGCGCAAACTGTTTGGATGAGTGGTGATTGGGAAAGGTCACAAATTGAAGTCAGATGATTAATTGAAGTTTGTGTTGATTTAACAAGAAATTCCAACATGAGCATTATACAAATGGTCCCTGAAACGCTCACAAATCACCCACTTCAGTGCTAAGAACTCTAGCTTTCCTGAGTGCAATGATTAATGTAATAATTCTTTTACGTTTCGGTTAGTGTTCTGGAGCCGTATCCAAAAACAACCATTTTTCCGTTCTGCCTCTGATAAAGCACTGAACCCAGTCCCCTCCTGGCAGGCATCACAATGAAAAGTGAATGGCTGGGTGAAGTCAGTGTAGCCAAGAATGGGGGGCTTGATCAGCTTATCTATGAGGAGGTTCAGTGTCTCTTGGTGGGTAGGTGTCCAGTGTATGGGGGTGTTAGGTAGGAGGTTACCTTTCGTTCTTTTGGTCCCATGCTTTCCGCTCACCTTTCTGCTTACCTCCATATTTCTGGTATCTCTGTCACACAGATCTAATGTGGTTGACATGGTCTTCGAAGCTAGAACTGTGAACGAGATTATCATCAAGGTATGGTTGACAGATATCGCTCAGACCCACAAGGCACACTTCCATGTTACGCTGAATCTCAGCAGGGGGTGAACTCAAACCAAAGGGGATTCTGGTCCACTGATAAAGGGAACTCCCCAGGGAGTTCTGAAGGCAGTGAGGTGTTGACTTTTCTCACTCAGGAAACCCTGGTGTAAGGCCTTCCCCTGATCCAACAGTGAGAACCAAGAGCTGCCTGTGAGCGAGTCTAGCATATCTTGGATTCGAGAGTATTGCATGACAATCAGGGATCGATTTTCTGTTCAGCTGCCTATAATCACAGCAGAGTCTCAATGTCCCATCTTCCTTCCTCACACACACCACTGGTGATGCATATGGAGATCTTGACTGGACAATCCAACCATGGTTCAGCAAGTACATATTCTTTGACCTCATTATGTAGTGGATTGAGGACTGATATGTATGTCCCTCTTACTAGAGTAGGGTCCGGAAGACCAATGTGAAGCTTCAGGGAAGGGATACATCCTATGTCATCATGGGCAAACGCATGACACTCCTCTTTCAGTAATCGCTCCACAGTGTTCGTCTGGTCATCAGTTAGGTGGAAATGATCAACTGGGGGATACCACTAACTTGGTTTTGGCGTTTTTGGTTGGTGTATAGTGGGGTCCTTTTGCTGTTTAACTGCCTAATTGGTGTCACTCTGTTCACAGTTCTCTATCCCTCCATCCCATTTTGGTGACACCACTCTTTACTGTTCCATTCTTACTGGATAGGCAGTCTTGACTATCTAGACGTGACCCAGGACTGTGCGTTTATTTACGGTAAGGGTCTGCTTACTGACATTTGCAATGGGGATTGGCACATACATTGACCTGTCAGTGGATATAGTGACTAACCCCTCTTTAATACTGACCACCTCAGGTAGGGCGGGTTCTTCACCAGGCACAAGTAGAAGTTTTTGACCTCGAAATTGTGCTCCACTTCTAGCTCTCACATATACAACACTGACCTGTCCAGCTGCAAGTTGGATCCTCTTCTTCTCCGTATACACAATTCCCACTTCTTTCTTAATTTCTTGGGACTGAACAAGTCTGAGCGTTGACTTTGCACATTTAAAAGTTACCGAAAATGCCTTTCTCACTTGGAGGATAGTTGCTGACCTTACTCCGACATCACCTCCCCATTTAGGACAGTTTCTATTACATTAAAGCCAAATTTAGGCCGTTCTGCAACATTTGAGTCACTTGACACTAGAGCGGGTACTAACAGTGGTTCTTTTATGTGGTCAACATCTTTGCCTAGCCTGAACTCTACGTCCACCCAACCCCGGAAGGGTATTTCTGTTTGGTTTGCTGCCAGTCCAATTAATCTGTCTGACCCCAACAGTTGATCAATAGGTCCCACCACGCGATGGGATAAATTCACTTTCCTCCGGTTCTCATTAATAAGACTAGACTGAGCACCAGTATCCCATAATGCATGCACATGGACCCCATCTCTTACCGATGAGGTTTAGGAGTTAAGCCTGGCGTTTGGGTGAGAGATAGTTAGTGGGGCTCTGGAACGGAGACGTTATTTGGTTGAGAGCTGTCTGCTCAGTGGGATTCAGTGGGGGTTCATGTTCATGGGCTACCAAGTGTCGACACCCTCTGGAGAAGTGGCCATCTTGGCCATCAAATTTAGGGCAGAAATAAAAGGTAATGCAAAATTCAATTTGATCTACATCATCCTATCCTGTGAGCTGTTGTTGTGTATATCCTGTTTCATATACATACACAATATATCACATTGTCATGTTACTCTGAAAGGCAATGTAGAACGTCCCGTGGAAGAGCTGGCCACCATCACAGCTACCACACCATCCACACCACCGGGCGGCACGTCGTCGGCATCTTCCACTCCGGAACCAAACCCCAAATCACCCAGAAAAAAAGGACGCACGATACACTCCTTGACTTTTTGAAAGAGGAGTCTATCAGAGTGCAGAAAAGGACCGTAGAAACCGAGGCCAAAACTGAGCGGTTCCTGATCCTTTTTGGGAAGCCCGTGGACAAATTGCCAGAACAGTGACATCTCTGCAATGTTTACTTTGTTTTATAAAAAGAAAATATTTTATCTTATTAAGAACTCCATGAAGTTCCAGTTTGTGTTTTCCAGTTTCATGGAAGTATTGGTATATTTTTGTTAAATTTTGTGATATATTATTTATTTAATCTTATGTATTTTGGCTCAATGTGAGTTCGTTTTTCTGAAAGTAAATTATTATTTAACCCAGAGTGATTTCTAGTTGTTTTCTGTCCAACAATCACACAGTTCACACACAGAATGTCACATCATTATGAAATATACCACCAAGGTGTTACTCTAAATAAAGATGTTTAATGAATAGTAGTTGTACTTAAAGAAACAATACACGAAATACATATGACGCACAAGTCAAGTATGAATATTAACTTGTGTAGAACTTAGGACAAATAGTGACTGCTACAGTAATAACTAAACTAACTTGCGAAGGGTAAATAAGACAACATTATTGTTTGCAGTATTTTGTGACATTTTTCCAAAAGAACATTACTTGCAACTTGTTTTAAAACAACGGCCAAATGAGTCTTAATACTCCTAAATAACTGAGGGGCGAGACAAATTTTAATTTGATCAAACATCAGACAGTACTAAAAAATTAGCGTTTGTCTGGAGAGCGGGTTTGGCGTTTCTGTTGAAATTTGCCTTGAGATATATTTTTCTCCCTTTCTTTCACCCTTTACTTATTTAGTCTTTTTCCAGAATGTCATTCTTTTGTTTTTTTACCTTCTTTTTCTTTCTTTCCTTGAATCTTTCTTTCTCTTTTTCCCTACCTTGCAATGCGTGCTGGTAGAGTCTTCAAAATGAAAAACAGACGAGGTGAGGACGCAAGTGATGAGGCCGAGCAAGGGGAGGCAAACGATGGTCAGAGCGCACGCCGTGAATGAAACACTGATCACTAGCGGTCTCTCCTGGCCGCAACAGACTCCCATCATCCTACTCTTCGCTTTTGCCAACTATAAAAATAAATTAAAAGACGTCATATATTCGTCGTCACATTTTCTTACAAAAACACTGTTAATATCAACCCTTTAGCCAGAGACCCAAGGCATTAGCAAATTAATAAGCAGGTGATTTATCAACACACACACACATTATATATATATATATATATATATATATATATATATATATATATATATATATATATATAGGTGGCGGTTTTGCTCTTTTATCTGAGAGTTTGCTGAAATTCACTCCCGGTACCTCTACTGTTTTTAAACCTTTTGAAGCATTTGTTATGAGGTCCTCAATGTCAACATTAATTGATGTAGTTTTTGTGTTTCACTCACCTGGACCATATTCAAATATTTTGGATTAATTCTCGGAACTGTTAACAGACTTAGTAATTTATGCGGACAATGTTGTAATTATTGGTGATTTAAATGTTCACATAAACTCCCCATCTAATTCACTTGCGGTTGCTTTTAAGTCACTGATTGATACATTTGGTTTGAATCAAATAGTTGATGTGCCCACTCATAAAGATGGGAAGACTCTATATCAGGGGTGGCCAAACCGGTTAAGGTTGCAGGAAACTTCAACGAAAATGGCGCACTGCAAAGCTGGAGGTCTTCCGACTGGCCTGGTGTGACAGCTTGCTGAAATATAAAGTAGCTGTTGCCTCAGCTAAAGCATCGATTATTGTTGTACATAAAAATAATCCGAAATTTTTGCTCGACACAATGGCGAAACTTACTAGACAGCAACTTAACCCAAATAGTTCTACTTATTCTCCTAATGACTTTATGGTATTTTTTAATCAGGATTCAACTCATCCGGAATGAAATTTTAAATGAACGTGCTCTGCAGCTCCGACCTACCTTAAAGATGCGGAGGTTTTGGGTCAAGACCGTGTCGGCGGCTCTTCAGAAACATTGCCTTCAGTTTTAAATATTATTAATACATCGCTATCCTTGGGTATTGTTCCGGCAGTCTTCAAGTCTGCTGTCACTAAACCCACGCTTAAGCGACCTAAACATGACCCGGAAAGCCAGGTAATTTATAAGCCAGTGTTAAATTTGCCATTTTTTGCAAAATTAATTGAAAAGGTCGTTGCACAGCAGCTAAATGACTTTATGTCGTAAAATGATCTCTTTGAAACTGTCCAGTCAGCATTAAAAGCAAATCACTCTCCTGAGACAGCCCTGATCAAAGTAACCAATGATCTCCTTTTAGCAATAGATTCCGGTACCTCGTCAATGTTACTGCTGCTGGATCTCAGTGCTGGTTTTGATACTGTGGACCGCAACAAATCACTTGTTTTTCTGGAATGGTTTGTTATCTCAGGAACTGTACTCTCGTGGTTTAGGTCCTACCTCTCATGCAAGACGCAATGTGTTAACTAAGGCAATCCGACCTCTAACCACTCTGTGCCCTGTGGCATTCCACAGGGCTCTGTACTTGGCCTCCTTCTTTTTAGTATTTATATGCTTCCGCTTGGTGATATTATCTGCAAGTATAATATTAGTTTCCATTGCTATGTAGAGGACACTCAACAGTATCTGCCACTGGAGACAACTGGACCGTTAAGTTGTAGAAATCTGGAGGCTTTCCTTACTGAGATTCAAAGATGGACGTCACTCAATTATTTGCGCCCTAACCCAGAAAAAACTGAAAGGTTGATTGTTGGTGCAGCTCATTGTCGTGAATTGTTTTCAAGCACTGCACTGAACGTAGACAAATGTAATATCACCCTTAGTGACTCAGTCAAAACCTAGGTGTTATATTTGATCCTCGTCTGTCGTTTCAGTCACACGTGAAAAATATTAATAGAATAGCCTTCTTCCACCTCTGTAATATTGCAAAGATTCTTTTGATGCTGTCCCAATCAGATGCAGAGGTTCTAATTCATGCGTTTATTACTTCTTGGCTTGATAGCTGTAATTTATTGCTTTCTGCTCTCCTGATGTCTAGCATCCAAAGTTTGCAGTTGGCTCAGAAAAAGAAAAAGACAAAGAAAATTGAGCATATTACTTCTGTGTTGGACAACTTGCACTGGCTTCTAGTCCACTTAAGATGTGACTTTAAGATTCTGTTACTAACATACAAATGTTTGCATGGACTTGCCCCCTCTTATCTCTCAGATTTGGTTTCCCCCTATGTTCCTGCCAGAGCCTCCGCTCTGAAAATGCTGGTCTACTTGTGACTCCGAGAGCCAAGAAGAAGACTGCAGGCTCGAAAGCGTTCTCCATCCGGGCCCAAGTGCTGTGGAATGCTCTGCCTCTGGAGATAAAATCTGCAACCTCAGTGGAACATTTTAAATTTAGACTTAGGACACTTCTATTGAATAGTTTATGATTGATGCCCACCTCATATTTTTCTTTTCCTGTCTTTTTCCGACTTTGCCTGGTGATATGAGGGAGAAGGTCTGTTTTGAGATGAGTCAGTGGACCAGCATCTGGACCTGAAGCATGTCAACGCCTGCATCGACCAGCCGTCAGAGATGGAAAGCTGTGTCATTGCTGTTTTGGACTATGTTACAAGCTTGAGGCGTTGTTGCTGTCATGTACTTTCCGGACAAATATAACATGTTACGTATTGTTCTCTTTTATTGATGTTTACTATTTTTGTGTAATGTTACCCAATGCTAAATCTATTCCATTCTGGTCATCCTGGAAGGGGGTTTACCACTTATGAGGCCCCTTCTCAAGGTTTCTTTTTCCTCACGCTGAGGTTTTGAGTTTTTCCTTGCCCGCATGTTGGTTTAAGATCAGGCGATGGCGTTATTGTAATCCTGTGCAATCCTTTGTGACATTTTTTGTAATCAAGGGCTCTACAAATAAATGTGACTTGACTGAAAATATTTTAAAAAGTGTAATAACTTTAATAAAAATGGTCTTGGCGCGCTCACCGAAGTGGTAATACAACTCTCAGCATCAGAACATAATTGTGAGCACTCTTATTTGCAATGATTTAATGTATCTAGTGGCTAATAAATCACATGATACAACTAATCAATTGTCTAATTAGTTGCCAACGCTTTTAATAATCAAATTTAACACGTTTTATCAATTATTTGTTGCAGCCCACATCGATTCAAATAATAAGCAGGGGGGGGGGGTAAATGCGACAATTGTGCTCAATTTAAGTATAAAATATCAACTTGAACATTTACACTTTGAATTTAAAAAAAGGGTGATAGTGAGGTTAAACAATCACTCTTCAAATTAACCAATTAAGGATGATTAAGATAATAAGCCTGATGGTAGTATAAAGTTTAAAAAAACACATCATAAAAGGGTAAACTTTATAAATCTCTGACCAAAGCACCATCAGACTATTTTTTAAGTTACAATCCTGAAATTATTGTCATGAGCCAGAAGTCCATCCCCACCTACTAGAAAACTAAAATGATCCTGCACTGGAGTTATTTTCAGAACAGGTCCACGGGCACCTTAACTGTCCTTAGGGGCCATCCCAGTGCCCATGGTCACTACTTTTTAGAGATGAATCACGATAATAATACCTGATCTTAAATCACTGGGGGAAAACTATTTTGTTCCGAAATTTTCACTTGTACAATGCACATTGCATTATTTGTGGCTTTCATATTGTATCCTTCATTTTTTGCAGTATGGGTGTGGTTTTGCAGGATATTTATCAAGGCTATCTAGCCTCCTTTTGTAAAGAAACATCAACTGCTCAATCGTCTACAACATCATTTTATCATTTTAATAAAAAAATAAAGACATAAACATACACTTACTGGTGATGGGGACGTTGTCCTTTGTCCCGCAGTGCAGGATCTGAATACTGAATCACCGACCGCAGGCTGGCGAACGAACATTCGTGCATTGATTAGTGATGTCTGCAACTCTGGAGTATATTTCCTTCAACGCTTGGAGGCAACGGTTTTCTCAGTGCTATTACGTTTGCAGTTTTTTATTTATATTTCTATATATTATTCTCCATCAAATTATCAATATATGATAACTTTTGTGCGTTCTATTTGGTCCACTTAAAACAATATAAAACGATCGGATGTTTGATGACGTAGACGTTGTGATAGCCCACCTACCATGAGGATCGATTGCACTAAAAATATCGTGCTTTCGTTGTATTATCCATCCATCCATTATCGACACCGCTTATCCTCAATAGGGTCGCGGCGGAGTTAGATCCCAGCTATCTTCGGGCATTGGGCAGGGGACACCCTGAATTGGTTGCCAGCCAGTTGCAGGGCACACAGAGACAGACAACTCACTCGTGCATTCTCACCTAGGGACAATTTGGACCAGCCTCTTAACCTGACATGCATGTTTTTGGAATGTGGGAGGAAACCGGAGTGCTCGGAGGAAACTCACACAGGCACGAGAAACATGCAAACTCCACACAGGGATGCTGCGGTAGCTGAACGACCAAGCCGCCGTACTGACCTGCTTCGTGTTATCATTTTTCTATTGCTTTTTTATTTTTTCCTCTAAATATGTTGTTATCCATCAAATTATTAATTGTTAATTATTAATACTCAACCTTCCATTTGGTCCATAAAAAAAAAACATTAAACGTAAATTATGCAGGCGCTATATTGCCATGCCCACGAGGAAGGATCCCAATACAAAATAGTGTGCTTGCTTTTATCATTATTTTTAACAAAAAATTACAATTATTTTATTTTAGGCGAGGAAATGTAATTAGTTTTTAAAAGGGTATACATTTTATTGATAATGCTGTATGATAATATCATGGTAAAGTCAATGAATATCAATAGTCTAAATCAGGGGTCAGTACCCTATGACTCGCGAGCCATTTATGGCTGTTCATGAGTAAATATATGGCTCGCAAACCATTTATTTTCATGAGTACATATACGTACGATTTGATTTCCCCCTATGTTCCTGCACGGAGTCTGCGCTCGGAAAATTCCGGTCTACTTGTGACTCCGAGAGCCAAGAAGTCTGCGGGCTCGAGAGCGTTCTCCATCCTGGCCCCGGTGTTATGGAACGCCCTGCCTCTGGAGATAAGATCTGCAACCTCAACGGAAGTTTTTAAATCGAGGCTTAAGACACTCTTCTATTCCAAAGCATATGATTGATGCCCACCTTGTATTCTGTTTTGTCCTGTCTTTTTCCGAGGCCTGCCTGGCTGATACGAAGGAGAAGGATGATTTGGGATGGGTCAGCGGACCGGCGTCTGACCTGCAGCATGTCAACCCCTGCATTTACCAGCTGGCAGAGACGAGAGGCAGCGTCGTGGCCGTCATAGACTTTCTGGACTGGTTTGCAGGCTGGGGGCGTCGTTGATGTCATGCACTTTCCGGACATTTTCAACATCTTACATTATGTTTACTAGTATGTGTACAGTAATGCTAATTGTAATTCACCCTGGTCAATCCTGGAAGGGGGATTACCACATGTGAGGTCCTTTCTCAAGGTTTCTCTTTTGTCCTCACACTGAGGTTTTTGAGTTTTCCTTGCCCGCATGCTGGTTTAAGATCAGGTAATTGTGTAATTTTGTAACTGTAATCCTGTGCAGTCCTTTGAGACATTTTTGTGATTAAGGGCTATATAAATAAATTTGACTTGACTTGACTGACATATATGCTTACGACGGCCTTGGTCTAGCTCCTCCTGTTAGGACATGCCCTCCTACCTTGTGCCTGGCCAAATTTAGACTGCCTTTGGGAGATGAGTCGTGTACCTGCTCTGGGTTCCGGTCTCCTGGGAGGGGCGGAACCCTGTGGTGGAGTTGTGACGGCAACCTTTGATGCGGAAATGCAGCCAACGCCCCTCACCCCAACCTCACATTCCAGCAGTATCAGTCAGATAACATATCTATGTGATTGACTAAAAACGCAGTAATGACGCTCCCCTACTCACGACTATTCGACTTCGAAAACGGTAGATCCGAACATCTTTTTCGGGATGTCGAAAAATATCCGGACATTGCTGTAAGTTAGATTTTGTATTGTGTGAACCTTTTACCGAGTAAAGGACATTACTGTAGTGCTTCTTTCCGCCCCTAACGGCATGTGGCGCTGTGAGAGGTCACACAGCATGCACCCGGAAAAAAAACATTTGCTTCCTCTTCCTAGTATGTGTATAAACATTCTATACTGTCTATACTATGTCTATATGATCTCCAGCGCGCTAAGAACTTTGACGGTTTTATTGTTTAATAAAAAAAAGTGTAAAGAAGAGGCGAGCCGTTTCTTTTGAAAATGAAAGTGAAATAAGAAAAGCTTGATGCCGTAGAGAAAATGGTTGCATCGCTTTATTTTTGGCCACTTTCTAACACGGAGGAGGACCGACTGAAACATTTATGGCTCATTTCTTTTCATTGATAACAAATATATTCCTGAAACCATGGCTCAAATTTGTAGTTACTTAAACTATTTTATTTTGGATTTTTTTAGTGACATAAAATGTTGAGGATTAAAAAATGTGGACCTATGTCAACGTTTTGGCTTTGTTGTTACCATTTTTAACTATTATAATACAGACACACAAATAATAAAATCAAATCCTGTCCTGGTTTTCTTTTCAAAAGTGGTCGACCCTTAGTGTTGTTGCTGTACTTTTTAAAATACACAATTTGGGAATAGTAACGTCCAATTTAGATCTAAAAGTGGCTACAAATGTCCTTTTTGGGTACAAAGTTATATTTACCCAAAATGATTGAATTTTAAAAACACAGACGATTTAGCTACGTGGCTAGCTAAATACTAGCTTGCCACCCCTGTCTGTCTGTCTGTCTGTCTGCCTGCCTGCCTGTCTGTCTGTCTGTTTTTTTTTCTTTTTTCTTTTTTTTCTTTGATTCTTGGTTAGCTAAATAGTACTTATATATCTATCTTTCTTGCTACTTTGTGGTACTTGGTCGATTTATATATAAATAAAACTAGTCTTGTTGTTCAAGAGTATTCAAATAAAAACAACTGCCATCTGGACTTTTGTCAAACCTCAGAGTCCTTACCGGTGCCGAAGCACGTCCAGTTAATAACCTAAAATCAGGTCTCAATATATATATATATATATATATATATATATATATATATATATATATATATATATAAATATATGTGGATATATGTATTAACACTTCTCAATGCTGGTCACTTGATATTGATATTCGTCCTTGGTCAATTCAAATCCAATCTTATCTATGGTGTTTAAAACAAGTTTTTGGAATGTTTACGTTTCTTTCCCAATAAAAGGACCATAACAAGTTGTCTCCCCGTGGTGTCATTAAATACACTTTGCTAACAAGTAGCGTTATTATTAGTCAGTAAGCTGAACCATTGGGGATTAATTTCTACGCCAGGTACCTAATAACAATAACAATATTTATGTCGGCCCCCTACGGAACTCATTAATTTTTAACTGTTTTGTGTTGGCAGATGATGCAATTTTTAAAGGGACAGTGTGTTATATTTTGGGCCTGTCTCTGCTTTTTCTAATGAAATGAGAAAAACATGATGAAAATATGGTTTAATGTTTTATTTACTTCAAAACATTAAATCGTACCCTATTTTCAGAGAACATACAGATAACAGGACAGTTTATACCTAAAATAGGCAAAATTATTTTGTCAAGAAGTTGTCTTTTTTGTATTTTTTTTTTAGGAAATAATCCCTAAAGCCCTGGTGCCAAACATGCGGCCCATGGGCTAGATCAGGCCCACCAAGGGTTGAAATTCCGCCTGCGAGACAACACTGAGAGAAGAGCAGAAGAAAAATGAGCTGCAGTTTTAAATATGTCCACTTGGAAGCGCCAAAGCCAGGTGCCACCCCCAAATCAACTGGAGCTTCATTTTTTTACCCATCCCCTTCCCCCCTTTGTCGCGTTTTTTTTCTCTCACTCTTTCTCGTCCTCTTTTATTTCCCTTTTTCACTTTGTTTGTCAGTCTCTCTCCCCCTCTTTTGCTCTTTCTCTGCCTCTCTTTGTCTGTCTTTCTTTTTCTATATTTGTTTCTCTTTCTTCTTGCTATTTCTCTTTTTTCTCTCTTTCTTTATCCCTCTCTTTGTCTGTTTCTTTCAAACTTTCTCCCTCTCTCTTTTTCTCCCTCTTACTTTTTCTCTCCTTTTTGTTTCTTACTCCCCTTTTCTCCCTCTGCTTCACTCTTTCTAACCTAAAATGAGAAAGGTTATATATTAAAATGAGCAAAATGTTGTAATTTTGGGGTGGACGCTAACATAAGAATCAGAAAGTAAGACAAGGTGCTCAAGAAAAGATGGTATTTAATCACAAAATAATCAACAAAGTAACAAATGCTCAATGAACAACTAAAATATCCAAACTACACAAACAAAAATCAAATGAGAAACAAGGATAAAACTGGAAAAGGTGATTGCTATGGATAGAGAAAAATTGATGAAAGAAATGGATGACCCGACCACAGGCTCTGTCCAAAATGTCTTTATGAAAGCCTGGGGTGATAAGGGACAGGTGTGCAGTGATTGGACACACCTGTCCCAATTCCAAACTGGTCAAGCAACCTCTGGTCGAAGAGAGCGCACCAGACCCCACCACAAAAATGTTCAAAACATTACATTACAGTGTGGCAATAATTCCAAAGGCGGGCCCTGATGTCCTTAATGTATATAAAAGAGCCCTCTAGTTGCTGCAAACCCTGTCATTCTTTTTCATCACCATGCTCAACTCGTCTCTGTGCGCCTTGTCTTATGTAAGGCTGGGCACTTTTGTCCTACCGCCTGGTGCTAAGTACCCGGTGTTCCTCGCTGGCATCCTCCTCTATTTATTCTGCGTGACCTGCAATGCTACCTTGATAGCCGTCATTATCCTGTGCCGCAATCTCCACAAACCCGTCTACTTCATCCTCCTCAGTTTACCTCTCAACGACTTGCTTGGCATCAGTGCCATGCTCCCCAAAGTCCTTTGGGGGATCCTGAGCGAAAACTTGGTGGTTCCTTACCGGCTATGCGTTCTTCAGGCGTTTTTACTACATTTATACGGCGGTGGTATACTTTTCATCCTTGCAGCTATGTCTTTTGACCGCTATGTCGCTATCTGCATGCCGCTACGCTACGGTTCGCTAATGACACCGAGGGTGGTCATCATGGTGGTGTCTTCAGTGTGGGCATTGGACCTTCTCCTCATCACGTTCCTCTTCTCTTTGCAAGTCGGGTTGCCAAGATGCCGATGGGGTATCGCCAACGTTTTCTGCGACAACCCATCATTGCTTAAACTGATGTGCGGCGATACCAGCATCAACAACATAGTGGGGCTGCTCAACACGGCCATTATGCAAGTGGTGAGCATTTCCGTGCAAGCTTTCTCTTACGTGAAGATTTTGGTGACTTGTGTGGTGACTCGGCGAAGCGATGCCAAGAGAAAGGCGGTCAACACTTGCTTGGCTCAGTTGGTTATCCTCATCATCTTCGAGATTGTGGGAACTTTCACCATTTTGTCGCACAGATTTCAGAATGTTTCTGGAAATTTGCAGAAGGTTATGGGCGTGTTGATTTTCCTCATTTCGCCGCTACTAAATCCGTTGGTCTACGGGCTCTACACTAGTGAGATACGGAACACTTTGTTAGGGGTTTTTAAGAATAGAGCCTTTGTCTGAAACTTTCACACCAGAAAAAAAAATACTTTGTACCCAGTTATTAGAAAATCTTGCTCAGAAAGTGTAGGGGATACCTGGTACAGTCTCTCAAACAGTGACATACACAGTGTTACAACAGTACCCAGGTATAAATATTGGAAAAGAAATGTGAAAATATTTCACAAAAGACTTTTTGAAGGCACGCCTTATAATCCGAAGAATAGTGTATATATTTTCTTGTTTTAGAAGATTTTATTAGCTTTTTCCTTTTTAATACCCTCAAAACAAGCAAAACTGTCTCATCCAGCATATGGTAGATTATTTTGCTCATTTAGAAATATGTTTTCTGCCTAAGTTAGAAAAAAAATAGAAAAAAGGTTTTGTTTGTTTTAAGTACCGTATTTTCCAGACTAAAACCTAAAAAAAAAAATTGCAGAAGTTTAAAAGTGGGCCTTATACTCTGATGATCCTTATAGACATAAAAATACAGAAATAAAATTGAAAATAAAATGCATACAGTAATCTTTGATGAATGAATGAATAAAACCATATTTCATAATGTTTATTTCTAAGAATTAACATGTTTTTTCCTGACTTTTTGTTCTGGCATGAAAAGTTGTGGTATAAAATTAAAATGTTGGAAATGATTTGTGTCTTCATTCGTCAAGATATGAAAAATATTAGGTATTAGGTGCGGCTAAACATAAGATGCGTTTTCTTTTCTGTGCCAATTTTGTTTTGTTCAGTTGTTTTTCTAAATTACCAGTATCAAGCCAAGAAAAAGAGAATATTCTTTAAATAAATTTGAACAGTCAGACTCCTGTGACATTTAACCACACAACAGAAGCATAAAATGTCAAGTGGTGTAGAAAGAAACATGTTTAACACACTGTGTAAAGGAAGAAACTTATAGAGACACACCAGTAGTTACATAACACCCCTACAAAAATTGTTTTCTCCCCATTTCATATGTTTTTGATCATTTCAAATTGTGTACGAAGTATTTGTGACACCTAAGAAATATTTATGGCCAAAGTTTGGATGGGCACCGCCAAGGTGTACTTGCCCAAGACACACCACAGGTAGGTAGGATCCGTGAACCGAATATGCGTACCTACAATGGCGTCTCGGTTCTAGCTGCAGCTTTTGAAGGGATCCTCTCTGGCCAATCAGTGGAGGGCAGAGGTCAGCAGTGATTTTGGTCAGGTTATAGCTCCGGGACAGTGTTTTGGAACTTCGACAGAGGTTGTGCAAAAAACTGTGGTAATAGGTACCAAGAACCAGGTATTCTTTGGAAAACCAATAAAGGCGAGGTGAGGCGAGCTGGAACCACGCTGTGGAAAAGCTCTATATGAGTTACGTACACGATGCATTCACCATTACCGTCTCTACAGTGCCCCCAACCCCACCCTCCTCTCTCCAGCTCACATGCCTGTTTACATTCGTTTACTCAATTTTATGTTGGTATTGACTTCAGAAAACAGTGTCTAAAACACACAGAAGAAACTTGCATTGTTTTTACACTGTAATTCTGGCCAAAGGGAACTGCAAGGGAATTATTTTGCGTCACTCAAAGTGGATGTGAAAGAAGGGACTCGGCTCCTTACCACTAGACAGCTGTTCAATTTTTGTGCCTTTTTTCTCTTCTGACTAGTCACTATGCATTTTGGGGGATTCTGTGTTGTTGACCTTGAATTTGTTGAGCAAAAAAGGAGACTAAATTGTTTTGTATTTTTTTTTGTAGATTCATAAATATGTTAAATATGTTTCCTCTGTTTTTAGGGTTAATGTGTTTATAGAAAAATGTAAAGTTTATTCTGGGCAGCACGGCAGCGCAGTGGTTAGCGCTTGTGCGGCACAGTGCATGTCATGGGAACCTGTCGTGGGTTCAAATCCAGCTCCAGACTTCCTGTGCGGAGTTTGTATAATCTCCCCGTGCTTGCGTGGGTTTCCTCCGGGCACTCCGGTTTCCTCCCACATTCCAAAAACATGCATTTCAGGTGAATTGGCCGGTCTAAATTGTCCCTAGGTGTGAATGAGCGAGCGAGTGAGTTGTCTGTCCCCGTGTGCCCTGCGATTGGCTGGCAACCAGTTCAGGGTGTCCCCTGCCCACTGCCTGGAGATGGCTGGGATGGGCTCCAGCCCCCCGCGACCCTAATGAGGATAAGCGGTACGGCTAATGAGATGAGATGAAAGTTTATTCTCTTTTCTTATTTTATATACCTTTTTTGTTTTGTTCTATTTTTCTTTATTTCTTTTTTCTATTTTTGTCTTGTTTTCTTTATTTTTCCCACTTCAGTTATTTTGTGCACAATCTTACATAAACGTTAGTAATGTAGAGATCAAAGCAACAAAAACAACCCAAAGAGCTGTTTGGGACCCCAAAAAGACGTCTCCTTTTGGTGAACCGAGCTGAAAAAGCCGTTTCCCATCTCTGCAAGTAAACTCCGGTCACTATGGTGTTTTGTATGTGCTCCAAAAATGTCAAATTATTTGACATACAACTTATTTTTTAAGTAACGGAAATAATTACTTTCCGTGGTAACTAATCAATTTTACTATAGAGTACTTCAGTGACTAACTCAGTTACTTTTTGGAAAAGGTAGTGAGTCACTATAACCAAATATTTTTTAAAGTAATATGCCCAACAGTGGTTAATAATTGCACATATAAGTCTCACCGGAGTATGGGTCGCACCAACGGCCAAATTATGAAAAAGAACGCAACTGATTCTGGAAAATACAATATATTGATTCTGCAGAAGCATTGAAAAAAAAGAGTTTAAGGACACCTCTGAAATCCTTCAAAGCAGGTGTCGGGAACCTTTTTGACCGAAAGAGCCATAACAAAAAAAATATTTTTGACTTTGATACATTTTATGACAAAATTCAGCAAAACTGACAAACCCGTTCTCCAGACAAAAGCTAATTTTTCAGCGGAGTTTAATTTACTGTGTGACATAAGAGGATTTGATCAAATTTATGAAATAAGAATATTACCAGAGCCTGTGTCCCATATCCACAAATGTAACACTTTAAATGTGTCTCCCTCCTGCAGTTATTTAAGATTGTTAAGGCTCATTTTGAACTTCATTTTTTTATGGTTTCAAAACAAGGTGCAAGCAGATTTATTTTGTAAAAATGTCACAAAATACTGCAAACGTGGAAACTTCATTGCAGACGGCGCTGTGTGAATGGCTCTGCCCATCCCCACTGCTCACCCAATCAAATTGCTGTGTGTTTGGCTGGCGCATTTGGGTGTTTACAGTTTGTTATGTAAGTTTTTTTCTATAAAGTGTACAACACTGAAAATACATTGATTAGTGAGCTTCTATAAAAAGGATTCCATGCGATGTATAGCCAGATGTGACAATTTGACCATAAACTGTAGTTGGGACTTTGTCATTTTAATACTCGACCAAACCACTCATTCTACTGGCTATGCATGCATCAAATTTTATTCTGCACTTTTCATATTTGGAACGCTACAGAAGTCATTTAAAAGTATGGAATTTTATCTCCGAGCCAGATGTACTCATGAAAAGAGCTATAATTGGCTCGCGTGCCATAGATTCCCGAACCCTGCTCCGGAGAATAAAAACTCTTTTTCGGTCTTCAAGCTCCCCCAAGAATTTTCATTGCTGTCGTCATTCACCTTTCGGCGTCTACAAAAGAAGCCTCAGAACAGAGCGTTTCGCTTTATGGCACACATGACCTCTTGTGCGCCATTTTTAGATTTCAAATATTTTTTTTAAGTTTTCAAACTCAAATGTTAATTTGAGACCACTACTATCAACACATTTCGATTCAATATTTTGGTAAGTGTATTACATAAATGTCTTACTAGTCTATTTTTAGGGAATTTCACTTTTTGGGGACATTTCCTTGTTTTTAATGTACATAATTATTAGTGCAGTGATGTTAAAACAATTTAAATAATTTATAATTTGAGTATAAGGTTAAAACAAATCAAAACAGACAATTGTCATTCTTTCTGTAAAATGAGTATGCAGAAAGTTGAACATTAAAATTGTACATAAAAAAATGAGTACGTAATGCATTGTTTACTTGAGAACAAGAAGAAAAATGAACAATCAAACTAAAAAAATGACCCCATTGAGATTGCTTACTAAAAATGTTTATATATGTATCTATAATATATATATATATATATATATACACAAAATATAATCTAAAGATGAGTCAAAAGGATTGACAGATTTTAAATGAACAAAGTAATCAACCATGTGCTAGATAATTTTAAAATAAAAAAAATATTTTTATAATTTGCTAGAAAATATCTCTTAAACTCTAGTGTGCCGTGAAAGATCGTCAGGTGTGCAGTGAGAAATTATCCAATGTCACTTTTAAATTTTACATTTTATAAAACATTTATGAATCCTTTTATGCAAATATTATGTCATTGTCAAGTGTCTGTGCTGTAAAAACTGCGGGTATTACAAATCGCATTATAATTAAACATACTGTTCAGTGTCATTGTATAACATTTTCGGTTAGTGGTGTGTCGCAAAATGTTTCCAATGTAAAAAACATGCCCTGGGTCAAAAAAGGTTCAAAAACACTGTTCTAGATAAATGAAAATAATAGTATCTAAAATATTTTGTCCAATTAATATAATTAGGCTCATGGTTGCTTTTGAATAAATTGGAAAAATATCTATAATATTATTTATCTTAAATTTTCTTATCTATCTCTATATTGTTTAAAAATAATGTCTTCCTAAATTGGAAAAAAATTTCTCATACTGCTTGAGGTGGGAAATATGTATTTAATAGAGCAATATCATCTTCCATATGCTAGATGGATAATCTTAAGATATACTTCAAATTTAAGTAGACAATATTCCATAAAATGAGCAAAATATTACATCATGATCGATGAATAATTTAACATTTTTTCAGGGTAATGTATTTAATTTATCTCAATTGAAAACGTTTGAAGGTATTTCAAGCTGTTTTTTGTCACATAAAAGACAATTGATATTGAAAACAAGCAAAATGATTGAGAAAATGGTAGATCAGAGGTTGGGAACAGTTTTCTTTTAGTTAGAGAACCACATTATATATGTTAAAACAAAATTCAACAAAGCCACAAAACCTGATCTCAAGACAAAAACTAATTTTTCAGGGCATTTTATTTCACTGTGCGATGTCTGATAATTAGATCTCATCTCATCTCTCATTAGCCACACCGCTTATCCTCAGTAGGGTTGCGGGGTGCTGGAGTCCATCCCAGCAATCATCGGGCAGTAGGCAGGGGACACCCTGAACTGGTTGCCAGCCAATCGCAGGGCACACGGGGGCAGACAACTCACTCGCTCATTCACACCTAGGGACAATTTGACCCGCCAATTCACCTGAAATGCATGTTTTTGGAATGTGGGAGGAAACCGGAGTGCCCGGAGGAAACCCACGCAAGCACGGGGAGAACATACAAACTCCGCACAGGAAGTCTGGAGCTGGATTTGAACCCACGCAGGAGGTTCCCAAGACATGAACTGTGCCTCACATGCGCAAACCACTGTGCCGCCGTAATTAGATCAATTCTCTTAAATGATAATAATGCCAGGGCCTATGTCCCAAAGCAACAGATATCCCACTTAAAATGTGTCTCTCCCCGCAGTTACTTAAGATTGTTGAGGCTCATTTTGACCTTCATTTTTCTTCGTATCTGATGGTTTCCAAACAAAGTGCAAGCAGAGTGATTCTGTAAAAATGTCCCAAAAAGCAGCAAACAAGAAGGGTATGGAAGTACTTACCTTCAACTATGCGACGTAGTCACAGTCATAAGCTTGGTAATTGAGTTTTTATTATCAGAATGAGTATCATAATCACCTATATTATCATTGCATTTCTACAAAGAGATTACGGTTGCACTCCAGTTGACCAAAAATATTTACAACATAAAGACAAATTAATAGAAATAAATAATAAATGTGTTCCCCTTTGATATAAAGTATTTCGGTCTGAAATAAAAAATATGCACAACTTTACATAACCAGAATATTGCAATTGACCGAGATATTGCACTTTGAACTGGGAAATTGCAATTAAAACTGTAACAGTGTATGTGGCCATTGAAAAATCTTCCCTTGCAGAAATGTATTGAAATTAAATTAAGTGCAAATAAGTAAACAGTACAATGTAAAACCTTGAATAGTAAAAGAAAATGAATGAAGTAAAAAACTTTTATCCGATAAAATACTTGTTCTTTCAATAAAATACTTCTTTTGCATAACTGTATCTTCCCTTGCACAAAGTTATAGAAATTAAGTCAAGTGTAAATATGTTGACAGTACAATGAAAAATCTTTAACAATACAGATATAAATCAAGAAATTTTCGTCAATAAAATACTTCTGCAAATAAGAATACTTCTTCTGCAAAACTGTTTTAGGATTAAGTCATTTATTTAAATTTTATCCACCATTCCGTTTTTGGGATGCAAATCTTCGACATATTTGAAATCTACAAACATTTGTCTTAAAAGTCCTCAAGGGCATTGTTTATCATTAGTTATTTTTCATAACTTGCATGCACGATACGCTTGAAAAACATCCAAGAAACACAGTGGCAGACCGTGCAGTTTACACACATGCCTTCACTCCAGTCTGAATTAGTGATGTTTCTTAAACGGCTCAATTGATCAACTCCAGGACGTTAGGTAACACTTTTGTCAACACGAATAGTTATTCAAAAACATTTCCTGTTGTGGTCAAGGCTAATGATTCTCGTTTCCCGTTGCATAACATTTCCATTGTGGACAATTACATAAGCTACACATATAAGAGGCGATGTCCTTAAAGTTCACACAAGCTTTCTTGTCTTATTCTACAATATGCGAGCCTTTGATTATTTAAATCATCAACTAAAGTCTTTCTTGGGCTTTTTTATTTGCTGTTGCTAGTCAATATTTTTATTTAACATTTTGTTTTGTGTTTTTGAAAGATTGTGAGTCGCTTGAAGTTGACAAAAAAGTTGCTTAGTATAAAAAAGTTTGAATGAGTTACACAAGACAGTAACGTCTTGTGGTAGGGTAAACAAAATGCGAGTATAATTTAGTAATAATAGACAAGGGATTTTTTTTTTCAAAATCACTAATTCATTTGTGCATAATGTTGCATTATTATTGGTATAATACGGATTAAGTGGACCCCAAAACATGTCTTTTTTGAGTTTTCTCTTTATTGTCCACGCTTTTTTCTCATTTTTCACTTTTTTCCTTTGATATTTGTCTTCTTTTGTTCATGTTTTGCTTTATTTTCCCCTTTTTTTCAAGTCATTACTAGTCTAAATCAATCTAAACCTCAATAACTATTTCATAATTATAGAATCTTTATTGCAACTACATCTGTGATACATGAAAACGGATCAATAATAACCTCATAAAGTTGCAATGTTATTTAGAAATATAGTTACACTTTACTCTCCTCCAAATTTTTTTATTTGAACACAAAATCCATCCTACTATCTTTCCTCAAGAAGATTTTAATTACTCTGTCGTAAAGATTATCCGTTTCAGTTTCATCATAAAGTTCTTTTCTATTGCTGTTGAAGATAATGCTGAAGACTAACTTGTCCTGTTGTATTCTGGCATAAGTTTCTATTCTTTTTAGGGCTGAAAATGTTGGTTCTACAGTAGCAGTGGAGACATTAAATATGCTGCATTTGTTGTGCAGTGGCGTGATTTTTTTTTTTAGAAAATACCCCTAAGCTTTGTGAAAACTGTAACATTTCTTTCGGCCTTCCAGCATCAACATTTGAACTAATTTGAAATGTGATTTGCTATACCACAGCAATATCACTTTGATGTTGTGCGGGGACACCTGCAGCTAAAAGATTGCAGGCCCATGAGCAGATTTCACAGCCTAGCGACAATTAATTCTGAAATGTGATTCGTTAAATGCTTAGAAAGCGCAAGTCTGGAAGCGGCAAAAAGCAGGAGAGAAGGAATGAAATTAAGCAGACAGAAAATTAGAAATGAACTGTCTTCTATGTTTACTATCAATTGTGGCTTTATTTAGGCTAAGCAAAAAAACAATATCAGTCATTAATTAAAAAGTATTCATCGACACAATATAATTAACATCACATGATTCAGATATTTTTACGGCCATCAAAGAAGGCCTTGCAGGCTTTCACGGCCCACCTCTGAAGAAACAATATAAAAACTTCACACTCATATGTGTATTCTGATGCATCTAATTGGCTAAGAAACACGGAAAAAATACTCAAGACATTCCTTCTTTACCAGTCTTAAAGGTAGAAAGTGCAACAGCGCTCCTGCCACTAGTGGTAGAAACACTGTGTTACACTCTTAGCCTAAATGCGTTAAAATAGTGCATTTTATCTGCAAACCAGATGTGCTCATAAAAAGTGCCATACATGGCTCGCAAGCCATTCGTTGCTGACCTCTGTGGTAGATCATTAGGATTTTTTACCAATCTTAATTTTTAATAAGTATTCTTAGGTAAAGAATGTTTTATTTCTTTTAGATAACAGACTCCAAACGCAGTAGTCGCCGCCATGTTTGGCACTGGTTTTTGTTCACATCAGACAATACATCTAAAGGTCAAATATTGGACACTAAATATTTAAACGTGAAATTTTAGTTTTTCCATTCTCAAACGTTATTTCTGGCCACGGTGAGTAAAAAAAAGAGTGATAATGAGATCAAATTGAATACCTTTTGAACTCCTCCACTTGGGGCAAGACCTCCTCCCCGATCCTGAGGGGGCATACCACCCTTGTCCGACTGAGAACCATGGCCTTGGACGTGGAGGTGCTGATCCTCATCCCGGCTGCTTCACACTCGGCTGCGAATCGCTCCAGCGAGAGCTGAAGATCACGGCCTGAAGAAGCCAACAGCACCACGTCATCTGCAAAACGCAGTGACGCAATGCTGAGGCCCCCAAACCGGACTCCATCCCCGCCAAGGCTGCGCCTAGAAATTCTGTCCATAAAAATTATGAACAGAATCGGTGACAAAGGGCAGCCCTGGCGGAGCCCAACCCTTACCGGGACGAATCCGACTTACTGCCGGCAATGCAGACCAGACTCTGGCACCGGGCATACAGGGACCGCACAGCCCAGATAAGACTGTGCGGTACCCCATACTCCCGAAGCACCCCCCACAGGGCCTCCCGAGGAACACGGTCGAATGCCTTCTCCAAGTCCACAAAACACATGCACCCTCAAAGATCCTGCAGAGTGTATAGAGCTGGTCCAGTGTTCCACGGCCAGGACGAAAACCACACAGTCCCTCCTGAATCCGAGATTCGACTTCCTGGCAGACCCTCCTCTCCAGTACCCCTGAATGGACCTTACCAGGGAGGCTAAGAAGTGTGATTCCCCTGTAGTTGGAACACACTCTCCGGTCCCCCTTCTTAAAGACGGGAACCACCACCCCAGTCTGCCAGTCCAGAGGCACTGTCCCCGATGTCCACGTGATGTTGCAGAGGCGTGTCAACTATGACACGCCCACAAAATCCAGAGCCTTAATGAAATCCGGGCGCATCTCATCGACCCACGGGGCCCTGCCACCAAGAAGTTTTTTGACCACCTCAGTGACTTCAACCCCATTGATACGAGAGGCCAACCCAGAGTCCTCTGTCTCTGCTTCCCCAGAGGAAGACGTGTCGGTGGGATTGAGGAGGTTTTCAAAGTACTCCGCCCACCGATTCACAACGTCCCGGGTCGAGGTCAGCAGTGCCCCATCGGCACTATACACAGTGTCGATGGCACAAAGCTTCCCCCCCCCCCTAAGACGCCGGATGGTGGACCAGAATTTCCTCGAAGCCGTTCGGAAGTCGGCTTCCATGGCCTCGCCAAACTCCTCCCATGCCCAAGTTTTTGCTTCGGCAATCGCCGAAGCCGCATTCCGCTTGGCCAGCCGATACCTGCCAGCTGCTTCCAGAGTCCCACAGGCCAGGAAGGCCCGATAAAACTCCTTCTTCAGCTTGGCGGCATCCCTCACCGCAGGTGACCACCAACGGGTCTGAGGGTTGCCGCCGCTGCAGGCACCGACAACCTTACGGCCACAGCTCCGATCAGCCGCTTCGTCATTGGAGGCGCGGAACATGGTCCACTCGGACTCAATGCCCCCCGCCTCCCTCGGACATGGGAAAAGTTCTGCCGGAGGTGTGAATTGAAACAGACCCTCACAACACGCTTGGGTCTGCCGGGTCGGGCCGGCATCTTCCCCCACCATCGAAGCCAACTCACCTCCAGGTGGTGATCAGTTGACAGCTCCGCCCCTCTCTTCACCCGAGTGTCCAGAACATGCGGCCGCAGATCCGACGAAACGACGACAAAGTTGAACTACGGCCTAGGGTGTCCTGGTGCCAAGTGCACATATGGACACCCTTATGTCTGAACATGGTGTTCATTCTGGACAAACCATGACGGGCACAGAAGTCCAATAACGAAACACCACTTGGGTTAAGGTAAGGTGGGCCGCCCCTCCAGGTCTCACTGTCATTTCCCACGTGAAGTCTCCCAGCAGTACGAGGGAGTCACCAGGGGGCGCACTCTCAAGCACACCCTCTAAGGACTCCAAGAAGGGTGGGTACGCCGAACTGCTATTTGGTGCATAAGCCCGTCCCCTCCCCCCGAAGGGCAACTCCAGAGTGGAAGAGAGTCCAACCCCTCTCGAGAGGACTGGTACCAGAGCCCAAGCCGTGCGTAGAGGTGAGTCCGACTATATCTAGTCTGAATTTCTCAACCTCACGCACCAACTCGGGCTCCTTCCCTGCCAGAGGGGTAACGTTCCATGTCCCAAAAGCCAGTTTCTGTAGCCGGGGATCGTCGCGCCAAGGCCGCTACCCAGCTCTCTGCGGACCCGACCCCTTTGGCCCCTCCTACAGATGGTGAGCCCATGGGAAGAGGGTCCCACGTCGTCCTTTCGGGCTGTGCCCGGCCGGCCCCCGTGGGTAAGGGTCCGGCCACCAGGCGCTCACCAGCGGACCCCACCTCCAGGCCTGGCTCCAGAAGGGGGCCCCGGTAACCCGCGTCCGGGCGAGGGAAATCGAGGACCAAAGTTTTGTGTCATCATAAGGGGTCTTCTGATCTACGTTTTGTCTGGCCACTCACCTAGGACCTGTTTGCCATGGGTCAAGTCAAGTCAAGTCATTTTTATTTGTATAGCCCTAAATCATGAAGAGTCTCAAAGGGCTTCACAGATTATTACACTATATTACACAGACTACTTTTCAGCCGACAAGAAGAGTAGGTTATTCATATGCTATGGAGTAGAAGTGAGTTTTAAGTTTAGATTCAAACATTTCCACTGAGGTTGCAGATCGGATCTCAGGGGGAAGAGCATTCCACAGCACCGGTGCCCGGATGGAGAACGCTCTCGACCAACAGAACACTTCTTTGCTCTTGGGATCACCAGAAGACTGGAACTCTCAGATCGTAGGCTTCGGACCGGGACATTGGGGCAAATCAGATCTGAAAGATAAGAGAGAGCAAGTCCATGTATGATTTTGTATAATACTAAGAGAACCTTGAAATCACATCTAAGGCTAACTGGGAGCCAATGCAGGTTAGCCAAAATCGGTGTTATGTGATCGTACTTTTTTGTCCTAGTTAAAAGCCTCGCTGCGGCATTTTGTACCAGCTGAAGAGACTTGATTCTAGACTTCGGGAGACCAGAGAGTAGTGCATTACAGTAATCGAGACGGGAGGTAACAAACGCATGAATTATAATTTCCAAATCCGACTTAGACAGTATTGAACGGATTTTAGCAATGTTACGAAGATGGAAGAAAGCGGTTCTAGTAATTTTCTTTACATGCATTTCAAAGGATAGATCAGGGTCAAATATGACACCTAAATTTTTAACTGAGTCACTCTGTGTGATGTGACATTTGTCAATGTTCACAGCAGTTTTTGAGAATAAGTCACGGCATTTAGATGGACCAATGACTAACATTTCGGTCTTTTCAGAGTTAAGACGCAATGAGGCAGGCCTCCGAATTTCTACAGTTTAGTGTGGGAGATTCCTCCTACGGAAGATATAGTTGAGTGTCGTCTGCGTAGCAGTGGAAGCTGATATTGTACTTGCGAATAATATCACCTAATGGAAGCATGTAAATGCTGAAAAGAAGGGGGCCAAGCGGAACACCACAGGTAACATTAGAGGGCTCAGATGTCATTTCACCATATTTAACACAGTGCGTCCTATCTGAGAGGTAGGATCCGAACCACGAGAGGACGGTTCCTGAGAGACCAATCCATTTTTCCAACCGTTCTAGTAGGAAATTGTGGTGCACTGTGTCAAAAGCAGCACTAAGATCCAGCAGCAGCAAAAGTTATGAAGCGCCAGAATCCATTGCCAGTAGGAGATCATTTGTTACCTTGATCAGATCTGTCTCAGTAGAGTGATTAGCCCTGAATCCTGATTGCATGGATTCAAAAAGGTTATTCTCGGATATGAAATCATTCAGCTGCTGTGCCACTACTTTTTCAAGTACTTTAGAAAGGAAAGGTAGGTTTGAGACAGGTCTATAATTACTTAAGATTTCTGGATCAAGGTTAAGTCAAGTCAAGTCAAATTTATTTATATAGCCCTTAATCACAAAAATGTCTCAAAGGGCTGCATAGGATTACAGTTATAAAATTACACAATTACCTGATCTTAAACCAGCATGCGGGCAAGGAAAAACTCAAAAACCTCAGTGTGAGGAGAAAAGAGAAACCTTGAGAAAGGACCTCACAAGTGGTAATCCCCCTTCCAGGATTTAGCAGGGTGAATTACAATTAGCATTACTGTACACATAATAGTAAACATTAGGTAAGATGTTGAAAATGTCCGGAAAGTGCATGACATCAGAGACGCCCCCAGCCTGCAAACCAGTCCAGAAAGTCTATGACGGCCACGACGCTGCCTCCCGTCTCTGCCAGCTGGTAAATGCAGGGGTTGACATGCTGCAGGTCAGACGCCGGTCCGCTGACCCATCCCAAATCATCCTTCTCCTTCATATCAGCCAGGCAGGCGTCGGAAAAAGACAGGACAAAACAGAATATGAGGTGGGCATCAATCATATGCTTTGTAATAGAAGTGTGTCTTAAGCATCGATTTAAAAACTTCCATTGAGGTTGCAGATCTTATCTCCAGAGGCAGGGCGTTCCATAACACCGGGGCCCGGATGGAGAACGCTCTCGAGCCCGCAGACTTCTTGGCTCTCGGAGTCACAAGTAGACCGGCATTTTCCGAGCGCAGACTCCGTGCAGGAACATAGGGGGAAATCAAATCGGAGAGATAAGAGGGTGCAAGACCATGCAAACATTTTATGTTAATAAGAGAACCTTAAAGTCACATCTTAGGTGGACTGGGAGCCAGTGCAAGTTGGCCAATACAGGAGTAATATGCTCAAACTTTTTGGTCTTAGTCAAAATTCTAGCTGCCGCATTCTGAACCAGCTGCAAAACTTTTAATGCATCGGGAGACCAGAAAGCAATACATTACAGTAATCAAGCCGAGAAGTAATAAACGCATTAATTAAAATCTCTGCATCTGATTGGGACAGCATCGAACGAATCTTCGCAATATTACGGAGGTGGTAGAAAGCTATTCTAGTAATATTTTTCACGTGTAACTGAAACGACAGATTAGGATCAAATATAACACCTAGATTTTTGACTGAGTCACTATGGGTGATATTACATTTGTCTAGGTTCAGGGTAGTGTTTGAAAACAACTGACGACAGTGAGCTGGACCAATAATCAACATTTCAGTTTTTTCTGGGTTAAGGCGTAAAAAATTATTTGAAATCCATCTTTGAATCTCAGTACGGCAAGCCTCCAGATTTCTAAAACTTAAATGTCCAGTTTTTTCCAGTGGCACATACAGTTGAGTGTCATCTGCATAGCAATGGAAACTAATATTATACTTGCGGATAATGTCACCAAGCGGGATCATATAAATACTAAAAAGAAGGGGGCCAAGTACAGAGCCTTGAGGGACACCACAAGGGACATTAGATTGTTTAGAGGTCAGATTGCCATAGTTAACACATTGCATCCTGTCTGACAGGTAGGACCTAAACCACGAGAGTACAGTTCCTGAGATACCAATGCGTTCTAGACGAACCAATAATATGTTGTGGTCGACCGTATCAAAAGCAGCGCTGAGATCCAGCAGCAGTAACATTGATGAGGCACCAGAATCTATTGTTAAAAGGAGATCATTGGTTACTTTAGCCAGGGCTGTCTCAGTACAGTGATTTGCCCTAAATGCTGACTGGACAGATTCAAAAAGGTTATTATCTGACATGAAGACATTTAGCTGCTGTGCAACGACCTTTTCAAGTAATTTCGCAAAAAATGGCAGATTTGACACTGGCCTATAATTACCTAGGCTTTCTGGGTTAAGGTTAGGTCGCTTAAGTGTGGGTTTAATGACGGCAGACTTGAAAGCTACAGGAACAATACCCGAGGACAGCGATATATTAATAATATTTAAAACTGATAGTCCTAAGATCCCAAACAGATCCTTCACCAGTGAAGCTGGAAACGGATCAATCAGGCACGTAGTTTGTTTGGCCCTACTGACCATCTGTGTTAGATTATCAAGGGACAAATCATTGAAACTGGAGAATGTTTCTGAACAACCGCCGACACAGTCCATACCTAACACCTCCACATCTTTGACATAGGAGGAGGAAACAGAGCGTTCTTTTAAAATTTCATTCCTGATTAGTTGAATCTTTTTATTAAAAAATTCCATAATGTCATTAGCAGAATAAGTGCAACCATTTGGGTTAGGTTGTTGTCTGGTAAATTTCGCCACTGTGTCAAACAAAAATTTCGGATTATTCTTATGTTCAACAATAATCTTAGAGAAAAACGAAGCTTTAGCTGAGGCAAGAGCTACTTTATATTTCAGCAAACTGTCACACCAGGCCAGTCGAAAAACCTCCATCTTAGTAGTGCGCCATTTTCGTTCAATTTTTCTGCAACTTTGTTTGAGTAACCTAGTTTCTTCAGTAAACCAAGGTGTATTCTTCTTGGGTCGGAATTTTTACTTTAGGGGCGCCACAGAATCAAGAACATTAACCAAAGCAGTATTGAAGTTGTTTGTAAGTGAGTCCACAGACCCAGTGTACGAAGGGAAGGCTGCAGTTACCGTAGGTAATAATTCTTTTAAGGCTAACACCGTTTTAGGGCGGATATTGCGACTGCTAAAGCCTAAATTTTCCTTATCACAGTAAACATTAAACAGCACCTCACATTTAACAAAATAGTGATTAGAGATGGCATTAGGATACGGTAACACTGTAACATTTGAGGCTACTACGCCACGGGTCAGGACGAGATCTAGAGTGTTCCAATCTTGATGAGTGGGCACATCAACTATTTGATTGAAACCAAATGTATCAATCAGTGACTTAAATGCAATTGCAAGTGAATTTGATGGGGAGTTTATGTGAACATTAAAATCACTAATAATTACAACATTGTCCGCATAAGTTACTAAGTCTGTTAACAGTTCCGAAAATTCTTCCACAAAATTTGAGTATGGTCCAGGTGGGCGATACACAACAACTAAATAAATTGGTGTTGACATTAAGGACCTCATAACAAGTGCTTCAAACGTTTTAAAACTAGTAGGGGTATTAGAAGTAAATTTCAACCTATCTTCTGATATAAGAGCAACACCTCCACCTTTTTTGCATGGTCGTGCCAAGTGCGAACTCACAAAGTTAGGGGGAGAAGCCTCATTTAACACTACAAACTCATTTGGTTTTAACCAGGTCTCACAAAGGCCATTAAGGTTAAGATTGTGTTCATTAATAAGGTCATTGACAAGTAAAGCTTTGGAGGCTAGTGATCTAATATTCAGAAGGCCAAGCTTCAGCACTGTGGACTGAGCTGAAACCTTTCGCGAGTTTTGAACCTTAATGGCAACCTTAGTGGTAACCACCACAGGATTAGACTGCCGGTCCCAGGTCTTGTGCCTTGCATGACGGCAGATGCGGCCCGAATTCCATACCACAGGAATATTGTTGACAGGTGGAGTAGCAGGATGACTATTGGTAGAAAATAATGTTATTTCTTCTCCCTCCTCACCTAACAAGGGAGAAACAGAGGTAAGAAGCACAGAAGAAGATGCTATAGAAGAGTATAAATCAGGCTGTATGGTGCAGTCAGTAGAACGCTCTAAACTACAAAAACTATGTGAATTGCATGAATCTAGCATAGCGCTAGTTAGCTCTAGCGTTACAGACTCCACACCCATGGTTACAGGTTCACTAATCACCTGTGACCTGGCCTGCACTAGTGTACCCTGTCATGGAAGGCTTAAACAGTAATCTATATTTTTAGAACGAGTGAGAGCACCTTCCCAGTTAGGGTGAAGGCCGTCTCTCCTCAGCAGGTCAGCCCCAGAGCGCAGGCCAGTTATCCACAAACCTAAATCACTTCTGATTGCAAAAACTTGCCAGCCACCGGTTTAGCGAGACTAGTCTGCTAAACCTCTCATCATTGCCTCTCGCAGGCAAGGGGCCAGAGAAAATTACTCGATGCCGACTCATCTTTCTGGCGAGATTACAGGTCCTAGCAATATTTTTCTTTGTAATCTCAGATTGTCTCGTTCTAGTATCATTAGAGCCGAAGTAAATGACTATATCGGTGTAGCTAGCCCTGTCCTGGTGTCTAGGTTTGCTCGTCAGCTCCCTCAAATTAGCCTCAATGTCGGGTGCTCTGGCCCCAGAAATACAGATAACCGTGGCTGGGGTGCTTAACATTATGTTACGGGTGATGGAGTCACCTATAACTAGGGTGCGGGAGCCAGTAGACCGGTGTGGAGTGGGACTAGCTAGGGGGCTGAACTTGTTATGCATCTGAATCGGCTCACCGCGATTAGCATGCTGTTTAGGGCTAATGCTAACCGGACTAGCAGGTTCGCTACAACCCACGCTAGCAGTGGTGTCCGAGGCACCTAACATTTTCCGTTTAAACTGCTCTAGCTCACGTACACGTCCCTCTAGAAGGGCTACTTGCCAACGGACACGGGAGCAACCTTTACAGCAACCCATACTCACTTGTAAGCGTCGGATGCCAAAGAGCGTCTTAGCAGCCGTGGGAGGGGATGCCCTTCAACAACGATCGGCAGCAGCTTCCGACTGTAAAACAATTGTGCGCGGCACTTACGTTGCGCCAATCGTCCGAGATGCTTACCCGAAACTTTTCAACTGTTCAAGAAAAAGTCTCAATCCAGAATTCTGCTTTAGTAGGAATCTGAAACAATCTCGTAGACGCGACGACGTGAGCAACACAAAATTCCCGCCACTCGATAACCCGGAACCGGAAGAAGAGCGACATGTACTAAGCTTGGGTCGTTTCAGTGTGGGTTTAATAACGGTGGACTTAAAAGCTGCTGGAACTACACCTGAGGAGATTGATATGTTTATAATATTTAGAACTGAAGGTCCAAGGACGCCAAAAAGACTTTTGATAAGTGAACCTGGGAGCGGGTCGAACTGGCAAGTTGTCGGTTTGGCCGCATTCACCACCTGTTTGAAATCATCAAGTGACAGTTCACTAAAACCGGACAATTTCCCTGGACAGCCACCCTGTCGTGCATCTGTAGATTTCAGCCCTTTAATATGTGTGGTATTAATAATTTCTTTAGCAATTTCTTCCTGTATGCATTGAATCTTCTTAGTAAAGAAGACCATTAAGTCATGAGCAGAGTGCGTCGAACTATCTGCGATAGTCTGTTGCCTTGTAAGCGATGCTACAGTGTCAAAAAGGACTTTGGGATCTTTCTTGTGAGACGCAATCACCTTCGAAAGGTAGGCCGATTTTGCAGAGGCAAGGGCCGCTTTATACTTTAACAAGCTGTCACACCAGGTTTGATGGAAAACCTCAAGCTTGGTAGCGCGCCATTTTCTTTCCAATTTCCTGCATTCTTTTTTAAGGGTTTTAGTTTCATCAGTAAACCAAGGCGTGCGTCTTTTAGGACGTGATTTTAGCTTTATGGGCGCTATTGAATCCAGGACACTAGTCAGGGTGGTAATGAACTCATTCATGAGTGAGTCAATCGAGCCATTGTATGAAGGAAAGGACGCAACTGCTCCAGGAAGGAGTTCAAAGAGCTCAGAAACTGTGCCAGTGCTTATATTGCGTCCGCTAAATCCTTCAGCTTTTTTAACACTACATTTAGCTAGCATCTCAAATGTAACTAAATAATGATCCGAGATAACGGTAGTACACGGCAACACCATAATGTTTGAGGTTAAAACTCCTCGAGTCAGAACCAAGTCTAGCGTGTTTCCATCTTTATGGGTTGGCAAATCAACCAGTTGATTAAAACCAAATGCATCAATTAGAGACCTAAACGCAATAGTAAGTGAACTGAGTGGGGAGTTCATATGAATGTTAAAGTCCCCCATAATTATAAATTTGTATGCATAGGTTACTAGTTCAGACAAAAGTTCAGCAAATTCGTCTAAGAAAGTTGTGTATGGCCCAGGTGCGCGATAGATAGTTATTACATAAATTGACAATAGAGAGGACCGCATCACAAGAGCCTCAAACGCCTTGTAATTATTAGAGGTACGAGGATTAAATTTGAGCGATTTTTCAGAAATGAGCGCGACACCGCCACCCTTTTTCAACGTGCGTGCTACATGGCTACTCGCGTAGTCAGGGGGTGAAGCATAATTTAGCACTAAATACTCATCCGGGCGTAACCAAGTTTCACAAAGACCCATACAGTTAAGTTTATAATCACGAATAATGTTATCAACAAGTAAAGCTTTAGGAGCAAGCGATCTAATATTTAAAAGACCAACTTTTAGCTTTGCTGTATCATTTGACTTAGCTGAAGTCTTTGTAGTCTTTGTAGAGATCGTCAAAAGATGCCGCCGTTGGGGCCGTTTGTGAGCGTTGAGTGTAAAGCGTCGGTTGTCCGGCGAGGAATGAATGGTGGAATTAGTCACATCCTCGTGTCCTTCTTGCTCCTTAGACTTCGCACGCTTCACACATCTACCCGCATGGCAACCACGCTTCTGTTTTCTGTCTTTACGGCGCCGTTGTCGTCGTTTATTAGGAGGAATAGTTGTCCACAAGGATGCCGGATCTCTTTGAAGTTCGCTCGGTATATCATAGGCGGTGTGAAAAGTGCCCGAAAAGTCGAAATTTAGACGCCCACCCAACCGAATAAGTTCGTCCCTACTGTAAGTATTTTTGGCCACACATGTGTCCAAAAATGAAAGCAAAAAGACAAGAGAGCGGCAATAAATAGAAGATTAGCTGGAGAGCAACTAGCCACAGCATCAATGCGCGCCGCCATGTTGCCATGGGTGACCCTACCAGGGGCTTAAAGCCCCCGACAACATAGCTCCTAGGATCATTGGGACACACAAACTCCTCTACCACGATAAGGTAGCAGATCAAGGAGGAGTTACGTTTTATATATATATATATATATATATATATATATATATATATATATAAAACGTTATCCACCAGTATTTTGAGGTATACGGTATAACCAGTGTTGGGCACGTTACTTAATTAGTAATGAGTTATAGTTACTTACTACTTCTTCCAAAAATTAACTGAGTTAGAAATTGAATTACTCTTTACTAAAAGTAACTATTTCCGTTAATGGAAAATAACGTATGTCAAAGAATTTGAAATTTGCTGAGCAGTATTCGAGTCAGTTCAATAGAGAAGACCAGACAGGTAATGGTATTATTGAAGCTCATCTGCAACATATTTTTTCGACACTTGAAGAGAAACAAAAAAAGTAACAATCAGCATGTACATAAACACGCAAAAAACATACGTAAACACGTAGACACACACAAAAAAACGTACCTAAAAACACAACAACAAAACGTACTTAAACATGGACAAAATGTACCTAAAATGCACAAAAAATGTAAACATGCACAAACATCGTAAAAAACGCACAAAACGTACGTATGACGCAAAAAAGTGTAATACGCACAAAAGCGTATGTGAACACACACAAAAACGTACATATACACACAAAACGTGTGTAAAAAAATAAATCAACATAAATACACACCAAAACGTACACAAACGCATGCACGTACGTTTGTAAAAACAAAAAATGTACGTAAACACGGAAAAAAACACTGCTTTTGACCGTCAATAATGGCAACGGCGTTGTCTCATCTCATCTCATCTCATCAGCTGCACCGCTTATCCTCAGTAGGTTCGCGGGGGTGCTTGAGCCCATCCCAGCAATCATCGGGCAGTGGGCAGAGGACACCCTGAACTGGTTGCCAGCCAATCACAGGGCACACAGGGACGGACAACTCGCTCGCTCATTCACACCTAGGGACATTTTGGACCGGCCAATTCACCTGAAATGCATGTTTCTGGAATGTGGGAGGAAACCGGAGTGCCCGGAGGAAACCCACGCAAGCACGGGGAGAACATACAAACTCCGCACAGTAAGGCCGGGAGCTGGATTTGTAATGGCAGAAAAAAATAATAAGCTAGAATACCGTTACTGAAAAAATAACGCAGTTACTACACACAGCGGTTTTTAAGGCACACTTTCAAATTGCTAGCCAATTTAAGGTTTTTAGGTGCACCGTATGGCCCGAAAAATACAGAACTTAAAATAAGCAAAGTCCTCTGAAAACAGTAGAAAATTTGGGGTTGAGGGGGTATTCTCAATATCAATAAACTGCATAATCTATAATTTAAAGCTCAAATACATTATGTTTGGAGTATTGCTTCCTTTAGAATAAAATGAGACTGTATTTTGGGAACTATTTCTGATAGTGGTCAGCCCCCTGCGATTCAATTTTAAACTCAAATAAATATGATTTTAAGCAATTCTCCTTACACCCAAATGGTATTTTTTTTGTTTTAGTTTTAAGGCCACCTTATCCATTTTAGTTTCAACCAATTTGTAATTGCTTTTTAGTATTTTTTTTTTTTCCGTGTAACAAGACCTAAGCTGTTTGTTGACCCCCAGGCCGGTTCCCGATGGAAGAACGCCTCAACACCACCTCTATGCTTTCCTGGCAATACCTTGGCCTCCCTTCCCAGGTCATGCCGCCTGCTTTGCTCTTAGCCTGCCTTAGCTATAGCTCCATCCTTTTCTGCAACCTCCTCCTCATTTTCACCATCGTCCTCAGCAAAAACCTTCGCCAACCTATGCACCTTCTCCTCCTCAACATGCCCGTCAACGACCTCCTCGGATCCTCCGCCTTCTTCCTGCAGCTCCTGCACGATATGCGAAACCAATCCGGTGCCATCTGGTATCCATTATGCGTCACACAAGCCTTTTTTATCCACATTTACGCGGCGGGATGGGCCCTCATCCTCACCGCTATGGGCTACGACCGCTACTTAGCTATCTGCATGCCGCTAAAATACAATGCTATCATGACGCACAATCATGTAGTGCGCATAATCGCTGCAATCTGGTTGGCTTCTTTACTGATAATCAGCGTACTTTTTTTGCTGCTTCTTCGCCTTCCTCGATGTCGTTCGACCATACACAACCTGTACTGCGACCATCCGAGCTTGCTAGCGCTAGTGTGCGCCGATACCACCATCAACAACACCTATGGGTTGTTCACGGTGGCCACCTCTCAACTGTTAGCTAACGCCGTTATCCTCTACACATACTTGCGTATTCTGCTAACATGTTTCCGGAGTCGGCGCGCCGATACTAGAGCTAAAGCCTTGCAAACGTGCGCTACCCACCTTTTCGTTTTCCTGCTGCTTGAGTGTTTGGGTTTGTTCACCATAATCTCCTACAGGGTGAAGAACCTACCACCAAGCTTCAGAAGCTTTATGGGGTCCTCCACTCTAATTTTCCCACCATCGCTTAACCCTATCGTCTATGGGATCAAGACCAAGGAGATCCGGGACAGTCTTTTGCACTTTTTTAGGCGGAAAATCCTCAAGACCTGCGCCAGGGATCTGCGAGCCACAAGTTGAGCCATTTTGGTGGGAAAAAAATGTTTTAGTCGTCTAATTTTGGACCAAAACATACTAGATTCAGACCCAAATAAAACATCAAAAATATGTCTTCTGTCAGGGTTTAGTCCCTGCAGTTCACCTTTTCCATAAAAGATGGCAGCTTTACCCCATTTTTTTCTTCTCCCAAGGTGTTTCCAATTTCACAGTCAGCCACCTCTGCTTTAAGTAACTCGGTCTCCTACCTCACTTTGCTTAACCGTTGGATTTTTAAAGACTTTCACTCACAAGCTTCGTCTTCAATTCCCTCCACATTTCAGTTTCTTCACTCCAAGACCTGCCACTCCAACCCACTTCTAAAAGGTATTCCCAAGTCTCCTTTTCAAGATTCTCTACACCCGATGATCCCCTCTTGAGTCTTCTTCTCAAGTTTTCCTTCCTTGTCCCAAGACCAGCCACTCCAACAGTCTTCTAAAAGGTATTCCCAAGTCTCCTCATTAAGATTCCCATCACCCCAAGATCCTCTCTCAAGCTTCCCGCTCAAGATCTCCTCCTCTGCTACCCTGGTCCCACCCCCTTGCCTTTTGATAGACATCCTCCTCGTGGGGTAAGACCACATACCTTGTGTTCCGCATTTGGGTCTGTCAGACACCAAAAATGTCTTTAAAGACCACTTTGGGACAACATTAAATCTATGTTGGATGAGCTCAAATCAACCACCAATTTTCAAACTGAAACCGATATATCCATTCATCCATCCATAATCTGTACCGCTTATCCTCAGTAGGGTCGCGGGGGTGCTAGAGCCCATCCCAGCTATCTTCGGGCAGTGGGCAGGGGGACACCCTGAACTGGTTGCCAGCCAGTCGCAGGGAACACAGAGACAGACAAGTCACACGCTCATTCACACTTAGGGACAATTTGGACCGGCCAATCAACCTGACATGCAAGTTTTTGGAATGTGGGAGGAAACCGGAGTGCCCGGAGGAAACCCACGCAAGCAAGAGGAGAACATGCAAACTCCACACAGGGGGTTTGATCTCACGACGTCAGAACTGTGCGGCACACCCGCTAACCACTGCGCCGCCATGCTGCCTTGAAACCAATTTATTTAGAAGTAAATAAAATATTTTTTTAAATTCATTGAGAAGACCACTGTTTGGGGGCTGTATTTGATGATTCACCCAAAAGACGTATTTTTTGGGTTGTAAAGTGAACATTGGAAAATGGCTTTTTCAAGACATTAACCAGACCTTTTTCGGGGGGTTTGATTTTCTCTAGGTAAACCAAATAATGATTATTTTCTGGACTAAATTTAGCCTACATTGGATGTGTTTTATAACACAATTCTAGGCGCCTACTTTTTTACTACAACAGACTACATTTAGACACGAATATAATGTCGAAAAGACATGTTTGTTAAATTGAAACAGGTTTCTTTGAAGACGTCGAAAAAAAACACTTTTCATAGTTGAATATGACAAGGTTAACATTAATGTTTTGGGACATCATTTGTTTTACGTTGGATGTGCTCAATAACAAGGGTTGTTAACGTTGGCCACCAGCCACCCCCTTGGGCTATGACTGCTATTTAGTTATGCCGCTAAAATATAATGCTATCATGACACGCTGCAATCTGGTTGGCTTCTTTACTGATCATCAGCGTGCTTTTTTTTATGCTTCCTCTGTGTTGCAACATCTACTGCGACCATCCGAGCTTGCTAGCGCTAGGGTATGCCAACACCACCATCAACAATGTCTATGGGTTTTTCACCGTGGCCACCTGTCAACTGCGAGCTAACGCCATTATTCTTTACACATACCTATGTACCACTTTTAACGTTGCGTCAGAATCCCGTTTTGCAATGTCAAAGAAAATTCTGAAACTATGTCAGAACATGTGAACTGAATACTTGGCTTTAATTCAATTATTCACAGAGGTGTGAGATTTTTGATTCTTGCTGGTGGGAAACAAAGGAACAGGCCGGTCAGAGGGGTGGGACACCTCGCAATTCACTTTGAATGAAGCCAGCAAGCGGACAAGCAAGAGGCCAAAGGAGTCTCTGAAGCCAGGGAGCCTGGTTCCAACCACACAAACTGCACAGGACAAAATCCTGGCCAATAAGCAACCAAAAAAGGTTCTGCCTGATTTCAAGCTTAACAAGCAATTAGAGATCCTTGCCGAGCCAGCGTTCAAGCCTGATTGGCCAAACCAGTAGGAGACGACCAGCAATTCCAACTTCTATATTTCTTTGTTTCATTTTCTTATTCTTGCTTTGTTTTGAGTTCTATTCAAGTTTCTTCTGTAGATGATTAGTAAAAGAAAACATTATAAATCAGAGAGTGTGTTTGTCTTTATTAAAGTATGTTGGGGGGGTTTTGGGGTTTTAAAGGGTTATTGATCTATCTTCGTTATTCATTATCCATTATCCGTTATCGGTCAGTTCATAATACGCTACAAAGCCTAGGAGCGGGGACACTTACTCTCAGCCAAAAGGCCAAGCTAAGGTCCTAGCCCTAAAGCCTTGCTGCGATCATTGCGAATGCAATGCACCGTTCCCGGAGGTACTGCAATACCGGGCCGATGCGTGGAGTGGACAGAGCAAGCTCTTATTCCATCTCCGGAATGCAAAAATCAAAAGGCCAAGCTAAGGACTTAGCATCAAGGCCAAGCTAAGGACCTAGCATCAAAAACAGCAAAAATAATTCGCTCAAAGTTCTGTGTAGACTAAAAAAGACTGAAGTTCAAACAAGAACATGCCCCCTTGGATTAAGGGGACAAAGAAGACCAAAGCCCAGGGTCCTGCCCATCGGCAACGAAGCCTGGTGCACGACAACCACTAGCAATGCATAGTCCGTGTTTTCTTCCCGCCTACTTCATCGGCTGAAAGCTTGAAATCTTGAATCATTGTCTTTCTGTAGGATCCGTTTTCCCTTTTTTTGTCTATCTCTTCTCTTTTCTCTTCTAAAAAAATATAGAAATAAAAAAATCATATAAAGGGACAGTGTAATATTTAGTGCCACTTCGTGGTAAAAAAAACCTTTATTCAATTAAAAAAGACATCAATTTGAGCCATCAAGTCTGCTGTCATTAAACCCACGCTTCAGCGACATAACCTTGACCCGGAAATCATAGGTAATTATAAGCCAGTGCCAAATCTGCCATTTTCTGCAAAATTACTTGAAAATGTCGTTTATATATTTATACATTGTATATTCCTCACTATGTTTGTATTTATATATATATATATATATATACATATATACATATAGTGAGTAAGTATTTGACCCCTGCTATTTTGCTATTTTTGCCCACTTAGAAATCATGGAGGGGTCTGAAATTGTCATCAGAGGTGCATGTCCACTGTGAGAGATATCAACTAAAATGAAAAATCCCGAAATCACAATGCATGTTTTTTTTAACAATTTATTTGTGTGATATAGCTGCAAATTAGTATTTGAACACCTGTGTAACATCTAAAATTCTGACCCTGAAAGACCTGTTAGTCTGCCCATTCGAGGTCCACCTGCACTCCATGTATCATCCTGAATCAGATGCACCTGTTTGAGGTCATACCTGCATAAAGACACCTGTCCACCCTATACAATCAGTAAGACTTGTAACATGGCAAAGACCAAAGAGCTGTCCAAAGACACCAGACACAAAATTGTACACCTCCACAAGGCTGGAAAGGGCTACGGAGCAATTGCCAAGCAGCTTGGTGAAAAGAGGTCCACTGTGGAAGCAATCATACGAAAATGGAATTCGCTGAACATGACGGTCAATTTCAATCAGAGTGGACCCCCATGCAAGATGATTCTAAGAAAGGTGAGGAATCAGCCAGGAACTACACAGGAGTTGGTCAATGACCTGATAAGAGCTGGGACTACCGTTTCCAAGGTCACTGTAGGTAATACACTAAGACGTCATGATTTGAAATCATGCATGGCACAAAAGGTTCCACTACTTAAACCAGCAAATGTCAAGGCCCGTCTCTCTCTCTCTCTCTCTCTCTCTCTCTCTCTCTCTCTCTCTCTCTCTCTCTCTCTCTCTCTCTCTCTCTCTCTCTCTCTCTCTCTCTCTCTCTCTCTCTCTCTCTCTCTCTCTCTCTCTCTCTCTCTCTCTCTCTCTCTCTCTCTCTCTCTCTCTCTCTCTCTCTCTCTCTCTCTCTCTCTCTCTCTCTCTCTCTCTATATATATATATATATATATATATATTAAATTTTAAAATAGCAGGTTGTTCAAATAATTAGTTTCTCGCTCTCGCTATATATATATATATATATATATATATATATTATCCATTCACCCATTATCTGCACCGCTTATCCTCAGTAGGGGTGTTGGAGCCCATCTGAACTGGTTGCCAGGCAGTCGCAGGGCACACAGGGACAGACAATTCACTCGCTCATTCACACCTAGGGACAATTTGGACCGGCCAATTCAACTAACATGCATGTTTTAGGAATGTGGGAGGAAACCGGAGTGCCCGGAGGTAATCCACGCAAGCACGGGGAGAACATGCAAACTCCAGGCAGGAGGTTTATATATATATATATATATATATATATATATATATATATATATATATATATATATATACTGTATACAGGGTTGGGTAGGGTTACTTTAAGATGATTACCGGTACTTTCATTTACTTTTGGATTACTCCAATACCAAATATGCTAATAAAAGACAAAAGAAACTGAATATGAATAAAATTACAAAATTTTGTGCAGGCTTGGGGAGTAACGGCACACATGGAACGGCAAAAATGATGTTGGCAAGCTGTTTGGATTTATTTTCATTTTGTTTCTGTCGCATTTTATGTTAGTTTTGCCGGAGATCAAAGACATCAAAGCCAGGAGAGAAAGTTTACCACGTGTTGTGAGTCATAATTTTATTCATATTTAGTTTATTAGCATATTTGGTATTGGAGTAATCCAAAAGTAATTGAAAGTAATCAAGTTAAAGTAACCCTACCCAACCCTATATATATATATATATATATATATTCTATATATTTATAAGAAAATGTGTGTGCGTGTGTGTGTTGATAAAACACATCACAATGAATGCGTCAAAAAAATAAGAAAAAAGACAATATCTGGTAATATTGTGCTCATGTTGTCTTTGATCACAACTTTAATCATTCAACTACCAATCAGCATTTAACGCCATCATCTTGTGAAATTATCCATTTAATGTGTTTTTCAAAATGTATTACTTTATTTTTGCAATAAATATAAACTAACCCGGCATGTTTTTTTGTGTTGTTGACATCTAATGCTCCCATTGGGATTTTCATGTCACTCCTTGCTCGTTGTTTGGAGCTTGTTACATTTAATGACTGTTTGTTTGCCCGACTGTTGATAGGAAAGGTAAACTTTGCCTCTGCAGATGCTTACTTAATGACTCTCCAGGGGATCCGACGACCTTTTAACAGCGCAGATTCTCTTTTGCAACACTTTCAACAATACTGTTGGGATATGCACGCTAGCAGATGGTTTTAGTGGAAAATAGATCATTGGAAGAACTAATAAAAACTACATATTGAGTGAAACGTAGAACTTCACGGAATTAAAAAAAAGAATGAACTGAAGGAACGAAGCACAGACCCGAGACATGAGAACCGAGAATCGAGAACCAAGGGCTGAGAACCAAGAAACAAGCCCTGACATGAAACTGCAAGACCCAACAAGGACTGAAAAAAGCCATCATCAAAAGAGACACTGACTAACAAGACAAATAAGACACGCCCGAACAAACCACACTAGGCTGAGAGAGAAGATTGAAAGGTAGGGAAAAACAAAACACAAGTGGACACAATCAAACTTGACTAGACAGGGACCTAAAGGTGTCACTAAATACCACAAACAAAATAAGGTGTCAGCCATCAGGGCTCGAAATTAACAGGGGTCTGGAGCCGGCGCAGGTCATTAACTGGGGCCTGGAGGGCATAGAGGTCAGGAATGGGGGCCTGAAGGGGAAGCAGGTTTGAAACAGATGCCTAGAGGCAACGCAGTTCCAGGACAGAGACGTGGAGACAACGCAGGTCCAGAAAAAAAGCCTAGAAGAGATGCAGGTCCGAACAGGAGCCTAAAAGCGGGACCTTTCCCAAAAAGGTTCTTGGACTAGACACAGGAAAAGGGGTTTGGAGGCAAAGTAGGTCCAAAACAGGGCCCTGGATGTTGAACAAGTTTGGAACAGTGTTTCAGGTTGTTGGGCGGAAATAAAGGAGTGGATTTTATTGTCTTATTGTACACTGAATGTTTTTATACAGCACTTTAAATGGCTACTTGTTGCCTGAAAAGTGCTTTACAAATACATTTGATTATCTGTCTGGAAAAGAAGCCCAGAGGTGGTGCAGGTCTAGCACAGGAGCCTAAAAGCTGCTCAGGTCCGGAACAGGGGTCCGGAAGAAAAGCAAGTAAAGAAAAGGTACGTGGATTGGACGCAGGCAATGAACAGGGATCCAGATGCAAAGCAGGTCCGGAACAAGGCCTTGGAGGTGACACAGGTTTGCAACAGTGGTCTGGAGGCACCACAGGTCTGGAACAGTGCCTTGAAGATGATGAAAGTTTAGAATAGCGGCCTGGGGTACTGCAGGATTGGCCCATGGGCTTGGCGGCTGGAGGGGGAGCAGGTCAGAAATAGTGGTCAGGAGGTGGTGCAGTTCATTTTTAAGGGGCTTAGAGGCTGGACAGGTTTGGCACAGGGTCTTGAAGACTGCCCATTCTCTGGAAAGGGGCCTAGAGCGAGTGAAAGAGCGGAAGTGGGGCCAAATTTGCCTAAGGGCTTTTACTTGGCTGCTGCAATTCTTGACAAGACTTGACTTTGGAGATACTTGACAAAACCTAAAACCTCACTTGATAAAACGTAATTGACCTGCCTGATTGTGTATTACTCAAATGTTACTCATAAACAGTCAAAAAAGACGTTTAAATGTATCCTGCAGTGAGAGGAGCCGTTTGAGGTAGCCTGGGCATCTGGTCAAGATCCCTAATGGACACTTCCTTCGAGAGAGGTTCTGGTAAAACTACTACAAAAACTGTATAGAATACTACAAGAATACTACTATAGACATACAACAAAGTACATCTACAAAATACTGCAGAAATACTACAATACATTAAAATTACTACTACAGTAATACTTCAATTTAATAAAGTACTCCTACAAAAATGCTAAATAAAAAAATAAAAAAATTGTGAGGAAAAATTTTTTTAACTAGTGCATTTTGACTAGAAAATAAGGACACACCCAGTCGATTTCCTTTCCTTAATAGGGCCCCTGGCTCAGATTAAGTCTGCTTGTGAGCAGTTAAAAACAGTGGAGTTATCACACCTTGGAGGGCTCGTATGATTGCTGGACTTAGTGGATTGGCAAGAAGTATAGCTCCAACAAGAGAGCTGTCTCTTGAGACTAAAGACATTATCGTCAAACTTCTTGAAGAAGGTAACTCTACGCGGATGGTTGCCAAAGATGTGGGCTGTTCGAAGATTTGGACCAAGTGCATAGAGCAGGGGAGCGTTGTTAAATTCAAGCGTACTGGTAGGCCACATAAGACATGTGGGCATTAAGACAAACAACTAAAGGCCATATGTCTTCAAACAGAAAATGCACAACAAGACAAATGAAGAGGAAATGGGAGCAAGTTGGAGTCAATATAGGTGACAGAATTGTGCAAAATTGTCTAAATTACAGGGGATTTTCATATAGGAAAGATAAAAGGAGACCATCGTTGACACTTAAACACAAAAGAACAAGACTGCAATGGGCAAAGTAAAGGCAATCATGGACTGTGGATGACTGGATGATGGTTATCTCCAGTGATGAGTCACGAATGTGCATTGGACAAGGTGATGATGCTGGAACTTTAGTTTGGTGCCGTTTTGGTGGGATTTACAAAGAGGACTGCCAAAAGAAAACGCCAAAATTCCCACAGTCCTAAATGATATAGGGCTGCATCAGACAAAGGCACTGGGGAGATGGCGGTGGTTAAATCTGCGATAAATGCAGAGGTTTACATCAGTGTCTGAAACTCATGACAAAAAGTTACCGGACACCAGGGCAGACAACTCTGAAAAGTTGCCTGCCCAGCCATAAGGTTGTCTGCCCCATTTTTCACAACTTGAAACACAATAAGACGACTAATCGTAAAAAAAAACATTGTTGCAAAGTATTAAGGATTAATAATCAGAATATATAACAGAAAAACACTTTAAAAATAAGTTTTTTTATAAATCTACTACTAACATTCACTGCATTTATATGACATCACTGTTTTCCATCTGCCATCAGTATGTATCTGTATTTACTCATCTTCATTCATGCAATGTTTGTGTTGCGTCGTCTGCTACAAGCCACGTGAACTCCCTTCCCATGATGCTTTTAATGTACGCTTAAGTTTTGTAGCGTCATGAATTTTGTTAGCTTCTTTAGAATCTTTCTTCTGCGGCTGTGGTTTTGGCTTGATTCCGAACCACTTATCCATTTTTCTTGTGTTCTCTGTGTGTCGACTTTGGAAAATGATATGCAAATGGACGACCTTATAATGCTCGGGAAAATCCGGAAGCACAAAGTTATTTGATGCAGGCTTCTCATTGGCTGCAGAGTATACAAATTGCCAAACGAACCGAAATTCAGAAATTTCCCAACTGAACAAAGATTTCGAAATCAGAATAAAGCAAATGTTTGATTTAAAAAAAATAAAAAATAAAAATAAAAACGAAAAAAAAATGTTTTCTTTCTTGAAAAATTTGTCGGCCACCGGGGCAGGGACGTTGTGTAAGTTGTAAGCCCGACGTAAAAGATGCATGCCCCGGGCATCCAGGCAGACGTTATTTCAGAGTCTGGTTTACATTGACATTTTGGACAGCTTTCTTATTCCTTCAATTGAAAAAATATTTGGGGATGATGATCTCCCTTTCCAAGATGACAATGGATCATGCCACAGAGCAAAAGCTGTAAAAGCATTCCTTGGAAAAAGACGTAACCAGTCAATGCCTGAGAAAAGCCCAGATCTCAATCCAATTAAAAACCTGTTGTGGAAATTTAAACAAATTGTACACAATGAGGCTCCGACCTGCAAAGATTATCTGGCAACTGCAGTTAAAGAGAGTTGGCAACAGATTGATGAAGAATACTGTTTGTCGCTCATCAAGTCCATGCCTCAGAGTCATAAAAGCCAAAGATGGTACAACTAAATACTAGTGATGTTTTGAATGTTATTTCTTTGTCTGTTTTTCATGATTCCATTTTATTTCTCTTAGAAATGAGTGATTCCATATTTATTTCCCTGCACTTGCTCATAAAAGTAAAATTTACTGACAATTGTAATGTTTTTTCTTAATTTATTTTAGTGTTTCTGAATGCCAATATGTTGCATTTTAAAATTACCTTACAATTGTTTCATGTTTGTGAGTTTTTTCCACAGAATAAAATGTCTAAGTGAGGGTTTGCCCATGACTTGTGATTCCATACTTTTTACTAGGGTTTGTATAATTATTTATGAGTGAGAAAAATGGGAAAGGTCTCCAGGAAAAGCCCGGTGGCTGAATTTTTAATCCTAATGCAGCCACGGACTCCAAATAGTTGCCCACCACAAAGTGGTTTTGAATCAATCTTAATGAAAGCTATATAATATATTGGGTTCCTGTTTTTTTTTTAACTTTTCTATTGATGATTAATTTTCAAAGTATTCCTGTAGTTGTATTTTGTTTAGTATTATTTTAGTATTTCTGGAGTCGGATTTTTGTTGAAGTTCTGTATTTTTTTGTAGTCTTACTGTATATTAATTTTTATACTATTTTGCAGTATTTCTGCAGTAGTTTATTGTATTATTTTCATATTTGTGTTTTCTTTGTATTTCCGTAATAATTTTGTTGTATTTCAATGGTAGATTTTTTTTTGTATATCAGTAGTATTTTTTTAGTATAACTTTTTTTGTGAAAAGCTGACCAATCGACGACGAGCCGCGGGTTCTAGTCCTCTCAACGATAGTTTGGAGTCTGAAATTCGGAGTCGACGTCGCCGTAGACTCGGCGGATTTCTTCCAAAACCAGTGAAGGAAGGAGGGCGATTCGTCCTGCTTTCCAATTTCGGCCATTGTTGGCGTTGCGTGGGGAGAGACGTGTCTACTACGTACGTTGTCCCCCCCCTCCCGGCCAAGAGGGGTTCGCTTCGAAAAGCAGCAGAGAAACTTGAGCGAGCGACGAGAAAAGACACGCGGCGAAGCAGGAGACTGGCTAGTTGGCCACTTAGACTGAATTTGCATCACGGTAAGGAAGCAAACATGGCGGGGCTGCTTGGCAAAGCGACCAAAGACCGGGAAAGCTACGTCCGGCGATATAACAACCGGAGAGTCAGAGGGCGCTCGGGTGAGGCGATCAGCGGCCGGTGCCGCAAAAGTAGCGTGGAATTTTCAAGATGCCAAGCAGGGACAAGGAACTTGAGGAAATCAAAAAGTCACTTGGCTTTATGATGGACAAAATGGATATAGTCACCAAAAAACAAAATACAATCATGAGTTTAATGGCTGAAATCAAAGATCCAAAAAAAACATAACATAGAGAAGGACAAGAGGATTAATGCGCTAGAAGGACGTGTAGCAGATCTTGAACAGTACACCAGGATCAATGACTTCATTATCACCGGTCTGGACATCAAACCTCGGACCTATGCCAAGACTGTGGCAAATAAAAGTATTGCAACGGATGCTGATCAAGATTCTGCTGAGCAACAGGTCATGGCTTTTATGAGTAAAAAAGGGATATATATCAATGCTGAGGACATAGAAGCTTGCCATCCAATATCAAGAGGTGAGTACAGGCGTAAAGCAACCATTGTGAGGTTTGTCAACAGGAAACGAAAACTAAAAGGGACAAATGTTTATTTAAATGAACACTTAAGCAACAAAAAAACCTCTGACATTGCAACACAAGCTCGGCACTCCAGAAGTCAAGTCAAGTTAAGTCATTTTTATTTGTATAGCCCGAAATCACAAAGAGTCTCAAAGGGCTTCACAGATTATTACACTATATTACACAGACTATTTTTAAGCCGACGAGAAGAGTAGGTTATTCATATGCTATGGAGTAGAAGTGAGTTTTAAGCTTAGATTTAAACATTTCCACTGAGGTTGCAGATCGGATCTCAGGGGCAAGAGCATTCCACAGCACCGGTGCCCGGATGGAGGACGCTCTCGAACCTGCGGAACACTTCTTGGCTCTTGGGATCACCAGTAGACCGGCGCTTTCAGAACGAAGGCTTCAGAACGGGACATAGGGGCAAATCAGATCTGAAAGATAAGAGGGAGCAAGTCCATGTATGATTTTGTATAATACTAAGAGAACCTTGAAATCACATCTAAGGCTAACTGGGAGCCAATGCAGGTTAGCCAAAATCGGTGTTATGTGATCGTACTTTTTTGTCCTAGTTAAAAGCCTTGCTGCGGCATTTTGTACCAGCTGAAGAGACTTGATTCTAGACTTCGGGAGACCAGAGAGTAGTGAATTACAGTAATCGAGATGGGAAGTAACAAACGCATGAATTATAATTTCCGCATCCGATTGAGACAGTATTGAACGGATTTTAGCAATGTTACGAAGATGGAAGGAAGCGGTTCTAGTAATTTTCTTTACATGCCTTTTTAAAGGATAGATCAGGGTCAAATATGACACCTAAATTTTTAACTGAATCACTCTGTGTGATGTGACATTTGTCAATGTTCACAGCAGTTTTTGAGAATAAGTCACGGCATTTAGATGGACCAATGACTAACATTTCGGTCTTTTCAGAGTTAAGACGCAAGAAATTGAGTGACATCCACTCTTTTATCTCAATGAGGCAGGCCTCCAAATTTCCACAGTTTAGTGTGGGAGATTCCTCCAACGGAAGATAGAGTTAAAGTAACTTGCTCTTCAATGGTCAAAACTATTTTGAATTTTGAAATGTACGTATTAAACAGGTAACTAGAAACACGTGAAGAGAATTCTATGTACTTTTATATTTAAATTCAAAATAATTGGCAACCCGGAAATCTCAATTTATAAAGTGCGAGTTGATGACGTCGGTACGAAGGACATAGAAGAGAGGCAACATTAATTTTTTTTTCAATGGTTTGAAATTAGTTTTTAAATCATAAATCTATTTTGTTCAAATCAAACTATGTAAAATACTTGGGGACCAAATTTCTTCTTCAAATTCTGCACTTGAACCTTAAAAAGAACAAACTGTAGATAGATGCCTGACGTCACTACCAGACGTCACACGCCATTTTACAATTTTATTTTTACCTGTTATTGTCACGTCAAGTCAAGTCATTTTTATTTGTATAGCCCTAAATCACGAAGAGTCTCAAAGGGCTTCACAGATTATTACACTATATTACACAGACTATTTTTCAGCCGACGAGAAGAGTAGGTTATTCATATGCTATGGAGTAGAAGTGAGTTTTAAGTTTAGATTTAAACATTTCCACTGAGGTTGCAGATCGGATCTCAGGGGGAAGAGCATTCCACAGCACCGGTGCCCGGATGGAGAACGCTCTCGAAGCAAGAATACTTTGGATTCGAGAAATGCAGGAGCTGGACAAATCTGAAGGCCTGGATAGAGCGGTAAATACATATGACACTGGACAATCTCAGACAATGATGGATTCAGATGATACAATGGCATCCTGGACTGACAACATGGACATCTTTATTACAGATCACAATAAAGAATCTATTATAATATATTATTAGGCCAGGATCTACCAGAACTGAGCATTATTGATCACACTGCCTCCAACAATTCAAGATTAGATGACTTCGATCCTGACCACAAATTTCTATCAACTAGCTCAGACAATTGCAAATATTATACTGGAAATGAATATAATACTTTTGTTAAATCTGAAGGGAAATTCTCAATAATTCACTTAACAGAAGAAGCATGTACACACATTTTGAAGACATCACTGAATGCTTACAGCAATTTGAGAACCCGTTTAGTGTGATTGCAGTTTCTGAAACGTGGTTCAGTGAGAAAAGGGGAGTTAATTTTGAATTAAACGACTATAATTTGAACTATGTAAATAGAAAAAAAAAGGAGGAGGAGTAGCTATATATGTGCACAAAAGATTCAAATCGAAGATAATACAAAACATGTCATTTGTAATTGACGATTTAACTTGAATGTCTTACATTAGAAATTATAAATGAAAAAAAGGAGAATTATTATAGTCAGTTGTGTATATAGTCTACCGAGCTCAGATCTTGAAACCTTCACAAACTGGGCGGAAAAAAACATATTCAACAATCGGCAACAAAACACTATTCATCTGTGGAGATTTCAACATCGATCTAATGAATTCAAACAAACATATATTAATAGAATGTACAGTATGAGTTTGTACCCAACTATATTACATACACATATACATATACTATACATAGTGCAACACTCATTGACAATATATTCACAAATAATATTGAATTTACTAACGTTAGCGGATTACTGGTTTGTGATATTTCTGATCACCTACCAGTATTTACAGTGTATGATGAAAAGGTTACTAGACAAGAATCAACCAAGGAATATGTTTACAAACAAGTTAGAACTCAAGAGACTATTATATCACTCTATGATGACTTAGTTAAACAAAACTGGAATGCTATATATGGTACAGATGATGTGGATCATACGTTTGATATATTTTTGGAAATATTTACCAACAAGTATAACAAAAACTGTCCAGTGAGACAAATTAATATTAAGAATAAATCTGTAAAGCATCCATGGATAACTAAGGGTTTATATAATGCGTGTAGGAAAGAAAAACACCTTATATATAAAATTTATTAAACTAAGAACTGAGGAAGCCGAATCCCGATATAAAACGTATAAAAACAAATTGACAGGAATATTAAGAGCGGGCAGGAAATTACACCATACCAATTTATTACACAATAACAAAAGTAATATTAAAAGTATTTGGGATATATTAAATAGTATAATAAAAGGAAAGAATGTAGGTAATGCATATCCACACTATTTTATTGATAAGAACAGTGAAAATTATACTTAAAATCAAGTTGTGGAGAATTTCAATAGTTATTTTGTAAATGTTGGACCAGAGCTAGCTGCAAATATCCCAGAGTGCAGTCTTAAGTCACTGATAAAAATGAACTCCAAGACCATGTTTTTATCTGGGGTTACGGAATCAGAAATCTTAGACGTGGTTAACAACTGTAAAAACAAAACGTCTATCGATTGTTTTTATATCGATATGGTACTAGTTAAGCAAATTATAAATAGCATTGTGAAACCATTGACCTACAAATGTAATCTATCATTTCGAACTGGCAAATTTCCAAATCAAATGAAAATAGCAAAAATTATACCAATATACAAAAATGGAAATAAGCACATTTTTACAAACTATATCTCTGCTTCCTCAGCTCTCTAAAATATTAAAGAAACTTTACAATAAAAGACTAGAACAATTTGTAGATAAACATAAATTGATTAATGGAAGTCAATATGGTTTTCATTTCATTTCGGATATCAAAGCGGCGCTGCCTAGAGCGGCTGCCTTTTCCAGCAGCTGCCCTGTTGTTTTATTGTCTGCTCCTATCTTCGGTGTTTTTTCTTCCCGTTTTGACAACTACACTATGGATTACTTCTATCCTATGGACATGGGTTTCAACGCACAAGAAATGCGTGTATTTCAACTCCTTGCCCTGAGGAATTCTCGTGCCGGCGTGATGAAGGGGCCCATGGTGGAAGAAAAGCCGAAGCTAGCGAAGCGGCTAGCGGCGTTATAAGTCTTCGGTACCATCCGTAATCATGGTAAATGCGAACTCACGACCAAATAGGATCATCGAGTGCTTTTTGAAAACATCGAAGCGCACAGGGAGCGCAGTTGCTGTGTTTTGCGGAAACGTGGCTCACGTTTAGCATTCCGGACGCTAACGTGTAGCCACCCGGAGCCACCTGGAGAAATCCGGCTTCAACGTCGCTAAACAGAGACATGAAAGCCGGGGGGAATCGGAGAGGAGGCGGACTTGCTAACACGAGGTGGTGTATCCCTGGATTCTCACAAAGAAAAGATTTCCATCTGCCGCAGGAATGTCGAACTTTTGGACTGGCGTGACGTCATCCACTCCGCTACAAGCACCCTCGGGCATCATGTTAATCTGTTAATAAACAACGGGGTAGACTGCTGGAAGTGTGAATTTCCCTACGGGGATGAATAAAGTATATATCTATCTATCTATCTATCTATCTATTTCAATTTGGTTTCAGAGCAAACAGATCAGCAACAATGGCTATTATTAATGCAGTAGAAGAAATCACCCATAGCATAGAAAAAAAGAGATACGAAGTCGGAGCATTTATTGACCTAAAAAAAGCATTTTATTACCATTAATCATAATATACTATTAAAAAAACTGGAAAGATATGGCATCAGGGGTTTGGCTTTGCAATGGATTCAAAGTTATTTGGCAGGGAGGAAGCAATATGTAAAAATGGGAGAGTTGTCATCTGAATACTTGGACATCTGTTGTGGAGTACCACAGGGACCTGGGTCCAAAGTTATTTAATTTATATATTAACGATGAATTTAATGTTTCACTATTGAAAATAGTAATATTTGCAGACGACAAGAACATTTTCTATTCAAATGATAACTGTGAATTTCCCTGCGGGGATGAATGAAGTATCTATCTATCTATCTATCTATCTATCTATCTATCTACTATATTGAGTTGGTAACCTGTATTAATCGTCAATTAATTAACCTAAAAGTATGGATGGATATAAATAAATTATCTTTATATTTAAATAAAACCAAAGTAATATTCTTTGGTAAACGCAAGGCAAATCAAGATTCAGAAGTAAAAATGGATGGTGCTGCAATAGGCACTGTATCAGAAATTAAGTTTTTAGGGGTCATAATAGACAATAAATTAAGCTGGAAAACATACATCAGACACATACAAACTAAAGTATCTAATAGCATTTCAATAATTAATAAAGCCAAATTCATTTTAAACTACAATGCATTGTATTTATTATATTGTTCTCTAGTTCTGCCATACTCAACATATTGTGCAGAAGTCTGGGGCAATAATTACAAAAGTTCACTACAGCCCCTTTTTATCCTCCAAAAACGTGCCATTAGAACCATACACAGGGTAAAATATCGAGATCATACTAATATTTTATTCCTGCAGTCCAAATTATTAAAATTAGATGATTTAGTAAAAAATTTCACTGCACAACTGCTATTTAAGGTCAACAAAAACATAGTGCCAGAAAACATCCACAAATTATTCATTCGGAAAGAAGAAAATTATAATTAAAGGGGCTGTAGTGAATTCATGATCCCAAAGGTGAGAACCACCAGGAGAAGTATGTGTGTGTCTGTGTGCGGAGTCAAGCTCTGGAACGGTTTGCAAGACGAGATCAAACAATGTCCAACCATTCACTTGTTCAAATTTAAATACAAAAAAACGTTCATGGCGGAATACAAAGATGAAGAAAATCGGGTATGAGTGATACGAGATTGGGAATAGTGCGTCTAGAATTATGATTAACTTTGTGTTATTGTTACTGTTGTTATATCGTAACTGTTATTATTAATATCATTACAATGGTTGTTATATAATTGGTGTGTTTAATAGGGAAGATGAAGGGGTAGGGAATATAAGCATTTGCTTCTGACTACCCCTTTTCAAACATATTATGTGATATTATTTTGTTGATGAGTTATTGTTTTTGTTCTGTTTTTATTTTAATGTTCGAATAAAGTTTTCATTCATTCATTCATTCATAGTGTTCTTGTAGTATTTATTTTGTATTTTTGTAGATCAGTATAACTTTAGTTCTGTTTTTTTAGTTATTTTGAGGCATTTCTGCAGTAGTTTTTTGTTTCTATTTTCATAGTAGTATTTTCTTAGTATTTCTGTTGTGTTTTTGTTTTATTTTGATGATAATTTTTTTTGTACATCTGTAGTAGTTGTTGTTGTATTTTTGTAGTATTACAGTGGTTTTATGATATGAGTATTTTGTAACACTTGTGTAGTGTTATTTTTGTAGGATTGCTTTTGTACTATTTAGTATTTCCATCATATATTTTTGTTGTATATCTGTAGTATTTCTGTAATATTTTTATAGTACAGTATTACTGTAATTTGATTTCCAGTCCTGTGTGCCTCCTTTTGCCGTATTTCCATTGTATATTTTTTAATATTGCCATAAGTGCTGTTTGTGTGCTGGCCTGGAGAAGGCTGAGCGCCACCAGGGTGTACTTGCCCAAGACACATCTTAGGAGATTGTGACCCTATGCCCCATGTGGTTAAGGGATAACCCATTTGTGTGTGCACTGCATGTCTGAATGGACACGTCACTGATATTTAGAGCAGAGAAACTACTCTCTGTTAACACAATATTTTCGTTTTTTTTGTACATTAACGTATATTTGATAGTATATATCAAAAATCATAACTCACACACAATTTTTATTAATTATGTGTAAATTAACCGCTTCTGGGGGTTTCCTAGGGGTTGTGGGGGCAGCTCTGCAAGGGAAGTAAACAAACCAACACACAGCCATGTGCTGAGACATACATAAGCATTAACAACTCTGGATATTTGAATTAATTAGATGTTCTAATGGACGCTTAAAGTTTTAATTATCAATACTTTTGGGGGTTTTGATTGATTAGAAAGATGTTCTCAGGGTTTTCCCTTGGAGCTGGCTTGTCTTTAGTCACTGTAACCCAGTGTTTTTCTTTCAGTAGTGTAGTAGGATTTCTGTAGCAGTAATGTAGTTGTATTTTGTGATATTTAGTCGTATTTTTGTGTGTGGTGTCACCCTGACCCGAGTGACATGGCCACTTTCTTGTGTCCCGTTTCATCTGGAGGGACGAAAGCATGAACAACTAGGTGCAGAGGTGCCTAACTTGTTTAGGTGTTTGGGCATTTGGGTTGGCCATGGTCCAAAAAATTCTGTGTCTTTTGCTATTTTTTTCCCTTTCATTTTCTTTGTTATTGTATGTGTTTGTCTTGCTGTCGGTCACCCCTCTTGAGGGATATGACCAAGGTAGATAGATAGATAGTATTTTTGTAGTATTTCTGTGGTAGGGGTCTGTGCAGCCCTTTAAGACTTTTTGTGGTTAAGGGGTTATACAAATAAACATGACTCTTTAAAAGTACATTGTTTAATATTTGACCACTAGATTGCACTGTATTGTCTATTGCAAAGGAAAATTTGTGCCAAATGAGGACAGAGTAGCAGCAAGATGCTAGACAAACATGGCTGTGATTACCGTATTTTCCACACTATAAGGCGCACCTAAAAGTCTTATTTTTTTTCTAAAGCTGACCATGCCCCTTATAATACAGTGCGTCTTATTTATGGATCAACATTTAAGCACAAGGTCTCGCAACTTACGCAACAGCCGCCGACTCGATTTTACCCCGAACGTGGAGTAGTCCGCGGTGTATGCTGGGATATATATACCGGCGTTTCATTGGCTAACCAATGTGTCAATCATCATTTGAATCGATCACTATTGGTTAAAGTTATTTGGAGCCTCGGATAGGCTAGAGGGCCGAAACAAACCCTGCAATTGGCCAAAAAGATGTGTCAATCATCCGTTAAATTGATCGCTATTGGCTAAAGTTATTCGGAGCCTCGGATTGGCTAGATGGCCAAAACAAACCCTGCAATTGGCCGAGTTTAGCAATGGCGTAGCAAGCTTAGCAAGCTTGCTAAAGTACACCATAAAGAAACATGTTTTATTAGTCTGTATTTGCAAATAATTTACTCTCCTGGATTTACTTCACTCACGGTTGTAAGAAGACCATGATTGCGTATCATTATTGAACGTGAGAACTTAGGTGAGCTATGCGGCTTTATATTTTCCCGGTATCTTGTTTTAGAACGATCTTGATGTTGCTGTGATGAGTTGAGTGAATTAAACTCAATTCCAAGGGTTTATTGTCATATGCACAGTAAAGTTGCGAGCGAAAAAGAAATACGTTTCTACAACACGTATTTGCTTCTTTGCAAGCTTTGGGAATCTTAAGGGGGTAATCAGTTGGACTGAATCATTTGACTGTTTTGTCGACATTCCCATTGTAGCGCCTTATAATCCGGTGCGCCTTATCTATGGAAGATATAGGACCATAAACTATTTTTTGGGGGTGCGCCCTATAACCCGGTGCGCCCTATAGTGCGGAAAATACGGTACTAGGTAAGGATTCCGCTAAATTTCTCCAACTATGAATATTTAGAAAGAATAACATTTGTATGATAGTTCATGTATTTCTGCATATTATTCAAATGTTTTTTCCCAAATGAAGCAGGCATAAATATTACACATTGTCTCTATGGAAATATGCTATTTATCTAATGAGGTAGATGCAAAATTATTTTTGGTGCTATGATTTGAAAAAAAATGTACTGGTATTTAAAATATTCATTAAATATTTAGCATGCCATGCAATTTTCATTAATTTGACTAGTTTTTTATTCATGTTAGAACAAAAACTTTCTGAGAAGTATAGTAAAATAAAACAATTCCAATCTGCATCATTTCTTTCAAGGTACGTATGTTATCATTTTAACAATGTCTTTGATATTATTAGAATAAAATGTTTTCAATGAACAAAATGATCTGGAATCTGCCATATAATTTGTTTGATTTAAGTGTGAAAATTTTTCATTTTACTCGAAAAAATGGTTAAAAATATAACAAAGGGAAAAATTACAAAGTGCATAATTTTTGCCAGTGTAAATATTTCAGAATACTGGCCTACCTTTGCCTCTTATGTATTTTCTTTTACCCAAAGCCCTCAAAGACTCATTTCTCTTATTTGAATGCTTTTATTTTTGAGGGTTTCTCCATTTTTGTGCTTTTCAATTTAATTCTTTGACACAACCCCTCTGAAAAAGAAATCTGTTTGCATCCCCCCGTCTTTTACCATGCTAAATCTACGCCTTATGGCACATTTTTGAAAAAAAAAAACCAAACAAACAGCAACACTCAAGCGTCTTATCAGCGTGGTTGGGTTGTTATTTCTTTGAGTGACAGTATAATTTATTTGGCTTCATGCTGTCTGCTGCCAACATGTTTAACATAGAAAGCACACCAGTCTCTGCTCGTCTCCCTCTGTGGTCGCAGTGAAATGCTACTCACGCTTTGTCTAACTTCCTCGTCCTAGATTTGGTTTGTCCTTTTGCCTGGTCTCTCTTCACCTGTCACCATATCCATATCAAGTCAAGTCATGTTTATTTATTTAGCCCTTAAGATTCTCAAAGGGCTGCACAGACCACAGATTATTGCAAACAAACTGTTATTACACCACTCCTCGATCTAAAACCTTCCCGAAGGCAAGGAAAAACTCAAAAACCTCAACATGAGGAAAATGAAGAAACCTTGAGAAAGGACAGCACATGAGGTAATCCCCCTTCCAGGATGACCAGGCTGCAAGAGAAGTTGTATTAACAATTAAATGAAATGATCTGCATTTATATAGCACTTTTCAAGTCAATGACTTCCCAAAGCGCTTTACAGCTTCACATTTACCAATAGCGGCCTTGTATTGCAGCCATGTAAGACGCTAACCTGCTTATTGGGGGTATTAGGGGTTCAGTGTCTTACCCAAGGACACTTCGACATGATACACGGACAAGCCGGGATTCGAACTAGGATCCCTTGATCCCAAGACAAGCGCTCTACCTCCTGACCTACTGCCGCCACAATAAATGCTAAATATTTTTTTCGAGGGGTAACTTAAAGGGTTTTCCAAAAAAAATTGTATATACTATTATTATTAATATTATTATTGTTATTATTATTATTAAAAAATATAGTCAAAAAGGACCTCACCTTCGGCTAACTACTAGGTCAGAGGTGATAAGTGTGTGACTGGTAAGGAGACACCTAGATTGCGTGGTGGGAACAACTTTACCACTGCCACATGGAACGTTCGTCCCTTGAACGAAGAGGGAAAGTTAAAACAACTCATCTACAAGATCAAATGATACTCTTGAGTCTATGTAAGACCAAAATAAATAACTTCGCAAGCATGAGAACTGATGAGGACCGTGTTTTTGAATACAGTAGAGAAGCTAACAAGCCAGTGTATTGTGTCGGATACTTGGTGCACGAAAACCTCAAAGCTCTGTATTAGGATGTTGCCCAATCTCAAGAAGGCTCATCACAATATGCCTCAGTGCCTTGCCGTTCAACATCACTGTCATCTAGGCCTATGCAACCTTAAAACAGTGACAAATAAACTGAGGACGTTTATGCCCACACATTATAGACAAAACACCAAAGAAAGATATCCTCATCCTTCAAAGCGACTGGAGCGCCGAAATTGGTGTGAACGCTCATTGAGACTGGATTGGCAGGAAACGAACAGGTATGCAGAGATCTTGTTGATCGCCTGGACAAAGCATCAAGCCAGCCAAAGTAGAATAGAATAGAATAGAATAGACCTTTATTGTCATTGTTACAAAACGGGTTGAACATATTGTGACAACGAAATTGGGCGTGGCACTCCAGTTTTACATTTGACAGTGAGGTTAAAAGAAAACAAAGTATCACCACAAACAATGCCATCAACCACAAGCGCTTCATATCAGAAGAGGGCTCAGAACCAGAAATCATGGCCAGGATAGCTGAAACCACAGCCGCACTTGCCAGACTTAAACTCATCTGAAGGGACAAGAACATAGCAGTGAAATCAAAGATCCTACTCATGCAGGCGCTGGTTACTTCCATCTTCCACTACCCTTGCAAGAAAATCCAGGCCTTGGAGATGCAATGCTATAAGAACCTTCTAGGCATCAAGCTACTTAGTCCATGTGACAAAACAGCGCGCAACACTATCAGAGGCCACATTGGACCCTACGAAAAACTGTTGCCCTGCCTTGTCCTTCAGTGTCACTTGCCTTGCACATCTGGTCAAGCAAGCAATAGTCTCAAGTTCCGTGATTCAGGCATCTATATTCCGCTATTTCCCTTCCTAGCTACTCATGTTAGCTGCTAAGGTTGTTGTTATGACTGGTTCTGCGTTTTCAATATGTTGGAATTGTTTTGTGGTCCTTCTTTGTCCTTCAGTGTCACTTGTCTTGCACACTTGGCCAAGCATGTGATGGTCATATGCTGCGTCCCATTCTTCTTAATTTCACTCGCTATTTGCCCTGGTCACTCGGTTTTGTTCGTTCACGTAAAAAATGGGATGTGTCCCAATACTCTCAAGACCGGGGGAGAAGTGCCCTCAACCCACAAAATAACCACTTCAGATCGAGGGAGGTCGGTACCTGACTTGGAGCGAAGTGACTACCCTCTGTCAGGGCTCCAGCGTTCCTCTGTGGAGAGAGGAGAGCCTTCCAGAAGGACAACCATCTCTGCAGCAATCCACCAATCAGGCCTGTATGGTAGAGTGGCCAGACGAAAGCTACTCCTTAGTAAAAGGAACATGGAAGCCCGTCTGGAATTTGCCAAAAAGCACCTGAATGACTCTCAGACCATGAGAAACAAAATTCTCTTGTCTGATGAGACAAAGATTGAACTCTTTGGTGTGAATGCCAGGCGCCATGTTTGGAGGAAACCAGGCACCGCTCATCACCAGGCCAATACCATCCCTACAATGAAGCATGGTGGTGGCAGCATCATGCTGTGGGGATGCTTTTCAGCAGCAGGAACTGGCAGACTAGTCAGGATAGAAGGAAAAATGAATGCAGCAATATATAGAGATATCCTGGATGAAAACCTGCTCCAGAGCGCTCTTGACCTCAGGCTGGGGCGAAGGTCAATTTTTCAGCAGGACGACGACCCAAAGCACACAGCCAAGATCTCAACAGATTGGCTTCCACTCCGTGAATGTCCTGGAGTGGCCCAGCCAGAGTCCAGACTTTAATCCGATCGAACATCTCTGGAGAGATCTGAAAATGGCTGTGCACAAACGACTCCCATCCAACCTGATTTTGCTTGAGACTTATTGCAAAGAAGAATGGGCAAAACTGCCTAAAGATAGGTGTGCTAAACTTGTGAGATCATATTCAAAAATACTTGAGGCTGTATTTGCTGCCAAAGGTGGATCAACAAAGTATTAAGCAAAGGCTGTGAATACTTATGTAAATGTGATTTCTTAGTTTTCTATTTTTAATCAATTCAAAAAGGTAAAAAAAAAATACCTTTTTCACATTGTCATAATGAAGTATTTTATGTAGAATTTTGAGATAAGAGATCAAATTAATAAAATTTGGAATGAGGCTGTAACATAACAAAATGTAGAAAAAGTCAAGCGCTGTGAATTGATTGGAGACACAGAAAAGGTGATGAGCTGTCAGGCGATCCTTAATAACACAGCTGTTAGCGCTCATTTTCAATGTTGCACGGACTCTCCAACTGCCACACAACAGGTTGAGACTCGACTTGTTTACATATGATGCAACCCTTAACTGTCAATAACCAGAACCAGATCAGAACCCAATCGCGTAACGTTCTCACACAAGCCTTTTATTTTACGGGAAATAGGGAGTCATGCACGTTAGGCAGCTGGTCTGGCGTGAAAAGACAGGAAGCCAGAGACCGGACAGATCGGGTCGATACCAGACAGGACGGGACAGACAGGATAGATAACAAATCAGGATATCAAAAATAAACAAGAGAAACTAGACGGGAACGAAAACTGGAGAAAATAATTGGCGGGGCCAATTGGGCACCATGGCAACCGCTACAGAACCCCCCCCCTCAAGGGCGGTCTCCAGAAGCCCCCCCTTCCAAAAAGACAACAACAAAAAACAGTGCTCCGAGTGTGGTCTGATGCCCCACTTCAGCCTGCGGAGGTGTGGCAAAAAGCCGCACCCGGAAGAGGCTGAGCAGTCAAGCAGGCATCGCAGGCCGGCAGACAGGCGTCGTGCTCGGCGGGCACACTGACGAGTCGGGCAGGCAGACGGACAACCCAGGCAGGCGGACGTGCAGGCAGACCGACAACCCAGGCAGGCGGACGTGCAGTTAGACAGATGAGCCGGGCAGGCAGACATGCTGGCAGACAGACGACGCAGGCGGACGAGCAGGCAGACGGACGAGCCGGGCAGGCGGACGTACAGTCAGACGGACGAGCCGGACAGGCGGGTCGACCGGCGGGCAGACTGACGAGTTGGGCAGACAGACGGACAACCCAGGCAGGCGGACGTGCAGGCAGACGGACGAGCCGGGCAGGCCGACGTGCAGGCAGACGGGCGAGCCAGGCAGGCAAAAATGCAGGCAGACGGACGAGCCAGGCAGGCAGACGTGCAGGCAGACGGATGAGTCAGGCTGGAAGACGGACGAGCCAGGCAGGCAGACAGATGGGTCAGGCAGGCAGGCGGACAATTCAGACAGGCAGACGGACGATTCATGCAGGCAGACGGGCACAGCAGGCCGGCCGACGTGTGCGGCGGAGAGGCCAATGTGTGCGGCAAAGAGGCCGACGGGGACCTCAGACAGATCGGCGCCAAATTTACCCGAAACACCAATTCGAGGCACAGCAATTCCCATGGCTGACAAGTCTGTGGGCCGAACGATTGGGAAACGCGACAGCACAGCAGTAAGCTTAGCTAATTTCTACTGCTGACGCCGCATGATCTGTTCACTTTGCTGGAACAGGAGCTGAAGTGCGGTGACGTCGCTTGACAGTCGCCAGACTTCGCCCTCTGTCCGGTGCAACTGTTGCAGGGTGGAGGGAGTTTCCAGCTCTGCGCTGCGTCCATTTTGTGGTCAGTCCGTACTGTCAAGAACTACAACCGGATCAAGACCCGATCGTGTGACGTTCTCACGCAAGCCTTTTATTTTACGGGGAATGGAGAGTCATGCACGTTAGGCAGCCGTTCTGGCGTGGAAAGACAGGAAGCCGGAGACCGACGAGAGCGATTCCAATTGCCTGAGTTGATATCGGACAGATGGGGTAGATACCGGACAAGACGGGACGGACAGGATATATAACGAATCAGGATATCAAAAATAGGAGAAACTAGACAGGAACGAAAACTGGAAAAAATATTTTTTCTCTTTTTTTATTTTTCTCTCTTTCTCTTTAATTGTATCACTCTTTGATTTCTTTCTCTCTTTCTCCATTTCCATGTCTCTCTTACTCTTTTTCTCTCTACTCCCATGAGAGTGTATGTCCTACCATGTGGCCTCAGAGCTCAAATGAGTTTCACACCTCTGCAGTGCAGGAAAAAAACGTTGCCATCCCTGATCGCAAGTACGACGGGGTGGTTGTTTGGGTCACTGGTTAAATTTTAATAATAAAAACAAGGTTGCTGACAAAATAAATGCGCCTGGGCAGAGATAGACGGAGTCGACTCACGTGGAGGTGAGTAAGTGATGGGTTCAATGGTGCCTAATGTAGCAGAGTAAGAGTACAGTTTCTTCTTCACAAATCTAATCAAGGAAAAGTAAAAAGCATAGTGATTTAATAAGACTCCTAGAAGACCAGAATGTCCCAAAACTTACTTCAGTAAATGTAAGAGAGGAAATGTAATGGCTCACCTAGAATTGTTACTAGGGTATTATTACACATTGTCACTTTAAAGAGATATTTAAAGAATTATTGTTTTCCGTATTAAATGTATTGTTGAAGTTGTGTGTAATAGCAAGTTTTTTGAAGGTACTGGTTGGGTGATGCTTGCATGGCAGTGCTCGCCTGCTTCACGCAGATGTATTTTATTTACTCCCTTGGTGCGAACATTCAATCATCCTGACGCTGATGGCACTGGACCGGCTGGCAGCCATTTATGACCTATTAGGCTACCCGACGCTAGTTAGCAACACAACCTTGATGATACTGTGCAGCGTTTCCTGGGTGATTTCCCCCCATTCTGGATGGTTTCTATTATCATAAAAGCCTTTGTGCTGCCCTATTGTGGATCTCGGGTCATCCCCTAGTGCTTCTGCAACCACTTCAGCATCACCAGGCTCAGCTGCAACCAATTGCAGGTGTGCATATAAAATTTAAGGGGTTGGAAAACCCCAAAATTTTACCCCTGTGCAGAAATTGGGCTCATTTAAAAGAAAACAGTTTGTATAAATACTACGACCATAAAAATACAGTAATACAGTACTATGAAAATACAACAGAAATATACTACAAAACAAAATATCAAATTTTATGCCTTATATATTATTTTGCTTTGTGAGTGTTTAAAAAACAATTTGATAAAAGTTATCTATATAAAGAAATATAACATGTAGATGTCTGCATGTATATTTATTCATAAATGAAAAAATGGGATAGGTCTCTAGGACTGTCCCCTCTCCAACATATTAAAACCCAATGTTATCCCTGACTTCAAAAAATTGAGCACCCCTGTCTTAAAGGGATAGTGTAATATTAGACCACTATATGTAATTGTATTTTTTCATGCAACCATAAATGAGTGTTAAGCACAATGAAGAATACAAACCAGAGTGACCAAACCACACCACACTCTTAATTTGCCTTTCACAGGCATTTTGGTTTTTAAGGGTAAACTAAGCAGCAAGGTTGACAATCATGTCAGCTCCCTTTTCCTGAGGGTCAAGTAAAATGAAATACCAAGGCCCCTCGTTACTTGGCGTTTCGGTTATCGCTGGTTCATCTCTTTGCGGATTTTTAATTGAATTGTCTTTATGGTCATTGATATCATTGTATTGTTTATTTTGTTCATACAGAGAGCACACAGCTATCATAAGGGGCAGGTTGGGTGGGCATGGCTGTCTATGTGTGAAACTGTGATTGACTGACAACATACGGCAACCTAACAGCCAGGGAGGGCGGGGACAAAAGTCAAAGTCTCCGAAGCAAAACAAATTGAGAAGGGTCCGCTAGTTGTTAGAGACTTGTTACATTGGAAAGAAATTAATATAATTATAATTATAATTATAATAATAACAATAATAATCTCCATGATCTGCTACCTTATCGTGGTGGAGTTAGTGTCATAGTGATCCCAGGAGCTATCTTGTCGGTGGCTTTAAGCCCCTGGTAGGGTCACCCATGGCAAACAGGATCTAGGTGAGTGGCCAGACAAAACACAGATCAGAAAACCCCTCATGAAGAGGAAAAACATTGGTTCACAATTTCCCTCGCCCGGTCGCGGGTTACCGGGGCCGCCTTCTGGAGCCAGGCCTGGAGGTGGGGTCCGCTGGCGAGCGTCTGGTGGCCGGGCCTTTGCTCATGGGGTCCGACCGGGCACAGCCTGAAGGGACGACGTGGGACCATCTTCCCATGGGCTCACCACCTGTAGGAGGGGCGAAAGGAGTCAGGTGCGTAGAGAGCTGGGTAGTGGCCAAGGGAGGGGTCCTTGTCGCGACGATCCCTGGCTACAGAAACTGGCTTTTGGGACATGGAATGTTACCTCTTTGGCAGAGAAGGAGCCCGAGTTGGTGTTTGAGTTTGAGAAGTTCCTACTCACCTCCACGCACGGCTTGGCCTCTGATAGCAGTCCTCTCGAGAGGGGTTGGACTCTCTTCCACTCTTGAGTTGCCCGTGGTGAGAGGCGTTAGTTGTTCCACGGCTCAGCGCCTGTATGTTGGGGTTCACCCCGGTAGACAAGAGGGTAGCTAACCTCCGCCTTCGGGTGGAGGGACGGGTCCTGACTGTTGTTTGTGCTTATGCACCAAATAGCTGTTCAGAGTACCCACCCTTCTTGGAGTCCTTGAAGGATGTGCTTGAGAGCGCGCACCCTGGGGACTCCCTCGTACAGCTGGGAGACTTCAATGCTCATGTGGGCAATGACAGTGAGACCTGGAGGGGCGTGATTGGGAAAAACGGCCCCCCTGACCTTAAACCAGAGTGGTGTTTCGTTATTGGACTTCTGTGCATGTCATGATTTGTCCATAACGAACACCATTTACGGATATAAGTGTGTCCAGATGTGCACTTGGCACCACGACACCCTAGGCTGTAGTTCGACTTTGTCGTCGTTTCGTCGAACCTGCGGCAGCATGTTCTGGGCACTTGGGTGAAGAGAGGAGCGGAGCTGTCAACTGATCACCATCTAGTGGGGGAAGATGCCGGTCCGACCCGGCAGACCCAAGCGTGTTGTGAGGGTCTGTTGAGAACGGCTAGCAGAATCTCCTGTCAGAAGAAGTTTCAATTTACACCTCCGGCAGAACCTTGCCCATGTCCAGAGGGAGGCGGGGGACATTGAGTCCGAGTGGACCATGTTCCGCGCCTACATTGTCTGCAGCAGTAAGGTAGTCGGTGCCTGCCGCGGCGGCAACCCTCAAACCCGTTGGTGGTCACCGGCGGTGAGGTATGCCGTCAAGCTGAAGACAGAGTCTTATCGGGCCTTCCTAGCCTGTGGGACTCTGGAAGCAGCTGGCAGGTATTAGCTGGCCAAGCGGAATGCGGCTTTGGCGATTGCCGAGGCGTCTTCTGCGTCTTAGGGGGGCGAAGCGGAGTGCCATAGACACTGTGTATAGTGGCGATGGGGCGCTGCTGACCTCGACCTGGGACATTGTGAATCGGTGGGCGGAGTACTTGGAAGACCTCCTCAATCCCACCGACACGTCTTTCTCAGCTCAGAGGTGGTCAAAAAGCTCCTCGGTGGCAGGGCCCCGGAGTTCATTAAGGCTCTGGATGTTGCGGGCGTGTCATGGTTGACACGCCTCTGCAACATCGCGTGGACATCGGGGACAGTGCCTCTGGACTGGCAGACAGGGATGATGGTTCCCCTCTTTAAGAAGGGGGACCGGAGATTGCGTTCCAACTACAGGGGAATCACACTTCTCAGCCTCCCTGGTAAGGTCTATTCAGGGGTACTAGAGAGGAGGGTCCGCCAGGAGGTTAAATCTCAGATTCAGGCGGAACAGTGTGGTTTTCGTCCTGGCCGTGGAACACTGGACCAGCTCTACACTCTGCAGGGTCCTTGAGGGTGCATGGGAGTTTGCCTGTCCGGTCTACATGTGTTTTGTAGACTTGGAAAAGGCATTCGACCGTGTTCCTCTGGAGGCCCTTTAGGGGGTGCTTCGGGAGTATGGAGTACCACACAGTCTTATCCGGGCAGTGCGGTCCCTGTATGCCCGGTCTGGTCCGCATTGCTGGGAGTAGGTCAGACTCGTTCCCGGTGGGTGTTGGACTCCGCAAGGGCTGCCCCTTGTCACCGATTCTGTTCATAATTTTTATGGACAGAATTTCTTGGTGCAGCCTTGGTGGAGATGGAGTACGGTTTGGGGGCCTAACCATTGCGTCACTGCTTTTTGCAGATGAGATGGTGCTGTTGGCTTGTTCAGGCCGTGATCTTCAGCTCTCGCTGGAGCGATTCGCAGCCGAGTGTGAAGCAGCCGGGATGAGGATCAGAACCTCTAAGTCCGAGACCATAGTACTCAGCCAGAAAATGGTGGCATTCTTCCTCCGGGTTGGGGATGAGATCTTGCCCCAAGTGGGGGAAATGACACCCATTGCAAAATATGTCAGTTAAGTGCAGAGTTAACTAATGTGACATCATTTGGGAATAAGCTGACAATGAGTCTTTTTTTTTTTTTTTTTCTGGCTCGAATAGTATCTTGGGGTCTTGTTCACGAGTGATGGTAGGATGGAACGGGAGATCGACAGACGGGTCGGTGCAGCGTCTGCCGTCATTCGGACCCTGTACCGGTCCGTCGTGGTGAAGAGGGAGCTGAGCCGAAAGGCAAAGCTCTTGATCTGCGTTCCTGCCCTCACCTATGGTCATGAACTTTGGGTTATGACCGAAAGAACACGATCGCGGATACAGGTGGCCGAAACGAGTTTCCTCCACAGGGTGTCTGGGTTTTCCCTCAGACATAAGGTGAGAAACTCAGTCATCCGGGAGGGACTCTGTGTAGAGCCACTGCTCCTCCGCATTGAGAGGAGCCAGTTAAGGTGGCTCGGGCATCTGATAAGGATGCCTCCCTTGGGAGGTGTCCCGGGTATGTCCCACAGGCAGGAGGCCCCGGGAGCGACCCAGGACACGCTGGAGAGACTAGATAGATAGATAGATAGATACTTTATTCATCCCCAAAGGGAAATTCACATTTCCAGCAGCATCCCTTCGCTGAGAACAGTACGTCTCTCGGCTGGCATGGTAACACCTCGTGATTCCGTAGGATGAGCTGGAGGAGGTGGCTGGGGATAGGGACGATTGGGCATCCCTTATAAGGCCCCTGCCCCTACGACTTGATCCCAGATAAGAGGAAGACGATGGATGAATGGATAATAATAGTAATAATAATTATAATAATAATAATATATTTTACATTAAAGTGCCTTTCAGGTCACCCAAGGTTGCTGTACACAGAATATCAAACAATAATAAAACAAGCAATCAATAAACTCCAAATAAAAACAAAGTAACTTAAAAAAGGGGGGTGTGGTATGAGAGGCAAGAAATTATAATTAGGCAAATCTGAAGAGGTGAGTTTTGAGTTGGGATTTAAAGGTAGACTGCTGGTGGGCTGGCGGGATTTCCGGAGGTCTGGTGGTGATGAGTTCCAGAGCTGAAGGGCAGAGTGGCTGAAACCTCTGCAATCCATGGAGACGAGACGGGTAGCAGATACAGTGAGATGGGGGAGAAGAAACAGGGTTCTGCCACATTTTCCACAGCCAAATTCAAGCACTTATAAAGCACTTTCGATTTTAACTTTTTACAAGCTGAACAAATTTAAAGAGGTACAGCACAAAATCCCTGAAAATTCATAACAATAAAAACAAAGTTGAAAACATTAACTCATCAGTGCTTTAAATGCAAAACAAATAATGAATAACATTTCCATTTTAACCAATTTATCCAATGATGGCCACTTTTTTAATTAAGTGGATGGTATAAACTGACATGATTTTTGTTTGCTGACAAAGTTTGTTATTGTGTTCAAGTTGCGTTAAGAGAGAACGCAGGTTTGGCACAGTGCTACAGCTAGGCTAACAACTCTCTTATGCTACCCCTGCAGAGCCTGTATAACACTAAGGCCAGATCCATTAACCATGAAACTGAGTTACAAACTGTAGGAAACAACTACATTTTAGACGGTTGTATTTGATTCATCGCGAAGACCTGGCTCAAACCAAGGTTACCCAATTCTAGCATAAAGCTAGCCAGCTGCTCTCAAAATCCCCTCTTGCACTAAAAAAACTCTCAGATTTGATTTCCCCCTATGTTCCTGCACGGACCCTCCACTCTGAAAATGCCGGTCTACTTGTGACTCCGAGAGAAAAGAAGTCTGCAGGCTCGAGAGCGTTCTCCATCCGGGCCCCGGTGCTGTGGAATGCGCTCCCTCCGGAGATAAGATTTGCAACCTCAGTGGAAGTTTTGAAATCTAGACTTAAGACACACTTCTATTCAAAAGCGTATGATTGATGCCCACCTCATATTTTGTATTGTCCTGTCTTTTTCCCACTGCCTGGCTGGTCGTGATACGAAGGAGAAGGACGATATGAGATGAGTCAGCGGACCAGCATCTGACCTGAAGCATGTCAACGCCTGCATTGACCAGCTTGCAGAGATGAGAAGCTGCGTCGTTGCTGTTATGGACTTTCTGGAATAGTTAACTGGCTGGGGACGTCTATGCTGTCATGCACTTTCCAGACAAATTTCAACATGTTACCTAGTGTTCTCTTTGATTGATGTCTACTATGTTTGTGTACTGTAACTCAATGCTAAATCTATTCCACCCTGGTCATCCTGGAAGGGGGATTATCACTTGTGAGGCCCCTTCTTAAGGTTTCTTTTCTCTTCACGCAGAGGTTTTGAGTTTTTCCTTGCCCGCATGTTTGTTTAAAATCAGGTGTAAATGTAATCCTGTGCAGTTATTTGAGACATTTTTGCGATTAAGGGCTATATAAATAAATGTGACTTGACTTGAATAAAAGAAACCCTCTGATTTTGTTGTAATTTGTATAACAATAAAGACCATTTATTCAAGTGCAATTCTGTGTTCTGTGTTATCATTTGTAGATCTATAGTTGCAATTTTGTTCCATTTGTATATTCTCAGTTGGTAATGATGTCATCTTGAAGTTTTCCCCCTGGGGGCTTTGATAAAAGTGCGAAGCTACTTGCCAAATTTTGACTTTTTGTGGGCAGTTTTGGTCCCCATTAACTGTGATAACAGGAATCTTTTGGGAACTTTGTTTTTTTTTTGCATAGTACTTCATCATAACAATAGTTCTAGTTTTTTAATGAGTTTTTACCACCTTAATGCGCTAAATAATACACAATGCACCTTCAAGATACTATGCCGAGAGCAGGCAAAATACAGCCCACCAGGCTTTTTAATCATGTGTTCTGAAATTCCTTCCAGCCAAATGAAACGTCTAACGCACAACGCTGATAGCAATTTGTAGTACTTACAATTTACTTTTTCATTTTGTATCTTTAATCGTTTTAACACGTTTTCTGACATAGCTTTTAAGCCTGGCAATGTTTCAAGTGGTAGCTGTTTAGCATGTTTGTTGACTACAGTAATCACACATTGTATGTAGGCATTTTGTATCAACAATAAAAGTTCTGTTTGAAAAAATTCAGAGTTTCCAGGGTTCGTACACCTTTTCCATGGCCAAACTCAAGCACTTTTCAAACACTTTCAAATACAATCTTTAAGCTTACTACAGTACCTTCAAAGGAAGAAATTCAGCGCAGATCAAAAAACATTTCATTCAATCTTTCAATCTTAAAGACTGTTCATCCTTTGATTTTTGTTTTACTCATCTTAATTTACACTTTTTCCGTGTTATACAGTGGCTTGCGAAACTATTTGCCTCCCTTGAACTTTGTGACTTTTTGCCACATTTCAGACTTCAAACAAAGATATCAAACTGTAATTTCTTGTGAAGAATCAACAATAAGTGGGACACAATTATGACATCTCGACAAGGTAAAATAGTTTGGCAGAACATTGGTCTGAAAAAAAAAAAAAAATTCTAAGAAGAAATACTACACATTCCAAAAACATGCATGTCATATTAATTGGTCGGTCCAAATTTTCCCTTGGTGTGAATGAGCGAATGAGTTGTCTGTCTGTGTGCCGTGTGACTGGCTGGCAACGAGTTCAGGGTGTCCCCTGCCCACTGCTCGAGGATAGCTGGGATAGGCTCCAGGACACCCGCAACCCTACTGAAAATAAGCGGTGCAGATGATGAATACTAGGCAAAAATTACATGAATTAGCATTCCAATGTTTATTTTCATTCAATAAGTCATAGTTTGAGAAACTTTATTTTCCATGGTGGAATCTCCACTTATATTGGCACCATATTTGTTCAGCATCCTGCGCCACACTGTGCTGTGTATCACTGGCCTCCGCTCGAACCAGACATTACAGTGCCATCTAGTGGTCAAATATTACACATTGGGGCTTTAAGCATTTTTTTTAACTTAAGTCAAGTCATACATATTTATATAGCCTTTAATCACAAGTGGTGTCAAAAGGCTGCAGAGACCACATTTAGTAGAAGAATTTAACTATTAATATTTGGTAATTAATTTGATAATACATTATTTGATTAGTTACTACACTTCCAACACAGTAGCAAACAGGAAAAGGCGGCAGAGGTTGCCAACACGGCTCAAAAGATCAGTGGCAACCCACTGCCTTCCTTGACTGACAATTATAATTTTGGGCATCTGAACAAAGCACAAGGCGTCTTAAAGGACATTACTCACCCCAGCTTTTATATGTTCAACCTGCAACCCTATGGTAGGTGATCCACATCCTTTCGAGCCAGAACAAAACAAAAAAAAACAAAACGAAAAAAAAAAAAGACTCATTGTCAGCTTATTCCCAAATGATGTCACATTAGTTAACTCTGCACTTAACTGACATATTTTGCAATGGGTGTCATCTGCACCTCTTTGTCGTATCAGGTAATCTGTGTTTGCAAGTAAATAAACAATCATTGGTAAATAACCAATATTTATTATTGATCGCTGTCATTATTGTTGCTGCCGACTGGATTTTTAAAATGTATCCGGTCTTGTGTTGTGAAATTTATACTTTTTTAAATTTTTGTAATTGCGCTACTTTTAAATTGTGTTTTTTTAATTGTTATGTGTAAATGTGGACTATATGGAACAGCTTTGAATTCCATTGATGACAATAAAGACATTCTATGTTATTCGTATAGATGTTCTAATTTGCATTTTTCAATCAAAACTCTGAATAAAGTGTACCCAGTTAAAGAACAACCAACATTAAAAAATGACTTCTTAGAAAAAACAGCAGAAAAACTTTAATTTTACGATTGGACAGACAGCTGTACTTTAAACGAGATTCCAACGCAATAAAAACGACAGAGACAGCACATGGAAAATAAACTCAGAAATAAAAACAATCACATGCAATCAAAAGTGGAAAATGGAGGGGCAACATCTATAGAGACTCAACACTTCCTGTCGGAAATGGGGAAAAACAATCACAACAGAAGCCCCTCTCTACCAGAAAGATGTTTTTCCCTCCGCAAAACTGTACAGTACATATGAAAAACATTTAAATATACAAATGTTCCTTGTGGACGTCAACATGGATTGCTGTTGGTTATATGACAAAATTCAGGTCCCTCACCCACGTTTTCTGCTACTTCTCGGCTACTCGTCATCATCATCATCCTCCTCATCTTCATCCTCATCACCCTCCTCTTCCTCTTCTTCGTCTTCGTCATCTTCCGCCGATGCTGCTGCTGCAGACGAAGTGGAGTCCACTTTTCCTTTTGTGCGATAGGCCACAATGTCCTACAAAGACAGAAATTGTTTTCATACATTTATCATAATAAACATAACCAATGTTTTGCATTTTCAGGGATTTTGTGTTGTTTGACTTTATATCTGTTCATTGTGTAAAATGCTACAATTTTTGTAGGTCTTTTTCAAGGATCCCCCACAAAACATAGGGAATTACTGATTAATAGAAAATTTGGTGCATAATGCTTTATCATTAGTGATAATATATCATTAACAAAAAATATGAGGACCAGTTTGGAAGATGAAAGAGCCAGCTCTTCTCAGTGAGCTGAGCCAAAAGAGCCGGTTTCTAAATAAAGCTTTCCACTTAAGGGTGGTGACGCTTCATACGGCAAAGCAATCAAATGACAAGCCACCAGATCAGGCATCATTTTGATGCACTCAAAAAAAAAAATTCTTTCTTGAGTGGTTTATTGAGCCAGATTGCCCAAAAACATGCCAAAAGCAACAATTTCATGCATTTTCCTGACCTTAAAAACACAATTAAAGCCAAGCATTTTCAAGGATTTCAAGGACCAGTACGAACCTTCGTAAGTTTAAAATATTGACTTTAGCAAAACGTCAAAAATAACCTTTTTTTAACCTACCGATGGTCACGTGAACGAGTTGCTTTTTTTAATGATTGAGAAGAGATTCAAAATAGTAATCTTCCAAATATTGCATGTATAGAAAACTGTTACCTGTATTACTCCGAAAATAACTGCCAAATTATTGACAGCTAAAATGGCGGACGAATGTTCAGAAGATGAAGCGTCCATTTGCCAAAGTAAATATTTTCAAGATAAACAAAAGTGATTTCTCTACAGGATGCAAATGTCCCGTACTTTACTGTTCCATCACTTTTACAAAAAATGAAATACAAAGTCATTTTAGCAATATCTACGCCAGTGAATTATGCTATGGTAGGGCATTTCACACGGGAAGACATTTTTTGTGTATTTTAAATTGCGCATCAAGATGACATGTATGTTTTTAGTGTTAGATTTCATTTAAAAAAGTGACTTATACTCCAGTGCAATTACATATGTGTCCATTCTCAATTATGCATTTTTGAGCTGGTGCAATTTATAATCCAGAAAATACGGTACTTAGGTGCATCTCTCCTGTTCTTGTTTTACTTTTCCTTCTGTGTTACCTGTGTTAGGGGGAGCTTGCCCGGCTCGTTTTAAAGGGTGAGCACCACAATCTAACGTGACACTCCTAATTTCAACACAGAAGTCACAGGCACTTTTTGTTATAAAGAGAGTTCATATTTTTTTCATTTCATTTTTCGAATGATACTTGAGAATATCATGTGTTTTGTTGCTCAGGCCACAAATGGCTGCCTTGGTTTCTCGCTCCCACTCGCTCTCTTTTTTACTGTGTAGTCCCTGAGCTTAAATGAGTTTGATACCGCTGACCTAGTTGCATTAACTCAAATTCTTCCTTTCAAAATCCTGACGTTTCCATTTGAACTTGTATGTCCAAGAAATCAAATTGCTACTTACCTTGTCGTACTTCTCCTTCAGCTTGGCGGCCTTCTTCTCATAAGGCTGCTTGTCCTCCATGGAGGAACTGTTCCACATTTCCCCCAACTTCTTGGCCGTGTCTCCGATCGACAGGCCTGGGTGCTCGCCTTTCACTTTTGGGCGGAAGTCGGCGCAGAACAGGAAGAAGGCCGAACTGTTTGCAAAAAAATATATGTACAGGGCTGATAAACGTTTTTCATGGCCAAATTCAAGCACTTTCAGGCAATTTTTTCAATTTTTACAGTATGTTCAAAGGAAGCAATCCAGCGCCGATCAAAATAAAGTTTTTTGTTGTCGACTTTGACGAATAAAATAAAGTTGCTTTCTTGCTGCTAGCACAGACTTTTTGCTATTTTGATTTACGATCTTTTTGTGTCAACGGGATGCAAAAACCTGATACGAACTCCGCCATTGTGTTTCAACAATGCTATGTCACACTTGTTTACAAACACAAAAAGGGCTCTATAGGTGTTGGGCAATTGAGTTCGATACGGAAGACCAAAAAAAGTACTGTATGTATAAAAATAAATTAGCCAAATTTGGATTCATTCAATTTAATATTGATTCCTCCTACGCAGAATGTATTCAATATTTCAATTTTAGATCCTGATGATCGATTGCTTTTGTTTTACGTATTTTAATTCATATCTTTTGCATGAGTATTCATGTCTAAATTGGTTCAAATAGAATTTAAAAAAAACTTTACTTTTTCGCATATTTTAAAATTTATTTTCATTTTAGGGCAGCACGGCGGGGCAGTGGTTAGCGCTTGTGCGGCACGGTTCATGTCATGGGAACCTGTCGTGGGTTCAAATCCAGCTCCAGACTTCCTGTGCGGAGTTTGTATGTTCTCCCCGTGCTTGCGTGGGTTTCCTCCGGGCACTCCGGTTTCCTCCCACGTTCCAAAAACATGCATTTCAGGTGAATTGGCCGGTCCAAATTGTCCCTAGGTGTGAATGAGCGAATGAGTTGTCTGTCCCTGTGTGCCCTGCAATTGGCTGGCAACCAGTTCAGGGTGTCCCCTGCCCACTGCCCGGAGATGGCTGGGATGGGCTCCAGCCCCCCCGCGACCCTAATGAGGATAAGCGGTACGGCTGATGAGATGAGATGAGATTTTCATTTTATTGTTTTGCATTTTAAGGGATTCTGTGTTGTTGTTTAGCTTCAAATCTTTACAGTGTGTAAAACGCTAAAATCGTCTTATATCTCTCGCAAATGGCGGCGTCCTGTATGGCTTCGGCTGCATCTGCTCCCGACAGTTTCTCACATTCTGGTCAAAAACCCCAATCTTCGACTCAGTTTATGAGGGCGAACAAAGACAACTCTAACTGCAGATTAATATACGATCGCAGTTTTTTGCTGGATATGCGAACATCCAGAAATCATGTGCGAATTTCTACGATCACTCTGGAGTGTTTACTTAGCCTCGGAGTGCTACGTCAACAGAACACAGCGGCCTACAAAGCAGCGAATAAAAGTGGCAAGCGGAAGCGCTGTGACTGGGGAAGGAAACGAGGTTGTCGGGCCGGGCTAACGGCTCGGCTGAAGGCCAAACCCTTCAAAACGCCTCTACCATCCATTTTCCTATCCAAAGTCCGCTCCCCCTGAGAGGGGTCAACACAAGGAAGGCTCCAGGCCCGGACAACATTCCGGGGCGGGTACTTAGGGAGTACGCCGATCAGCTGGCTTGTGTACTAACAGACATTTTCAACACCTCGCTAGACCAAGCCAAAGTACCATCATGCTTCAAAATTGCCAACATCATCCCAGTGCCAAAGAAACCCCAGATCTTATCATTCAACGATTACTGGCCCGTTGCACTGACTCCTATCATAATGAAGTGCTTTGAGAGACTGGTTAAAGAGCACATCACCTCCAGTCTCCCCACCTCATTCGACCCCTTTCAGTTTGCCTACCGGACAAACCGCTCCACCAGGGATGCCATCTCCTCTGCGCTTCACCTGAGCCTGACACACCTAGAGGAGAAGAACACCCATGTGCGGATGCTGTTCCTGGACTTCAGTTCAGCATTCAACACCATCATCCCACAACATCTGGTAGAGAAAATGAGACTCCTGGGTTTCAACACCCCCCTGCGGAACTGGCTGCTGGACTTCCTCAGTGACAGACCCCAATGGTCGGTGGTTCGCGCCCCGGCCGAGTCATTCCTAAGACTTAAAAAGTGGTCGGCGGCGCCCTCTGTTGGCTGCGGCTGCATCGGCTCGCTACAACGGGTCAGGTGCAATCGACATTTCGTTCTGTGTACATTGTTACACAGAATGACAATACAAGGAAATTATTATTATTATTATTATCAGTGCGGATAGGTCAAAACATCTCAGATGTCATCTACCTCAGCACGGGCTCCCCCCAAGGCTGTGTCCTGAGCCCCTTTCTGTTCACCTTGATGACACACGACTGCGTCCCTAGGTCCGCCACAAACCACATCGTGAAGTATGCTGACGACACAACAGTGGTGGGCCTCATCAGGGACGACAACGACCTGGCCTACAGAGAGGAGGTGGAGCAGTTGGTGGGCTGGTGCAGGGACAACAGCCTGGTCCTGAATGTTGACAAAACTAAAGAGATCATTGTCGACTTTAGGAAAAACCAGCCCAACCATGCATCAACAACAAGGCTGTGGAGGTTGTCAGCAGTATCAAGTTCCTAGGGGTGCAGATTACAAACAAACTCACCTGGTCCGTGAACACTGCATCACTGGTTAAGAGGGCACAGCAGCGCCTGTACTTCCTGCGGAGGATGAGGAGAGCCCACCTGCCCCGACCCTCCCTCATCGCATTCTACAGGGGCACCATAGAGAGTATCCTGACCAGCTGTATCTCTGTGTGGTGTGGAGGCTGCAGCGCTACCGACTGGGGTAGTGTGAGGAGGGTAACGAGGACAGCAGAGAAAATAATCGGGACTACACTTCCCTCCATTCAGGACATTGGCCAGAAGCGCTGCCTATCCCAAGCTAAGAACATTATCGGGGACCCCTCTCACCCCCATCATGGACTGTTCACTCTGCTAGCCTCTGGTAAGAGGTACTGCAGTGTGCGGTGCAGGACCACTAAGTTCCGCAATAGTCTAGTCCCCCTGGCCATTAGACTGTTAAATGGTCAATCTAACATATAGTTAACCTAAATCTAAACGGCTGCTAATCTGACTTTTTGCACTACTGGCAGTTCTTTATAGCTTGCCACTCCTTGCACATTTGTTCTCTGCACTATTTTACGTTATTGTTACAGTGTTAATGTTACTGTTTACCTGACTTGTTAACCTGTCTGCCCATTTTGCACATCTGGTTAGCTACTCCTCTTGCACTATCGGCACTATGGTAAAATACTATACGTAGCCATAATACAATACAACTTTTATTTATATCTGTACATTCAAGGAAACTGTGCGGGTCAGATTTACGACATTTCGTTCTGTATACACGTGTACTAGAATGACAATAAAGTAGATCTGAATCTGAATATGTTAGGGATCTTTTTTGTAGATGTGTGAATATTTTAATTGATATAATTATACTTCACGTGGTTTTCAGGGATCTCTAGAAAAACATGAAATTATAAATCACTAAATAATTTGGTGCATGATGTTTTATTATTTGTGATAATAGATCATTATAAAAATACAGTGGGAACCCGCTACTTCGCGGTTCGACGTTCGCGGCTTCAGAGCTTCGCGGTCTGTAATGGTAAAAAAATAAAAAAATAAAATAAAAAAATAAAAAATAAAAAAATTCACTCCTGGGCCGCTCGACGGAGCGAGTTCGGCGGACGCGGCGTCACACGGCGCGACGCGAGAAAAGGCGGCGGGCGTGATCGGGCTACCCCCGTAACTAGGGGGAGCCCGCTCGTCCGACAACCCCAGTAGCACGGCGCGACGACAGGTGGCTGTCCGCGCGCGGTGGGCATACGCAGGACCCCCGTAGCTCTCTCAGCGTATCGCGCCCGAAAGTACCCGCGCCGCAGGTTAGGGGCTCGCTCGCGGGTGCGACCGAACGGCACCCGCGGTGCGCGCAAGTAAAAGCCCTGTCCTGAATTTGTCTCTGATCGTCCCGGGCGGACGTATAATCGCCCAGCTGTACGACTCTTAGCGGTGGATCACTCAGCTCGTGCGGCGATGAAGAACGCTGTTAGCTGCGAGAGCTAATGTGATTTGCTGGCAACCAGTTCAGGGTGTCCCCTGCCCACCGCCCGGAGATGGCTGGGATGGGCTCCAGCCCCTCCGCGACCCTTATAAGGATAATCGGTGCAGATAATGAGATGAGATTTTATTTATTTATTTATTTATTTATTTAGGGTGCGCCGCTACTTAGCGGATTTTCACTTATCGCGTGGTTTTGGTCCCTATTAAGCCCGATAACCGAGATCTTACTGTAAAAAAAATCCCAAGAGCCGTTTAGAGCTGAAAGAACCTTCTTCAGCGAGCCAGGCAAAAAAAGACTGTTTTCTAAATAGAGCCGACCTCTTGGTTGCGACCAATAGGGGGAGGTGAGGCTTCATATGACAAAGCCATTATGACAAGCCACCAAAGCCGGTATCTCGGTGTCATTTTCTCACACTTTAGACAAAAAATATTCATTTATTGCATGGTCTATAAAGTCGACTGCCAAGAAACATGTCAATGGCAACAATCCCAAGCATTTTCAAACACTACACCCAAAATCCAAGCACTTTCCCGACCTTGAAAACAGCATTAATTTCAAACATTTTCAAGGTTTCAACCCCCCGTGTGAACCCTGAACATAACAATTTCAAATATCCAGGAACAAAATGTATCAGCAAATATCTTACAAGTGAACTCACGGTGGTCTTTTGGGGGCATTGGGGTCCTTGAAACGCTTCATCTTTTGTCCCTTCGGGGGTATGTAGTTCTTCATCTCAGCCTCATAGCGCACCTTGTCCTGCTTGGCCATGTCTTCAAATTTACCTTTCTCTTTAGGAGACATGGTCTGAAAAGAAATCATTAAGATTTAACTGTATACCTGCCAAGTCATTGCCAATAACAGGGTTTGTACACTTTTTTCAAGGCCTAATTCAAGCACTTCAAAACGAGGGCAATTTATGATTCAAAAACGGTTCTTGGAATGAAGTGGATTGAACCATTTCAACGCATTAGAATGCTTGAGCACCCCCCAAAACAGGCTTTCAAAGCCACATTTTTCAATTTCTCCAGTACTAATCAAAGAAAAAATCCAATGTGAATCATTTCAAAGCCCTGTTTGAGGTCACTGAATGCTGGAGTAAAAGCTCAAATATGCTATTTTCACATGTGTTTTTCACATTCAAAGATATATATGAGATTTACATATGAGATTTTTAATCCAGCGTGTGCATTTATCAAAAAACAACTTTCCCCAGCTGTTGTGTGTACAGGTGCACAAATTGCAATTTTAAGAAACACAAAATTTTATGCAATTCGCGGAAGAAACTGGCTTTTTCAAGAGCACCCAAAAAGCCTGTGGCTGCTAACCGTTAAAATAACTGACTGGACCCAAGGAAATCCTTAGGAATGTCCGTGTTTGGGGTGCCCATTTCATATCCGGTAAAATATTGTGGCGATCTGGTTTAGATTTAGTTGAATGCCAAATGGCCAAAAATGCAATGGCCAGAGACCAGGTTTGGCATAATTTCAAGCAGACTTTTTTTAAAGCATTGTCCATCAAGTCAGACTGTGAGGAACATGTCAATAATTTCAAGCATTCACAATAATTTCACTTAAAATTCAAGCGAAAAACGCGACAATACAATTCAAGCATTTTTAAAGATTAAAGCACCTGTACCAACCCTGCAATAAAACATATATCAAATATAACATGCCTTTTTTAGGTTTTTCATTTTAATAAGTTATGTTGAATCTGCGTGAAATTGTAAAACCCCAACCAATATGACATGGTATCTGAATTAGGGGTCTCCTGGTATTATTTTGAATATAAGGTGGATATCAGCCCAAAAACTAACATTTTATCGGATTCCATTCAAAATCTCAGATATATTTGCTCCAATGTCGGTGTTCATAAACAAAAACAAGAGTTCCCCTGAAAATAAAATTGGCATTTAATAATTGTAAAGGAATTAAAAAATAACAGCAGTGGAGAGCCTTATCTTGCAATCAAGTGGGTAACATGCCCGAATTGCGAAAGAGTCTAACATCTGTCGCCAGAGAAAGAAATAGTGGGAAAAAGGCTTAAGATGCCTTTATGACAGCAATCTACGGAATTTGCTTAAATGATTAGCTGTGGAAGTTGAGTAACACGGAAGGACAGATCAGGGACAATTAACTATAGCAGCTAGAGGCAAGCTATAACACTCAGTCAAATGCTAAACAAGAGTGGCTAGAGAATGAAACAGCGTACCATCACATCCAGGGCTCAGCTGTGTGCATTAATTGGTTTAAAATTTTGGAAAAAGTAAATAGACTCATGATGGGGATTTGATAGATTATATTAAAGCAGTGATTTTCAAATAGTGTGGTGTGTTGCCCCTGGAAGGAGGTGGGGGCAAAAGGCTCTGCGAAGGGGGGCGTGGGTGGTTTGACTTTGGGAATCTTTCTGAAAAAAGTGCAATTACACCATCATTACATTAGGGTGCAGTGGCGTTCTCAGTGGTAGAGTGTTTTATTTAGATTTAGCTTGCATGCAGCGCATTAAGTACAGAGTACAAGCATTGGGTATTAGGGGGTATTAGGGGTAGACACAAAGTGTAGCAGACCCTCAAGCGACTCATTGAAAAAAATGTTCAACATGAATGTGGAAATAGGCGAAAAGAGGCACGGTAAAGAGAAACACAATAGTCTCCTCCCAAAAGCTAAGACGAAAAAGTTTGACGAAGTGTAGATAGCACATCATTGCAACCACGGAGGGAGATCAGTGTGCTTGCTGTGTTAAAAACGTTGGCAGTGGCCAGCATGAAGCCAAACAAATTAACAGGGTTCTTAGAGCATGTTAAATTCGAGACTTTAACTCTTTTTAAGGGCTTTTGAAATCAAAATAAAGACCAAGTCAGCCAAAAAAAACAATTGAAACCATCCATCCATTATCTGCACCGCTTATCCTCAGTAGGGTCACATTGGTGCTGGAGGCCATCCCTGCTATCTTTTGGGCAGTGGGCAGGAGATACTCTGAACCGGTTGCCAGACAGTAGCAAGGCATATAGAGAGAGTACTCACTCTCTCATTCACACTTAGGGACAATTTCTTCCGAAGGGGGGTGACAGAAAATAATTGAGAAAAAAAAGCCACTTTCCTTCCCAAGTTGCACATTTCTTACCTTCCATCGCTCTGAGCATTTCTTTGAAAACTCTGCAAAGTTGACACTGGCCTCGGGATGCTTCCTCTTGTGCTCTTCTCGGCATGTTTGCACAAAGTAGGCATAGGAAGACATTTTGCCGCGGGGCTTCTTTGGATCCTTTCCCATTTTGCTGGGCTGGGCACAGACAAAATTAAAACACAGAGACCTCCTACTACTTAGCACTTCAGTTATTGCCGGTTCAATTCTTTGTGGATTTTGAATTGAATTTATTTGACTTTACTGTCGTTGATACCAACGTATCGTGCATTGTGTTCTGCAGACAGCAGGGACTGAGGGCGTTCTGTTTAGTCACTGTGTCTGAGACAGAACTAAACTAGTGTGACTGTGTGTGTGCATGACAGTGATGGGCTGATGTAAGCTGTCACTTAAAGACATAATACCCCAACCACACTGATAAGACCCTTGAGTTTTGTTTTCAGCAAAAAGAGGCCGAAAGCCCTAGATTTGAGACGGACAGACGGAGGAGACCATTTGATGCCTTTGTAAACAGCGACCACTAGCTTTTAGATGCTTGTTACATTTTTATTTGTTTTGTTTTTGTAAAATTAGAAAATATTAGTTAAAATGATAAAAAAGCCCCCCCGAAGCTCCTGGGTTTTAAGCAATTTACTTGTACAAAACCATGCTTAAATTAATCATTTAAGTAACATCTTTAGAAGATTTAAATAACAAAATAATTTGCCCACATACCTGATTTTTTGTAAATACTGCAAGGTCAGTTCAAATGCGGTTCAGTTCATACACATAAGAAATAAAATATTCTTCAAATTGTAATGTTTGGTTCACTTCACAAGGATGAGAACAGAGAAATTTATTTCTGCAGAAAATGTTTCCAGTTATTTTAAAATTCACTTATAAACTTGAACATCTTCACACTTGAACACTCCACTTAACAAGAACAAGAACAGAGAATTTTATTACAGCTGAAAAAGTTAAGTTTCAAATTCACTTCAGACTTGAACATTTTGCCCGTATTGCCCTAACATGTGACTTCCGTGCAAATTTCTGGGCTGCCTGCATCTTCTTCTTTGCCTCTGCCTTGGATGCCTCCTGTTTTGCTCTGATTTCAAGTTTCTGCCTCTTGGCCTCCATTTCCACTTCTCTCATCTGCAGCTCTTCCCTATACCTTTTGCTGGTAGTCCTGATCTTGAAGTAGAGCCTACCATCAACAGGGTCCATAATAAGGTCTTTTCTTCTGAATTGTTGGATGGCAGACTTCTTCCTTCCATTCGTGACGAGGTCTTAGCGGCTAACAAGCTAGTACGTTTAGCGAGACGTAATATATTCGAAGGCCAACATTGGCTAGCAGCATTAAGGGCAAAGAACTGAAATCTAATTTGATTAGAGAGAGATGGACACATTCGAGCTCAATCAAATTTCAGTATACTGAATTCCGTGTCACGCCGACATTGTATGAGGAAATGTTGCCCTGACTCAAGTGATTTGAAAATAAAAGTACGCTTTAAGAATCAATAAGTGAAGTATACATACTATCTTAAACTTAAAATAAGTAAACTATGGAAACAGTGAAAGTAAAAAACTCGGGATTCCGACTATAGTCGGAAAAATCACATCCCTGTATTTGACAGTACAGTAATTTGTAAAAGAAAAAAATAAAATAAATAAAAATGTTTGAACAGTACTTTCATTTGTTAAACAAATGTTTGAGCCTGTAAAAAGGGTTTGCTTATTGATGACACTAAATATTTGCATGAGAATTGTAAAAACAATAAAATTTTGTAATTATTAGTTTTGCCAATCGTGGATTCTTTTTGCAACATAACCTCTATGTTAAATGTGGGATTAATGTATATTTCACTGTATTACCTCATGACCAGATAATAAGTATACAAAAGTGAAGAGTAATTTGCTGCCACCTACCAATACGGATGAATGTTACAGATACTAGGCTGATTACTGGAAAAAAATCAAATATACCAAGCAAATGCGTGCTCTTTTGCAACAATATTATTGGGAAATTTCCTGCGGAAGATTGGACAAGGTCTCACGGTACACTAGTTGAAAAACAATGCGCCACAGGGCAAAGGAAATATGCAAATGAGAGCCAGACAGGGCTAATCTTTGTATATTGCTTACTAAGGTAAGAAAAAAGAAGGAGGCCGACTGATGTCACTTTTGTACATTTTACACCTAAAAATTCAGCATTAAATTCATAATTAGAAACCCATCAAGTGTCTCCCCCCAAATACATGAAAGCTATTTAACTATCATAATCTTGCTTCATTTGCATAAGATACGCCCACGTTTCTCGCTTTGTGTCAGATAGATAGATAGATAGATAGATAGATAGATAGATACTTTGTTCATCCCCGAAGGGAAATTCACACTTCCAGCGCCAAGAAACGATTCAATTTGAATCATGTACATTTAAGTTAATAATTAGCACACCAAACTAGACTACAGCTAATGAAATGAAGGCCACAGGCAGGGATGTGATTTGACCAAAGTGAAATTATCTGAAAATTAGGCGGGGGTCTGGGGGCCGCGGGCACCCAGCTAGGTCCAGGGCAGTGCCCTGGTGGGGGGACAAGTGGGGCGAAGCCCCCCGGAGCTCATGGGTTTTCCGTGTTTTTAAGTACTTTCAATGCACTCAGATGACAAAGAAATAGACAAAAAAACAGCATAAATTTTCAATGTATTTTGAACTATCCCATATAAAATTACAGTTTAAGTCAACTCAAAATCAGTCACATTAAAAAACATTGGACTGCCTTTGCTTTTAAAAACTATCACTGAGAATATCATCATATCTAACTCATGTGATTACTAAGTTAACACATAAATCATGTTGAAGAGTTTCATGAAGAAATAATTGTATCATGGCCAAATGAAAAGTAACTCATATTAGAACATACCACAAATGTCTTTGTTATAGCAGAAGATGTTATCTATAAATGAAAGTACTGTAGTGGGTTGTACATAATTCACCCACGGAACCATTGTTTAGTTAGCGAGTTCCTAGGGGGACTCTTAATTCGGCCGGTTCTAGCGACTCTCGTGTTTGTTTTGTTATTGCCAGTTTAAATGTCATTAAAGCAGATTTCGTTGGCACCTTTGTTTGACACTCCGCCTACGACTCCCGTCTCTGCTCGCTACATTGGATCACGTCGGGGTCACCAACATTTGAATTCCTTCTCTAACCAGTCCGATCGAAACTTGTTTTTTACGATCTTAGCAATTTTTTTTTTTTTAACTTTTTATTTCTCACACCAATTTTGACAGAGGTTTGATTCCTCCATCATACATCAACACATAATATATACACTTGACACACTCATAAATAACAGAAGAAACAACAAAGAAGAAAAAAATACTATTAATAGAAAGGAAGAATAAACGTTCATACAATACATCCATACAAAAAGAAATATATATATATATATATATATATATATATATATAAATACATATATATAAAATAATAAATCAAAATATACACCCAAAAAAAAAAAAAAAAAAAAAAAAAAAAACAACGCACATAATAAATAGGGGGAGGTGTTTAGACATCAAGTAAAATTTGTGTGATAGGCTTCCATCTTTTCTCAAATTGGTCAAGTTTCAGTTGAAGTCTTGCAGTGATTTTTTCCATAATGTACATTTGCTTTAATTTGTCTCTCCATTGTTTTATGTCAGGAGGTTGTGGTTTCAGCCAGGACACTGTGATCATTTTCTTTGCTACCAGAAGCATTACCCTTAGTATATATTTCTGTTGACCAGATAGTAATTCTTCTGGCAAAATTCCTATTACGTAAGCCTTTGGGTCCAACCGCAACTCCCAGCCCGTGATTAATTTTATTTCTCTCTGGATACTTCTCCAAAAATTTAATATTACAGGGCAATTCCAGAAAATATGCGTAAAGTCACCGACCCCCCCACAGTTACGCCAGCATAGATTTGAGGTATTTTTATATTTTGAAGTGATAGAGGGTGTATAGAAGAATCGCATTTTTACTTTCCATTCAAACTCCCTCCATGTCGGGCTGTTGGTTATTTTGTGTCCCTCTTTCAATGTTTTTTCCCATTCGTTGTCTTTTATCGCTACATTAGTTTCTTGTTCCCATTTTTCCTTAACTGCCATGTCCTCATTACTGAGATCCATTCTCAGGGCTTTATATAGTTTTGATATAACCCCCTTTATTGATTGTCCTTTTGTATACGATATTAATAATTCCTCTACCTTAGTTGGCTCCTTACATATTTTCCCCCATTCCTCGTGTTTCTGGAGGTAATGCCTTAGTTGCAAATATTTGTAAAAATCATTTCTGGGTAGGTCAAACTCTTGTTGGAGTTGTTCGAATGATTTCATTGCCTGTGCTTCCAATACTTGGGTAATCAACATCAGTCCTTTTTGGGCCCATTTTTGAAACCCTACCTCCATACCCCCAGGTTTAAAGTCTGGATTTTTCGCTATTTTGGTAGCCCTATTCACAGATCTTGATATTTTTAATTTTTTTTGTATTGTTGACCAAGTTTTAATAGTTCCCTTAATCCATTCATTCTGGATTTTTAATTTCTTCCACCTCGTGACTGATATGTATGGTAACGATTCCACCAGCATATTTGGACAAGATCGTTGCTCCATGTCCACCCATATCGCATCTTTGTCTGTAGTAATCCACAAGATGAGTGCTTTAATTTGAGCTGCCCAATAGTAATATTTAATATTGGGTAGGTCTAGGCCCCCCTTTTCTTTAGGAGCTAACAGGGTTTTGTATTTTATTCTAGGTTTCTTGTTTTGCCAAAGGAATTTTGCCATTAACTTATTTAACATTTTAAATGTGGATGCCGGGATCAGAATTGGAAGGGATTGAAACAGAAATAATAGTCTTGGTAATATGTTCATTCTGATTGTTTCTATCCTGCCGATAAGACTTAAGGGCAAAATTTCCCATTTTTCCAAATCTTTCCTTATTTCTTTTATCAACATTCCATAATTTGCATAAAACAGCTGTGTGGAATGTGGTGTAATGGTCACCCCCAAATATTTAAACCCTTTATTTGTCCATTTAAAATCAAACCTTTCAATCACATCTGTTGGACATTTTCCTGATATCATCATTGCTATTGATTTGCTCTCATTATTTGAATACCCAGCTACTTCTCCATATATTTTAAGGCTCTCCAACAGTGGTGGTATTGATAACGAAGGTTCCTTCAGCATTACCAACAGGTCGTCTGCAAACAATGATATTTTATGTTCTGTTCCTCCTTCATCCAATATCCCCCTTATTTGCTCATTTTGTCTAATTGATTCTGCGAGTGGTTCTATGCTTATTGCAAACAAGAGTGGGTTTAAGCAATCCCCTTGCCGGACTCCTCTTTTGATTTCAAAGAAATCTGAACAGTGACCATTTACTCTAAGACGAGATTTCGGATTTTTATAGATAATTTTCACCCATTCAACAAATATTGGAGGGAAGCCAAAAGCTATAAGTGATTGATGTAAGAAGCTCCATTTCACCCTATCGAAAGCTTTTTGTGCATCCAAGCTCAGTAACATCGAGGGTTGGGTCTTAGATTTTGTGCTCGTAATTATGTTTAGTATCCTCCTAATATTGTTTGCACCCTGCCTTCCCGGAATAAACCCTGTTTGATCATTTCTAATTAATTTCGCTATAAATTTCTGCATTCTTTTTGCCAGTATGCTTGTAAGAATTTTTAGATCATTACAAAGTAAACTAACTGGTCTATAGCTTTCACACAATATTGGGTCTTTTCCTTCTTTGTGCAGGACTGTTATGATGGCTTCCGACCATGATTTGGGGGGATCTCCTTTTGTTAGAGCATAGTTAAATACTTTCTGCAGTACTGGTGTTAATTCTTCCTTAAAGCTTTTGTAGAACACCCCCGGGAATCCATCCGTTCCTGGTGATTTATTTATTTTTAAGTTATTTATTGTATCTTGTATTTCCTGTTTTGTAATGGGGCGAATAATTTCTAATGTATCCCCCCCTGTTAGTGTTGGTAAATGTAGTTTTCCTAAAAAGTTTTGTGCCGTGTAGTTATCTAAGTCATTTTCTGAGTCCTTGTATAATTCTTTATAATAATCTGCAAATGCTTCTGCTATACCTTTGGGTTTTACTAAACATTGTTTAGAGATGGGATGTTTTATTTGTGATATAATTCTATCTGTTTGGGCCTTTTTAAGTTGGAAGGCTAGCAGTCGACTGGCTCTATTGCCCATTTCATAGTATCTCTGGTTCACAAAGCGCAAAGCCCCTTCTGCTTTATTTGTCAAAAGTTCATCTAATTTGCTTCTGGTTGTTTTTAATACCTGTAATCTGGATTCATTTGGTGTTTTTTTATGTTCTTCTTCTAGTTCCTTAATCTTATCCTCCAATTCCTTCTGATTCTTTAAGCGTATTCGTTTCAGCCGGGACGATATTTCTATTAATTTCCCCCTTATTACAGCTTTCCCTCCTTCCCATAATATTGTTGGAGAAACCTCATTGTTGTCATTGATTTGGAAATATTCTTTTATACACCGTTTTATTTCCTGTACTACGTTTTTATCTGAGAGGAGAGATACATTCATCCTCCAATACCTAAAATGGGGTTCATTGTCTAAACTTAATTTCAAAGTAATTGGAGAATGGTCACTTATAGTAATATTCTCTATACCACACTCTACTACTGTATGCATATGTTGTCTTGAAATGTAAAAGTAATCAATTATCGAGTAGCTGCCATGCGGGTTTGAATAGAAAGTATAGTCTTTAGTTTGGGGATTCTTCTCTCTCCATGGATCTATCAATCCCAATTCTTTAGTTATGTTATTTAACATCCTCGACGTTTTTGTATTTGTTCCATGTACTGAAGGATACTTGTCCACTTTGCAATTCTGTACAGTGTTAAAGTCACCTCCTATAAGTAACATTCCCTTCACACAGTTGGTTATTACTTTAGCTAATACTTGAAAAAAAGTCCCCTTTTCCTCAACTGGTGCATAAACATTCATTATTGATATTTCCCAACCGGCCATTGACCCTATAACCATTATATATCGCCCCAGATTGTCCTTCACTTCTTTTTCGACTTTAAACGCCACCCCTTTTCCAAGTAAAATTGCTACTCCCCTCCTTTTACCATAGGATGCGTAGAACACCTGGTTCACCCATTCTCTTTTTAGCTTCTTATGTTCAATCTCGGTCAAATGTGTCTCTTGTAATAAGGCTATTGAGCTCTGCAATGTCTTGAGTTGATTCAATATCTTTTTTCTCTTGATGGGGTGGTTTAGCCCATGTACATTATATGAAACAATATTTAGATTGCTCATGCTTTGTATTGAGTCTCACTGATTTTTGAAGCATACAGAAACACTACATTAATTACTAACACCTCCATTGACAAAACAAACCAAATTACTAACAAACATATTGACAAGCACACATAATTTCCCACCAAAAAGAAAAAAAACACACCCAAAAAACAAAAACCCATGTCTTCCAAGAGTCCAATTGGAGAGTTGTGGCTACCCTCCTGGAAATATGCACTCAGTGCATGAACAACTTTTGTACCGTCGTCCATAGTTATAACTAACTAAATATTTTAAAGTAGCTCTATGCCAATATATATACATACATTGTTTTAATTTAAAGATAACAATTTTACTTGGTATTTTACTTACTTCTAACTTATTGAATTTATAATAGAAAGGGCATATATGGTCCTTACTCTTTCTCCCCAAATCCGAATATGGCTTCGTTTTGCTCCATAGGAGCTTGTAAGTCACCTTCTATGATGGGGGTGTTCCCTTGTCTTCCTCTCGATTCCGGTCACTGTGGTCCAAATGTTCTTTGACAACATCTTTTGCAGTGTCTCCGTGTTGTCCTCTTCCACTTCGATCCCCATTTCTTTTAGCAATGTTGCTGCCTCCATCAGTGTAGAGAATGTTCTTATTCCTGAGTCCAAAAACATCTTTAGCTGGGCGGGATATGGTGATTGTGCCTTTACGTTCTTTTCCTTTAACTTTTTGATAACGTCCCTTACTTGTTTCCTCTTTTTTTGGATTTCTGTGGTGTAATCTTGGTTGAAGTAAACGGTCTTGCCTTCGTACGTTGTCTTCTGCTTCCATGCTTCTTTCATTACGGATTCTTTCACTATGTAGTCGGTGAAACGTACGATAATTGCCCGTGGCAGTGCTTTACCTTGAAACTTGTTCCCCAGTGAGCGGTGTGCCCTCTCAATGCGCACATCCATATGTTCGGTTGTCGGAATGTTCGATTTAATAAAGTTTGTTATGAAGCCGATTGTGTCTTTTCTCTCGGCACCCTCGGGAATCCCATGTATCCTAATGTTGTTCCGTCGTGATCTCGACTCCAAGTCCTCACACTTTGTTGCTAGTTTGGTGGTTTGTTGGAGCAAAGAGACTGTTAATTGCTCTAGTTTTGACGTTCGCTCTTCCGTGTTAGCATGTAGCTCCTCCATGCTTTCCACCCTCCGCTCCAGCAACACAGTGCGCTCCAGAAGTTCTTCGATGCTCTTTTCCAGTCTTGTCATCGCAGTCTTGCTTTCCCTTGCTGCTTCTGTGTGTTCTTGCCGTAATTTACGGATTTCGTGGAGGATGGCCGAGTCACGTCCCTCGTCGACCGATGCCATTCCTTCTGCTCCCTCGATCTTTTTCTCCTTAGCGCCCTTTTCCTCGACAAGTTTCCCCTTCTTGACCATGTTTTGTTGAATAATTTGTCTTTAATATGAGTCACAATTTATACCTTTTCTGTCTTTCTCCAAGTAAGTATTACATTACTCTTTAGTGATTTTTGTCAGAGCTACTTTCCTTGCTGCCGTCTACCTCATTGCGCCACCCCTTAGCAATTTTTTTTAACTCGCGGTGCATCTTTGCGTTCGATCTCGGACATTTTTCTTTAAACACTCGGCAAAAACGTGTGAGAAATGAACAATGGCATACTCCTACGCCTTTATAACAAGCGCGTTTATTGGTCAACACGGAGACTTCAACCAATCGCAAGTACTTTTCATCTCAGTTACGGAAACACTAAAATGGAACGCTGTCGAGACGAAATCGTTTTTTTACCAATTAAAAAATTGGAAATTTTAAAATTTTATTTTTGGAGATAAAAAAAGCGGAATTCCGCAAATTAGCGGAAAAATCACATCCCTGCACAGGGGATTTTTTTTCCCTCGTCGCCCAATGTGTAAAAACAGTCAATGGCTCATAGAAAACGGTGGTGACAATGGGAGATATTTTTTGAATGATAATGTAGTCGTATCTAGCGGACATAGGGGCAAATTGTGGGCTTTTAAGTCCGCCGTCATTAAACCCACACTGAAACGACCCAACCTTGATCCAGAGAACTTATGTAATTATAGACCTGTGTCAAACCTACTGTTTCTTTCTAAAATACTTGAAAAAGTAGTGGCACAGCAGCTGAATGATTTCATGTCATAGAACAATCTCTTTGAATCAATGTAATCAGGATTCAGGGCTAACCACTCTACTGAGACAGCTCTGATTAAGGTAACCAATGATCTCCTACGGGCAATGGACTCGGGCGCATCATCACTTTTGCTGCTGCTGGACCTTAGTGCTGCATTTGACACAGTGGACCATAATATCTTGCTAGAACGGTTGGAAAAATGGATTGGTCTCTCAGGAAACGTCCTATTATGGTTCAGATCCTACCTCTCAGATAGGACACACTGCGTTAAATATGGCGAATTGACAACTGAGCCATTTAGTCTTACTTGTGGTGTTCCGCAGGGTTCAGTGCTTGGCCCCCTATTCTTCAGCATTTATATGCTTCCACTAGGTGATATTATTCGCAAGTATAATATCAGTTTCCATTGCTACGCAGATGACACTCAACTCTATCTCCCGATGGAGGAATCTGCCACACTAAACTGTGGAAATTTGGAGGCCTGCCCCACTGAGATAAAAGAGTGGATGTCACTCAATTTCCTGCGTCTTAACTCTGAAAAGACTGAAATGTTAGTTATTGGTCCATCTAAGTCTCGTGACTTATTCTCTAAAACCGCTGTGAACATAGACAATTGCCACACCACACAGAGCGACTCACTTAAAAATGTAGCTGTCTTTTTCGACCCCGATCTGTCCTTTCAAACACATGTGAAGAAAATTACTAGAACCGCTTTCTTCCATCTCCGTAACATTGCTAAAATTCGTCCTATACTTTCTCAGTCGGATGCGGGAATCATAATTCACGCGTTTGTTACCTCCCGTCTCGACTACTGTAATGCACTACTTTCCGGTCTTCCGATGACCAGACTCGAGAGTCTTCAGCTGGTACAAAATGCTGCAAGCGAGGCTTTTAACAAGGACAAAAAAGTACGATCACATCACCCCAATTTTGGCTAACCTGCATTGGCTCCCGGTTAGCCTAAGATGCGATTTTAAGGTTCTCCTACTACTATACAAAATCATACATGGACTTTCCCCCTCATATCTTTCAGATCTGATCTCCCCCTATGTCCCGGCCCGAAGCCTTCGTTCCGAGAGCGCCGGTCTCCTGGTAATCCCAAGAGCCAAGAAGTGTTCCGCTGGTTCGAGAGCGTTCTCCATCCGTGCACCGGTGTTGTGGAATGCTCTCCCCCCTGAGATCCGATCTGCAACCTCGGTGGAAATGTTTAAATCTAGGCTTAAAACTCACTTCTACTCTATAGCATACGAATAACCTAAACTTCTTATATGTAATAACTTGTGAAGCCCTTAGAGACTAATTGTGATTAAGGGCTATACAAATAAAAATGACTTGACTGGACTAATACGAAGCAAGGCTAAACTTCGTTAGTAGGCTAAATGTAGCTCTGCCCATCCGCTTTGTGTCCCCTAGCCTGTTAGCACACCGAGCTAAAAGTTCCGAATGGCTGACGGCTAATTGCAGGCCGCGGGGCGTTTTTTCACTCGTAGCCCCCCGCTGGAAAACGTTTAATGGTCGAACAAGACTGGTGGTGATAATGGTTAATAATTCTATGCGATGACGTTATCGTATCTTTTGGATTAAGCGGTAATTATTGGGTAGGATGATGAGAGTGTTGGCTATGGTAAACTAGTCCATTGCTAAGCTAACGTAGCCGGCTAGCTGCCTGGGCAAGCGCGGACGTTCGGCTGACCCAAGCAAGCCGTGAGCAGCACGTTGACATTGGGAGGAGTCAGATATCAACCCACGCCGCGTGATCAGCTCGGAAACCGAACCCATGCGATCCCACCCCACAGACTAGCGTGGGTCGCCACTGCAAGGAGCATTCCTCGTCATTCAAGTAAGTTGAATTTTGCAACTCTTTTGCACATAAACACAAACTACACGTGATCCGGTCAACGCAAACTCTATCTGCAACCAGAACCAATCCAGGGCTCGCTTGCTTACCTTGAGTGAGTCCTAAAGATGTGCGTGTGTGTTGGCTCAGACAATGGAACAAAATGTGAGGAGGAGGATGATGATGATGATGATGATGATGGCGTGTTTATCGTTACTTGTCGTGCAGCCTGTGGACATTGGTTGCAGCCAAACCCGCTGCGAGTGTTTAATTGGGCCGGCGGACACCTCTACCTGTGAGACGGTTGGCTGCTTGGTGGCGGACGGGCCCCGTGGCGCTAATATTGAAGCGTGCGTGGGGAAAGAAATCATTATGCATACTAGCTATGCAGTTCTAAAACGTATCATGTTATTATTATGTTATTGTTATTTTGTTATTGTGTTATTACTAGGTTGTGAGAATTAGTTTTGTCCATAGGTGGGCAGAGTAGCCCACAAATTTACTTAAGTAAAAGTACTGTTACTTCAGAATAATATTACTCAAGTAGAAGTTAAAGTAGTCACCCAAATACTTACTGGAGTAAAAGTAAAAAAGTACTTGGTGAAAAACTTTTCTCAAGTACTGAGTAACTGTAGCAACGCCGCGATCATATATTTTTTAAACAACTAATCAGATCATCAAATTATCAAAGTCCACCCATCCATCCATCCATCCATCCATCCATTATCTGCACCGTTTATCCTCAGTAGGGTCACGGGGGTGCTGGAGCCCATCCCAGCTATCTTCGGGTAGTGGGTAGGGTACACACTGAACTGGGCACACAGAGACAGACAACTCACTTGCTCATTTACATCTAGGGACAATTTGAACCGGCCTGACATGCATGTTTTTGGAATGGGGGAGGAAACCGGAGCACCCGGAGGAAACCCACGCAACCACGGGGAGAACATGCAAACTCCACACAGGAGGTTCGATCTCATGACCTCAGAACTGTGCCGCACATGCGCTAACCACTGCGCCGCCGTGCTACCCAAAGTCCATCCAATAAACCAAAAATAATTGATTTAAAAGTTGAATAAAATAATCAACCTAAATTCAAGTGCTTTGATAAACATAAAAATAAAAATAGTATGGTGTAATCGTAGTCCTTTAAGACACTTTGTTATTAAGGGCTATACAAATAAATGTGACTTGAAGTAGATATCTGATAAATAAATCAAGCACATTTTTTGGTTTGAACAAATTTATTGACACTAAAAACAGAAAACAATCATGACAATCTCAACAGCAATTAAGCACATTCACAATATTATATTCCAATATTACGTTTTTGACAGCAAACACAAAGTGAGGTTTGAACAAACCTTCTCGAAAATCAAACATATTCACAATTTCATTATATAACATCTTTGTTAGTGTCAATAGATCCGTCCAGGTTTTTTTTTTGGTTTGAACAAATTTATTGACACTAAAAACAGAAAACAATCATGACAATCTCAACAGCAATTAAGCACATTCACAATATTATATTCCAATATTACGTTTTTAACAGCAAACACAAAGTGAGGTTTGAACAAACCTTCTCGAAAATCAAACATATTCACAATTTCATTATATAACATCTTTGTTAGTGTCAATAGATCCGTCCAGGCCAAAGTCGATTGTCCTCGGTCTAAACAAATCCACCGACACCAACAGCAGCAAAACACAGCCATCAAGCATATTCACATTTTTTTTTATATTTGACAATATGACGTGACGATATGACGTTTTAACATTTTTTCCTGACATTTTCAACATCAATTAAACAATTTCAGAGTTATTTTCTTTTAACAGTAGTTAACCAGCGTGTAAAAGGCAATACTATTGTGCAAGGGCATAGCTCTGCCATCCCACCCTCCCAAGCAGCATTCTTCCAGTCCTCTGTGTGGGTCCTTTCCATTCTGCGTGGGTCCTCTCCCTTCTGGGTTCCACAACCCAGGCCGTTGCTGCCGGGACTCCCACAGTGTAGCTCCGGCTCCCCCCTCCGGGTGGGTACAGACGAGTCTTCTTTATGGCTGCGTCCTAGGCCCGCCGCTCGCAGATTGTATGGTATCTGCAGCCATTTGGAGCACAGCCACGGGGGGGATCTGCCTGCACCTCCATACCAGCAGGTTTCTGGAGGTCCAGATGGCGTCCTTGATGGCGGCGAGAGTGAGCCAGTCCCTGGCAAAGTCGTTCCGATGCCTCCTCGACCGACTCACCCCGTAAAGCACGTACTGTGCATCAGGGACCTCTCCTGCTGGCAAGTCCGGGAACTTTCCTAGTTGTTCGGCCATTGTCCACAAGACCTTGGCAGCGCTGCACTCACAAAAAAGGTGCCTCACCGACTCCTGGGCGCCACAGCCAGGTCGAGGGCACGTCGAAGTCGCTGACATTCCTCGGTGGTGCATTACAGCTCTGACTGGGAGAACTTCATGAGCCACCATCCATGACAAGTCTCGTAGTCTGTTTGGGAGGGCAGGATGATTGACGTTGCTCCAAACCGTTGTGGATTCGCCAAACGCAAGCCCCCGCACAGGGCTTACTGTAGCTCGCTCTTGCACAATAGCAATAAGGGCCCTGTGGTTTTGTAAAGTGTGACATTCTTGTGTTTCCAAATCAAACTTCTTCAAAAAATCCCGGATAAAGAGATGTGTTGGTGGCAAGTTAAACGAAACTGGAATCAAACGATTGTCTGGTACAAGCTTTAGCTTCCGCAAATATGAGCCCATCCAAAAACGGGTCATTGCTTGACTTTTCGGGTTGTTGGGTGGGCCCACAGCGTTTTGGAAGTGGAGAGAGACATATTTGCTTCCCAGGAAAAGCTGGAGGTCAGGCACTCCTTTCCCCCCTTTTTCCTTTTTCTTTTTCATTGTATCTCTTTTTATCCTTTCCCACTTTGAGCCCCAGACAAAGCGAAAGATGGCTCGGTCCATTTGTAACAGCACGTTTCTTTTAGGCATAAAAATTAAACTGATTGACAAAAGCATTGGGAGGATGATCGCTTTGATGATTAGGACCTTCCCCTCTATTGTCAGTTTTCTTAGTGACCAAAAAACAAGTTTTTGCTTAACTTTCCTTGTCACGTCATCCCAGTTGGTCTCGCCTCCTCCATCCGCATTGAATTTTATCCCTAGGATTTTCTGGTCTGTCTTTAACACCGTCAGCGGGAGTCCTGCCTTTTCTGTCTCTTTCCACATTCCATAAAACTTCACTTGTGATTTTTCTCTATTTAGCCTTGACCCAGACGCCCTCCCAAACAGGTCAGTCAAGTCAAGGGCTCTTTCAACAGATGCGCGGTCAGTACACAAAATATTAAAATCATCCATGTACAAAACACACTTGGTAATTTGTCCCCCACTTCCTGGGATATTGATGCCTTCGACAAATCTATCTTTTCTTAACATTTGTGCCAAAGGTTCAATGCAAAGAACATAGAGAAGGGGAGACATAGGGCAACCTTGACGTACACCGCAGTTGATCTCGATTGCTTCCGATAAATTCCCGTTAATCATGAATTTGCTGTAGATGTCTCGGTATAGCAGTCCTACCCAATTGATGTATTTTTGGGGAAAACCACATTTTTGCAATACCCTGAAGAGGTATTGGTGCGAGACTCGATCAAAGGCTTTTTCAAAGTCTAGGTTTAGGACCGCTAGTCGCATGTTTCTGTCTCTTGCATAACAAATGGTGTCACGGATCAGCATGAGACTGTCGCTGATCTTCCTTCCCACAATGGCACAGGTTTGGTCTGGATCAACCAAGTCTCCCAAGACAACAGACATTCGTGTTGCTAGAAGCTTGCTGAAAATTTTACAGTCCACGTTTAAAAGCGTTATGGGTCGCCAGTTTTTTAAGTCAATTTTGTCTCCTTTTTTGTGCAATAGAGTAACTATCCCGATTCTGAAACTGTCTGGCATATGGTCTCGACTGGAAAATTCGTTAAAAACAGTTAACAGATCTGGTGCTAAAATATCCCAAAAAGTCCGGTAAAATTCGAGGTTGAGTCCGTCCTCCCCGGGTGATTTGCCTTTTTTCATAGTCTTTATGCAATCATTCAGTTGGTCTTGGGTAAAGTCCGATGTTAAAAAGGGGTCTTGACGCACTGATCTTGAAATATGATCTAATACATGCCCCATTTCATTCTCATATGTTTCTTTCTTTTCAAATAATTTTTTGTAGTAGTCTTCGACCAATCTGGTTATTTCACTACATTCCTTTGTTATTTGCCCGTTTTCGTTTTGAAGTTTAAAAATCCCCTCATTTTTGCCCATAATTTTTTTTAAAAAGTAGCGTGTACATTTTTCCCCTTCTTCTATTTCTCTTTCTCTGCTTCTTATTATGATGCCTTTGCTCTTTATTTCCGCCAAAGCGATTAGTTCTTGTTTGATCTCTTTGATTTCATCATTAAAGTCCATCCCCTTTTCTGTTAGGATGAAATAGCGTTGGAGTCTTCTTTGTAGTCCCGACATGCGTTTCATCTCTTTGAGTTTCTTGTTTTTCCCTGCATTTTTAAAAAAGGTCTGTGTTCGTTTCTTTGTCATTTCCCACCATTGTGCTCGTGAATCATACGAGTCTTGAAGGGTCTGCCAGTCTTTGTACAGCTCCCTGTATTGTGCGGCTAGAGCCTCATCCTCCAGCAGGGAGCAGTTTAACTTCCACAAACCCTTCCCAACAGTCATACCTGAAGGAAATGAGAAAGAGCAGGACAGTAGCAAGTGATCCGAAAAAAAAACTGGAATTAATCTTGCATCACTCTGTGCTAAACCCCTCGTAAATATGTAGTCTATTCGAGAGGCTCTGGCATTGTCACTACTGAACCAGGTGAAGCCCTCCTCTCCTGGATGTATGGATTTGAAACAGTCCACCAGTTTAAATGTCCGGCACATGTCTTGTAATAAAGTTGATGTTTTATCTACTTTAAACTCCTCATCATTCCTCTTTCTATCCTTCCTACTTAGGATGCAATTAAAATCTCCCACGATTAGTGGTTGATGGCCTAGCATATGCGACTGGATGTCCTCTAAAAGTTCGTACCTGAGTTGTCTGTCGGCATGGCCGTATATGTTAATGAGGTTAAAATCATTCCCTATATAAGAAAGTCTTGCTAAGATTGCGCGTCCGTCTCTTATCACAGTACTCCCCTTTATGATGAGTTGAGGGTTGTTTATTAAAATGGCTACCCCATCGTTACGGTTTTCATTCGAGCCACTCCATAATGACGGATATGGCCAAATCTCTTCCCACTGTTTATAATTTTTTAGAAAGGGGATGCAAATCAAGCACATATAGCACCAAGTAGCACATTTAAAGCCCCAATACTTATTTTAACAGGCTCTGCAAGCTGAACAATAAGCTAGCCCTTAAAAAACATTGCATATTGTAGCTGGTGTTTCGCACCCTTCTTAAGGGGAACATGCTTTTGACGTGAGGCCGGGTGCTCCTTTATTTCCGTGATTTCATAATTGGTATTGCTAAGGGCCCGGTCACACAGACATTTGCGGCTGAATGACGGCTAAAATTTTGGGATTTTTTTTCGCTCGTGTTTACCCGCAATGGAAAATGCGCAAAAATGGCCAACCCGCTTTTGACCTGTGGTTTGGCTGGAAAAAAAACGCCGGCGACTGTTCCGCTCCCTCTCATCGCGTCATTTCCGTGTTTAGACCACGTGTATGAAAACTGCCGAGCCGGTAATGTGCCCAAATCCGACTCTTACGCAACAACCAAACCGCCCCACCCCCTCACGTGACTTTTTCTTCCATGTTAACAAACGCATTTTTTAAAATAAGATCGCAATTTTTTGTTTAAATAAACGCGTTGTATAGACTAGAATCTCCCAATTATTATAATTAGCTCGCTTTATAGTTTTAATAGGCGTTTTATATAGAATACGTTCGCTTTCGTTGGGGGCGCAGGAGAATGCGCGTTCACGCGAGGGGGGGAGAATCTACCGTCAAATTACGTTCACAACAACTACAATGACGAAACGGTTTAATCTGCATTACATTTCCAACAGATGAATAATGAGGAGGTTTTGATTGTATATTCGTCATTGCATTCCTTCCTCAATTGTGAGATAGGATGATGTAAACATGGTTGAAGTAGCGGGGGAACGCTAATTTTGGAATCGGGCTGTAGAAGAACATGATGGAACAAATCACAGTCTCGTGAGGAGCAAGTTTACAAGCTATGGCATCATTCTTATTTTACTATCGAGTTAAGAAATGTCAAAATATAAAAATGGATTAAGACCAAGTTGTTACGATGATGGAGAGGGGGGTGGGGCTGGAGGATTTAGTGAGGATTTACTCTTTATTCAATATCAATCAGAATCGTAATGTGTATTAAGGCTTAACAGCTGGGATTTGTAATCTCAGACAAAATTTTTTTTTTTGGTTTGAACAAATTTATTGACACTAAAAACAGAAAACAATCATGACAATCTCAACAGCAATTAAGCACATTCACAATATTATATTCCAATATTACGTTTTTAACAGCAAACACAAAGTGAGGTTTGAACAAACCTTCTCGAAAATCAAACATATTCACAATTTCATTATATAACATCTTTGTTAGATAGATAGATAGATAGATAGATAGATAGATAGATACTTTATTCATCCCCTAAGGGAAATTCACATTTCCAGCAGCATCCCTGAGCTGAGAACAGTACAATAATAAAGCCAAAAGAATACAATATACAAATACCCAGTGTGACGTGCAAATGCCCACTTTAGCATGTTATATAGAGTAACCAAATATTGCTACACAGAACACATAATGCAGTAAGATTCAGTGTCAATAGATCCGTCCAGGCCAAAGTCGATTGTTCTCGGTCTGAACAAATCCACTGACACCAACAGCAGCAAAACACAGCCATCAAGCATATTCACAATTTTTTTATATTTGACAATATGACGTGACGATATGACGTTGTAACATTTTTTCCTGACATTTCCAACATCAATTAAACAATTTCAGAGTTATTTTCTTTTAACAGTAGTTAACCAGCGTGTAAAAGGCAATACTATTGTGCAAGGGCATAGCTCTGCCATCCCACCCTCCCAAGCAGCATTATTCCAGTCCTCTGTGTGGGTCCTCTCCCTTCTGGGTTCCACAACCCAGGCCGTTGCTGCCGGGACTCCCACAGCGTAGCTCCGGCTCCCCCCTCCGGGTGGGTACAGACGAGTCTTCTTTATGGCTGCGTCCTAGGCCCGCCGCTCGCAGATTGTATGGTATCTGCAGCCATTTGGAGCACAGCCACGGGGGGGATCTGCCTGCACCTCCATACCAGCAGGTTTCTGGAGGTCCAGATGGCGTCCTTGATGGCGGCGAGAGTGAGCCAGTCCCTGGCAAAGTCGTTCCGATGCCTCCTCGACCGACTCACCCCGTAAAGCACGTACTGTGCATCAGGGACCTCTCCTGCTGGCAAGTCCGGGAACTTTCCTAGTTGTTCGGCCATTGTCCACAAGACCTTGGCAGCGCTGCACTCACAAAAAAGGTGCCTCACCGACTCCTGGGCGCCACAGCCAGGTCGAGGGCACGTCGAAGTCGCTGACATTCCTCGGTGGTGCATTACAGCTCTGACTGGGAGAACTTCATGAGCCACCATCCATGACAAGTCTCGTAGTCTGTTTGGGAGGGCAGGATGATTGACGTTGCTCCAAACCGTTGTGGATTCGCCAAACGCAAGCCCCCGCACAGGGCTTACTGTAGCTCGCTCTTGCACAATAGCAATAAGGGCCCTGTGGTTTTGTAAAGTGTGACATTCTTGTGTTTCCAAATCAAACTTCTTCAAAAAAGCCCGAATAAAGAGATGTGTTGGTGGCAAGTTAAACGAAACTGGAATCAAACGATTGTCTGGTACAAGCTTTAGCTTCCGCAAATATGAGCCCATCCAAAAACGGGTCATTGCTTGACTTTTCGGGTTGTTGGGTGGGCCCACAGCGTTTTGGAAGTGGAGAGAGACATATTTGCTTCCCAGGAAAAGCTGGAGGTCAGGCACTCCTTTCCCCCCTTTTTCCTTTTTCTTTTTCATTGTATCTCTTTTTATCCTTTCCCACTTTGAGCCCCAGACAAAGCGAAAGATGGCTCGGTCCATTTGTAACAGCACGTTTCTTTTAGGCATAAAAATTAAACTGATTGACAAAAGCATTGGGAGGATGATCGCTTTGATGATTAGGACCTTCCCCTCTATTGTCAGTTTTCTTAGTGACCAAAAAACAAGTTTTTGCTTAACTTTCCTTGTCACGTCATCCCAGTTGGTCTCGCCTCCTCCATCCGCATTGAATTTTATCCCTAGGATTTTCTGGTCTGTCTTTAACACCGTCAGCGGGAGTCCTGCCTTTTCTGTCTCTTTCCACATTCCATAAAACTTCACTTGTGATTTTTCTCTATTTAGCCTTGACCCAGACGCCCTCCCAAACAGGTCAGTCAAGTCAAGGGCTCTTTCAACAGATGCGCGGTCAGTACACAAAATATTAAAATCATCCATGTACAAAACACACTTGGTAATTTGTCCCCCACTTCCTGGGATATTGATGCCTTCGACAAATCTATCTTTTCTTAACATTTGTGCCAAAGGTTCAATGCAAAGAACATAGAGAAGGGGAGACATAGGGCAACCTTGACGTACACCGCAGTTGATCTCGATTGCTTCCGATAAATTCCCGTTAATCATGAATTTGCTGTAGATGTCTCGGTATAGCAGTCCTACCCAATTGATGTATTTTTGGGGAAAACCACATTTTTGCAATACCCTGAAGAGGTATTGGTGCGAGACTCGATCAAAGGCTTTTTCAAAGTCTAGGTTTAGGACCGCTAGTCGCATGTTTCTGTCTCTTGCATAACAAATGGTGTCACGGATCAGCATGAGACTGTCGCTGATCTTCCTTCCCACAATGGCACAGGTTTGGTCTGGATCAACCAAGTCTCCCAAGACAACAGACATTCGTGTTGCTAGAAGCTTGCTGAAAATTTTACAGTCCACGTTTAAAAGCGTTATGGGTCGCCAGTTTTTTAAGTCAATTTTGTCTCCTTTTTTGTGCAATAGAGTAACTATCCCGATTCTGAAACTGTCTGGCATATGGTCTCGACTGGAAAATTCGTTAAAAACAGTTAACAGATCTGGTGCTAAAATATCCCAAAAAGTCCGGTAAAATTCGAGGTTGAGTCCGTCCTCCCCGGGTGATTTGCCTTTTTTCATAGTCTTTATGCAATCATTCAGTTGGTCTTGGGTAAAGTCCGATGTTAAAAAGGGGTCTTGACGCACTGATCTTGAAATATGATCTAATACATGCCCCATTTCATTCTCATATGTTTCTTTCTTTTCAAATAATTTTTTGTAGTAGTCTTCGACCAATCTGGTTATTTCACTACTTTCCTTTGTTATTTGCCCGTTTTCGTTTTGAAGTTTAAAAATCCCCTCATTTTTGCCCATAATTTTTTTAAAAAAGTAGCGTGTACATTTTTCCCCTTCTTCTATTTCTCTTTCTCTGCTTCTTATTATGATGCCTTTGCTCTTTATTTCCGCCAAAGCGTTTAGTTCTTGTTTGGTCTCTTTGATTTCATCATTAAAGTCCATCCCCTTTTCTGTTAGGATGAAATAGCGTTGGAGTCTTCTTTGTAGTCCCGACATGCGTTTCATCTCTTTGAGTTTCTTGTTTTTCCCTGCATTTTTAAAAAAGGTCTGTGTTCGTTTCTTTGTCATTTCCCACCATTGTGCTCGTGAATCATACGAGTCTTGAAGGGTCTGCCAGTCTTTGTACAGCTCCCTGTATTGTGCGGCTAGAGCCTCATCCTCCAGCAGGGAGCAGTTTAACTTCCACAAACCCTTCCCAACAGTCATACCTGAAGGAAATGAGAAAGAGCAGGACAGTAGCAAGTGATCCGAAAAAAAAACTGGAATTAATCTTGCATCACTCTGTGCTAAACCCCTCGTAAATATGTAGTCTATTCGAGAGGCTCTGGCATTGTCACTACTGAACCAGGTGAAGCCCTCCTCTCCTGGATGTATGGATTTGAAACAGTCCACCAGTTTAAATGTCCGGCACATGTCTTGTAATAAAGTTGATGTTTTATCTACTTTAAACTCCTCATCATTCCTCTTTCTATCCTTCCTACTTAAGATGCAATTAAAATCTCCTCCCACGATTAGTGGTTGATGGCCTAGCATATGCGACTGGATGTCCTCTAAAAGTTCGTACCTGAGTTGTCTGTCGGCATGGCCGTATATGTTAATGAGGTTAAAATCATTCCCTATATAAGAAAGTCTTGCTAAGATTGCGCGTCCGTCTCTCATCACAGTACTCCCCTTTATGATGAGTTGAGGGTTGTTTATTAAAATGGCTACCCCATCGTTACGGTTTTCATTCGAGCCACTCCATAATGACGGATATGGCCAAATCTCTTCCCACTGTTTATAATTTTTTAGAAAGGGGATGCAGCATTCCTGTAGTAAAAACACATCCGTTCTGATAGTTTTTAAGAACGATAAAACACTGTGAGCCTTAACCTTTGATCTCACACTTCTCACATTGATAGTAGAGAATGTAATGTTCATAATTGTTGTAAAAGTATTTAAACTAGTTAGACAAAACTGGGGGATCTGAGTCCATTCTTTGGTGATCATCGAGATCATCGAGAGTGTCACCTGTGTCAGACACATCACTTAAGAGTAGTACCTCATTTTGAGACTCACCGGGGAAAACTCTGGGACCCTCTGACTCTCTGTCTGTGGTTCCAGGTCTTCCCCTTTTTTCTGGGTTAGGGGGTGAGCCAGAGGACCTATCAAGGGGTCTCTTACTTCCTTGCCCACTAAGGGTCAGGTTTTTTCCCTCCCCGACTTCCTCCGTCTCAACTTCATACAGTTCCCTTGTGGGCTTATTCACCGGCAATCGGCTTTCTTCTAAATCTCTTATCTTTGTTTCTGGTTTTTTCACCACTCCCAATTTTGTCTTACTTTTACTCCTCTTTCCAGTGCCCGTATGGGTTTTTGGAGAGTCATTCGCCTTTTCGATTTGTTTGTCTTCTCCAAATCCCGGCAATGGCGTAGCAAACAAATTTGCTAATTTGAACTCTCTTCCAGGCCCTTCCTGATTAATATGTGTTTTCGGAGTGGCAGTTGCTTTTTCTATTCGTTTGTCATGTCCAAATTCAGGTATTTTATGAGAAATCGAATTAGAATTTCCAGGTTCTTCCTGTTTCAATTTTGATTCTCTGGTCTCTGCTCCAGGGGTTTTGGTAGGTACATCTGTTTTTTCAATTTGTTTGTCTTGTCCAATTTCTTTGTGCATTTCTTGATCAATTTCATTGGGTATTTCCATAACTTTATTCATTTCCTGTTCATCTTCATTGGGTATTTCTATAACTTCATTAATTTCTTGTTCATTTTCATTTTGTATTTCCATGACTTTATTAATTTCATTGTCTTTGTTATCTTTATTCACTTCATTGTCTTTGTGACATTTATTCATTTCATTATCTATGTTGTCTGACATCATTTCATTGTCTTTGTTGTCTTTGTTAACTGCCTTCCTAGCTTTCAATTTGTTAGCAAACGAATTCGGGCAGTTTCTAAAGAGGTGATTCGTTTCTCCACAGAGATTGCATTTTCTGCTATTGCTACATTCCTCAAAGGAATGTCCAATTGTTCTGCACTTTCCACAAAAAATTCGATCACATACCTCAGCCAGATGCCCATGCTCACCACATTTGCGACAGAGTTTCGGTTGCCCTTGATAGTGGATAAAGCCACGGTTTTCCCCCAGGAATATAGTCGACGGAATTTGTTTCAGTCCCTGAAAGCCCTGAGGATCTTGCCGTAGTTGGACTGGTACCCTCCAGGCACCATTCCAATAGCCTTTCTCACACCTCACCTTCATAGCCTGGCCTTTTACTGAGCAGTATCTACTCAACCAATAACAGACGTCATCAGCACTGATCATTTCACTAAACATTCTAACAACGACAATCTTGTTAGTATTATCAGTCAGCTTCTCCACTGTAAATCCTGAAAACTGGGACCTCACTCCCTCAAAGCGATTCCAAAACTCTTGATAAAGAGCTGCCGTTTCAAAACTCACATCAAAGCCTTTGCCAGAAGTCATTTTTATGACAGCATGTACCTCCTCCTTTTTAAACTTCAGAATCTTTTCAACAAACTTGTTAATAAAATCCGTCCTTGACATTCCCTCCGAAATTGCCACAACATCTTTGAGCAAGAATCTCACGCAGTTACGTCTCCGCCCGCCGGTATAATGCCCATGGCAGGACTCGGCTGGTTTACTTCTAACTATGTTAAAATGGTTAGAATTGTAAAATTAATAATTAACAATACTCTTAAAACCGACGCCAATGACAGTATAAACGCATAGAACGAGCAGTGCTAACCTGATGCGTCCACCATCAACACGCATTCACAACGTGTCCACCCTCAATACACACAAAGAAAAATGCCAATTTAAGGTCCTAGCTTTAAAGCCTTGCTGCGGTCATTATGGATGCACCAAATGATTTATTCGAAATGAAGAGAAACTATGCTGACGGGGATGTTCACCCCTTTGACGTCACGAGCACGCTCGGCATTTGCGCTGTTTATACACGCGTAACACGCTAATTTCACGTAATAACACCGCGATACAGGCACAGAACATGCTATTACCATGCTCCACCCACGATTACCCGCTGAAATTCCCCGTCCTACCCAAGTGTAACTGCGCCCTGGCCGCGACCATAGCACGTCATTTCTGCGTCATTAACTCGTGTTGACCACGTGTGCGGCATGCGTTTTAAACACGTGCTCAAACTTTTGAGCTGCTCAAAAGTTTTGAACGCGCCCAACCACGTGAAAATTTGCGACCGCGAGTAAAGCACCGCTCTATCTCGTGTATATTGCGGGCTCAGAACGTCATTTAGCGTCCCAACGACATCTGCTACACGACTGGTTAATTCTAGCCGTGTTCGAGCTTCTCTACGCTCGTTTAAGGATTTGTACCCGTGCTCTGAGGAATTAATCAAGGCAAAAGTGATTCACGCTGCTATCCGCGCGCGAATTCCCGAACTCGAGTTAAGCACAGCTCTATATCGATTCAATGGCAAGCTCAATACGTCCAATAGCGTCCGCCTCTAGGGCAGAGATTTCTGGCCGTCATTCAGCCGCAAATGTCTGTGTGACCGGGCCCTAAGCGACATTTTCGATCAGTTTTACCCGAAAACAACTCCCTTAAAAAAAGCAATGACCAATGTTCCCTCTAATTTTCCACAGGTCTGAGCGTTCACACAAAGTTGGTGAGCAACGCTTGAAACAACAGTGAGCCACCATAATCCCAAGTGTGGCAAGATAATTATCAAACATGTCCAAAACTTTACATCAAGTTACATTTTGCTGAGTTTCCGGCAATGCAAAATTACTTTTCTCTTGATTGAATTGGCTAATGTACCATTGCAAAGGTTGTACGGCCTACAAATGATGTTTGTTCTTACAATTCTTTCCAAGATATCCATTTCTTTTTATTTCCTGATATATTTTGTCGCATAATATTAACATTTTGGGGGGCTTATTTAGTCGGTTGCAAGATACAGAACTGTACTTTATCACATTTTTTAGTGGAAGTAACTTGTTGGCGACAAGATTTACTTGATATAATTGGAAATTATTTAAATGCAACACAAACTTTTTATTCTTTTTTCTGTGTTTTCTTCTACTTTTTTTTAATTGCCTTAAAAAAAATCTCATTGTGTTTATTTTTTCCGAGCTGTTACTTTTTTCTTTTTGTTCTCTATTTACTTTTTTCCTACATTTCTTTCTTTTCTTTTTTTCTGGCTTTTTTCTGGCTTTTTTCTAAATTTTTCCTTCTTTTTTAGCTGCTGTTTCTTTTTTTTCTCAGCTTTTCACTACTTTTTCATTTTGGTATTTTTTTCTTCTTTGTTCTATTCCCCCCTTCTTTTAAGTCATTTTGTGCATAATTCTACTTAATATTTGGTCATGTTGGGATTAAAGAAGCAAAAACAACCTGAAGAGCCATTTAGGACCCAAAAGAGCCGATTCCTTTTTAGTGAGCCGAGCCGAAGAAGCCGGTTCTCCACATACTCTACTAACTTTATTAAACTTCGTTCGACTTCAAAATACCGCATTTAGGACACAACGTCAGGGGAACCCGTGCATTTTTACATTCATGCACTGTTACTTTGACTTAAGTCGCTTCTTAATAAGTAATTTTGAGCCCTCATTTTTGTGCGCTGGCTAGATTTTCTTGTGCGCTGAGAATGTGTGAGCAGTGCGCGATTGCGCACGCGCGCAGTTTGGAGGGAACACTGATGCGGGGTTTATATTAGCATTTATTAACCCGCTAGCTAACCTGCACAGCGCATATAGAGTGCTTCGAGGTCCTAAGATTACCCACAATGCATTGCTGGCGGCCATTTTGGAAGTCCACAAAGCTTTGCACTTCATTGTTATTGTTCAGCGAACCAGTTAGATTCTACATTGTAATGCCGAATACGTGCGTTATTGTTGGCTGTTGTAGCCCAGGGGAAAACGGTGGGAAGGGCTTCTTTAGACTTCCGAAGTGTGTTTACAATCAGGGGATTGAAGCTCCGGAGAAAAGTGAACGGCGAAGACGAATGTGGGTGGCAGCTATCAACCGGTCGAATTTGCCAAAGCTTGACTGCGTTCGTGTTTGTTCTGACCACTTTCTGACAGGTAAATTGAATTATTTATGATGTAGAAATACATTTTAAAAAGGTTATGGGACACGTGTACTTCATGTACATCTGACGACACCATTCAAGTATGGCTAGGTTAAATACTGTAGGTGTTGCTTCTTGAGTAACATTTCTGAAAAAATATTCTTAAAAGATCTAGATGTTGAACAAGTATATACCAAGAATACATAGTAAATGTGCATTTCATCCACTTTGATGAGATATTTCTTCTCTCTCAGTGGATAACATTATTAAATTACTTACTTACTTCACCATACACATGTATCAAACAAACATGAAGTATGCGCTGTTTGCAATTGTATTTATTTTCAATCTTTGTTTAGATGAAAGGCTCATAATTAACACCTTTAATTTACAATGGCTGAGGGGGGCGGGATAGCGTTTTGAGTTTCAGTGTAGTCTCATCCAACGTTCGCATGTTTTCGCCACATCACAAACTTGACAAACACAGTAAGAGGATTCCTCAACAAATCTGTCGTAGGCTTCCATACTTTTGTAATTTTGAAAATCCTTCAGTTCACAAAAGGGACTTGGGTGGAAAATAAGATAGTTAACAAGTTCGATGTAAGTCACACACGGCAACAAATCGGAATCAGACTCCCAGTCTTTGTTTTTAATTTTGTAGGGATCCAATTTTCCAATAAAATGCAACTTCGCAGTGTACCGCTCGCGTGCTTGCTTGACTAAACTCTCCACGTAGTTTTCCATATTGTTGATGGACAAAATACGTACACAAACGAAGCTAGTTGAGTAAATAAATAGACAAACTGAGTCAATATTTGCTCCTCTCGCTATCACCGCTTGTAATCGACAGACTTCCAAGATGCCGGCACGAAGCCGTGTTACTATTTTTAGCACAAAGCGCGGAGCCCTCTACAGGCGAGGCGCAGACGCAAGCACCGACAATGCCATGATTGGATTTGTAATGTAAGTGAACTGTATCGTATCATTGGCTAGACACCTGTCACTCACTGAGTGAGAAACAAAAAAAAACAATATTGTTGGGTGAATTAATTAGATTAGATTAAGTCTAATATTAGACATTAATTAATACTTATGTTGATGTTGTTTATGCGCCAGATAGATTTACTTGTGCGCCAATCATGTGCGGGCAGTGCGCAATTGCGCACACGCGCAGTTTAGAGGGAACATAGGGGGTGACCAAACGTTTTAGAAAGCTGGCTATATTTGATGAGCTGAAAATGTATGCTTTCGACTATTTAGCCTGGCATTCTTTCGTCAGTCTTTAATAAATTTTGATATTATATCCTTTAAAAACTGCCAAGGGCTCGTGGCAAATTAGGCAGATGCAGTTGTTTTGGATTACGGTGAAAAAAATACTCAAATTTCCACTTGTCCTATAAGCGGCGGCCATCACATTCAACTGTCCTTTTATCTACAGCCGCCATGTCGGAAATTGGGTGGTCTGAATTCTCACTGAAAACCAAGTGCAAGGTGGCCAAAGGGCTACTGCCATCATCTGGTAAAAGTAAAATAGAAAATGTACAAATGTATTTTATACTGCTGTCACCAAAACTGGTGGGCCACCTTTTATTAATTATATTACCGAGGCTGCGGACAGTAAAAATCTGATCATGGGCCATAACTGGTTCCTGGGCTGGACATTTGACATGCCTGCTTAAAAGGAAAGGAATGATGAAAAAGGGTATTACGATAGATAGGCAATATTCACAAAGTCATGCTTGAAGGCTAAGTTGTAAGTGTATCTGAACAATAGTGTAATAGAATAGCGCAGGTTTTTTTTAATTGATCCTGTAAGATTGGTGGGACAGAGGGGACATGTCCCCACCAATATCGAGCAATTGTTGTTTTGTCCCCACCATCATTACATGATCACTTAAAAATTGCGCTGTCCCCACTAACACAAAGACAAAACCTTAGTCGGGACAAAACAATAATTGCTCGATATTGGAGAGAGCATAGCACATCTTTTAAAATGATCACATACTATTGGAGGGACAAAAATGACTTTGATATTGATGGGGACATGCCCATGCCAAAACTATGCCCTTGGTGCAATGAAAAAGTCGTGGAATGAAATTTAGCAATAACATAATCCCCAAATAATTAGGCAAATTAGATACAAATACAAATTCTTCTATTCTCACCAAGATATGCATTTTTTACAGTCTTGTGTGCTTGTTTAGGGTAGTGATGGCCTTGGGACTGACTGAGCCTGTTAGGGGTATATGTTAATAATACATATTATTGTGCCCCATATCAATAGAAATAGACTATCTAAAATTCGTACCCTCCCGCAGTAACTAACGAGTGTGGAGGCTTGTTCTGACATTTGTCATCTTTGTCCTAAATCATGTTTTCAAAAAAAGGTGCGAACAAAGTTCTTTTGTAAAAATGTCACAAAATACTGCATTTACCTTCAGTGGAGACAGCGCCGGGCGGGGAGGGGAAAGAGTGTGCATACTGTGAATAGCTCTGCCCATTCCTGCCACTCACCCAACCAATTGCTCTAGGCTTTGCGAGAGGTTTATTATGTGGCTTTTCATTATAAAGTGTCTCAACAATGAACATAGATTGTTTAATGAGCTTCCGTGTAAAGGATTATTTAGCGATGTACAGCCAAAACAGGGTGTGTTGGTGTGACACCTTGACTGAAAACTTTAATTAAAATCGTTTCCCATATATACTGGACTGAACCCTCTGGTCAATCAGTATTGTCTCAGCTTCGCACGTGTGACAATAGTCTAAAAATACATTAAGTGAATAAGCAAATTTCTATTTGATCGAGTCATATCTACTCGTGAAAAGATCCATACTGTATATGGTCCCCGTCCCCTGCTCTAAAGAAAAAAAAATTGTGTCAGTATACTGTGTTTTTTTAGTCATTGCTTGGAAATTCTCCGAAATCATGTGAAATTTGCATGCTTGTGCTATAACGCGTTTTCTTAGTTCACCTTGAAATGTTACCAATTATTATACAGTGTACTTTCAGAGTCCCGGTATTCAAGCACTTGTGGTTTGTTGAGACAACTAGTAAATCCAATCAAGCTTTCCTTTTTGACGCATTACCTTTTTGTCAAGGTGAACCTCCTTTCTACTAGAGTGCAATCGACTGGAGTACACTGGTGAGGAAGAACGAATCCCACTCCAAATTATTTATTTCACTAGAGCTCTTGCTGACAGGCCACACCCAAAGAGCCCATTTGGAGTGGAAAAATATATGCTCAAGAACCCTTACCGTATAAAATGTGACCCGGTGAAGAGAGCTTCAATCTTCCGATATGGTTTTATGATAATGACACTGCCAAACGAAGGTCATCACAATATAGGATGAAGTCGTCCAGATTTCCTATATTCAACTGCTATAATTTTGTTGGAAATGAGTCTGAGAACAAAATAAACCCACGTTATTCCTTGGGCAGTCACGATTAGGGATTTCTGGAGACCATTATTTATCACAAAAACAATCACGATTGAAAAAAATGAACAAAGTGCAAAAATGAGGTGCACAGATGGAAAACCCTCTAATAATATAGAAATAATGATATTACAAATAATAATTTCTAATTATTTAAACACTCTTATAATCTAAGAATAATAATTTTAACACACACACTTAGGTGAACACAGCAGCAGGGTAGATATATTAACAAAGACGAGTTCACAGTAAAAGGAGTTATGTACAGTATAAAAGAAGACGGAAACGCGGAAAATATTCACGATTAGATGAATTCGTCATATTAGTGAGAGCCCTAGTTATCCCTATTATATGCTAGTAATATGTATATATGTTTCAGAATAAAGTTCTCAATTTGTTTATCCTTTTTTTCAGAAGCAAACACCTGTAATTACTTTTGATTTTCCAATATTAAAGGGATGTCTTGCCACAAATTGCTAAACAACAATTTAATTACTGCATTTTTTCCCCAAATCAATTGAGTCAAGAGTTTTATACAGTACCTGTGTGTTTGTATCGAATTTTTATAATCTGTGATTTATTATGATGTAGTCCAGGGGTGGCCAACCCGCGGCTCTCGAGCCGCATGCGGCTCTTGAACTAGTTTCATGCGGCTCTTTAGGAGCTGTTGTAAACTGGTTTAATGCGGCTCTTTCGAAGCTGTAACATGACATGCATCAAGAATGTTTAGCCGGCACTGTAATTTGCCTTCCCTACAGCTAGATGGCACTCCGATAATGAATGTCTGTTTTAGTGACGTAAAACGAGCGACAAGAAAATATTTGTTTGACAAAATGTATTGTAGTCAATTTATGTGAAATTACCTCATGAAATGGCAGGTAAAAAGGCACAGCCAAACTAAAATATGAAGAAGAACACAGGACGTTTTTGCCAGAATGGGAGAGTTTATAATATTTTATTGAACGTAATGGCAAGCCTATCTGCCTTATACGTAACGCGGCATTAGCACATTTCAAAGCTTCAAATCTTCAGCGTCAATTCAGCTCACTCCACCCTAACATCGAACAGGAATTTCCAAAAGGGACTGAACTTAGTAAGAAAAAGTTGTTGACTACGAAAAGCAAAGCAGAAAAACAGTTGCATTTCTTTAAAAAAAAAAAAAATGAAACACTCTGAGACCGTAACGCTTGCTTCGTATCAGTTAGCTTGGAACATAGCATGGGCTAAAAAGCTATACAACGAAAGAGAATTCATTAAAAATGAGTCATTGACGCCTTCGAAATCTTGGCTCCTGTAGACAACAAACTAAAACAGAGCAAATCAGATGTTCAACTGTCTCGCCACAGTATGGAACGAAGAATATCCGATATTAATGCAGCTGTTGAATAACAGTTGCACACTGACCTGCAAACAAACTAGCTGCAAGAGCTACGGATGGAGCGCCAGCCATCATCGGATCAATGAACGGGCTTGTGGGACTGTACAAAGCTGATCAAACATTTCCAGACTTTTGGGATTTCCACTGCATCATCCACAGGGAGCAACTCGTGTCTAAATCGCTCAAATTTGACAACGTCATGAAACCTTTGATGGAAATCGTCAACTTCATCTGCACACATGCGCTTAACTGGAGGATATTCAGGAATATCATCGCTGAACTGGACCAAGGACTTCCAGGTGACCTGCCGCTGCACTGCACTGTGAGGTGGCTGTCAAAAAGCCAGGTACTATCTCGCTTCTTTGAGCTTTTGGATCCAGTGAAACTGTTAATGGAAGAGAAAGACAAGGACTATCCCTAGCTCTCAGACCTCAAGTCGATAATGGATCTGGAACAGTGCTCACAATGTTAACTGTTGAAAATTATTGATATTATCATGTTGGTGTGGTTATTTTCATCAGATCTAGTCGAGTTGAGATTTGTGTATGCGTGCGTACATGATTAAAAGATGTTTATGTGTATAATGTGGCATTTTAGTAACAAAGAAAAAAAATAATCAACTCGCCCCCGTTAACAACTATGATGTGGCTCTTTGTAGTAACACAGACGAAAAATTGGCTCTTAGTCGCTGAATGGTTGGCCACCCCTGATGTAGTCGATGGTTTACATCAAGTTCTGATGGACTTTAAGCAAAGTTATTTACCTTTCAATGGTGTCCACTGTCTTGAACTGTTAACATTTAGAGCTGTCGCTGTGATTATGTATGCGTTCTTCTCTTATTGCCTGGAGGCGGAAAGCAGCCAGCAGAAAAATGAGACTATTGGGTAATAACAAGCCGCTGTGACCTTTCAAAAGTGGTTACATCGGATAACGTATAGCCAAGTCTTTACTCCCAGGAGGACTGCTCTGCATGCTATATATAGAAGAAAAAAATGCACACAAAAATTGTTTTGATCTATTGCTTTATTTTTGTTTAAAATTACAATACGATTTCACAGCTTCAGTAAACATTTCTTCAAAACTACAGCTTGACTTTGTCAATCCATCAATACCTATTTAGTTTATCAGTTAAATGAATGAATGAATGTTCCGAACATGATAAAAAAACAAACAAAACGACAAGTCAAAAAACAAAAACATTGCTAGAGGTACATGTCCGAAATGAAATAGGAAGAAGCATATTCTTATTTAACCCTATCCCCAGACTTCAACAGCTAAATCTTTTGTATATTTACATGTATAAATAACCTCATGAATATACATATTTACAATGATTCTGTGGATGCAGTTACTTCATCATCATTTGTATCACCATCACTATTTTCCCTGTCATCATTATCATCATCCATACATTTTCAGTATAATAAATTGTAAGAGTATCTATTATAACAACAATATTTCTCGTGGGTAATCATGGTGAGAACTATATTTGCACGATTTTGGATGAAAACATAATTGCGATTTTTCAGACCTAAATTGCAATTTTGATGCAATCTTGAATTTTAAAAGAAAACTGCATTTTCTGTGCTGTTTTTTTTTCAGGGGAGAACATAGACATATTAACATGCAAACAACTTGAGATGGCTTATCTAGAGACAGCGAGTATACGACTGTAACAAAGTACAAACTATAAATGTACAAAAATATAACAAAATTCGAGGGCTATTCCTTTTAGTGGAAGAAAACGATAAAGATAACGGCTGGCAAGTTACACGCTACAGTCCGGTCCTTGCGTCCTCTGCAATGTCTTTGTAATGATTAAAATACAAGAGTCACAAATGTAGCGGATTTCCACGAGTAGGAGCTCCAAGTCGTCCGCTTTATTGGTCATGGATCTGGCGTTTCTGACTAGCCACATTCGGCTTAACTGTTAATTTGGCTTAACTGTTAGCTTTCCCTATATATATATATATATATATATATATATATATATATATATATATTGAAGGATTTTATACATTGGACGATATAGGATTTTATACGATTGAATACAATTTACATTTAATGCAAAAGATATTTACTGACTGGGCTGTGGTGCGAGGTCAGGGCACCCTGGTGGAAAATGTTGTTTACAGGAACGGCGGGAACGGGACGTACGGCTGATAAGATAATCAGCACATCCAGACGCTGGTGATGCAGAAAGGCCCTGATGACGTAGAAACGCGCGGTGTTGTTTTGAGTACCCCAGACATCGGGACTCTTTACGATATGGTGAAGCCGAGAGGGCTTCCTTGGCGTGCCCATGGGAGGAGTTGGTATGCCTTATGTGGGGAGAGGATGGCCAGTAGGAGAAAGCTAAAGAACTTGAGAAAAAGGTTTCCCAGGGACTCCAACGTCACTGATTCGGCCGTTTTTGATGGCGTACACTTAGTTAAATTTTTAGGGAAAATAAATCTGCCCCCGTGTGGAAATGTCTGCTTTCGGTTCATCTTTACCCTCAAGAAACGAGCGTGCATGAATTGTTGGGAAAATGTAGGTTGTGTTTGGTTAACGGAGTCAGATAACTAATTTGAACAATTTGATAAACGATACTTCTTGATACTTTAATTCCTAACAATTCATATATAAATATACACAGTGGCTTGCAAAACTATTTGCCGCCTTGAACTTTGTGACCTTTTGGCACATATCAGACTTCAAACAAAGATATCAAACTTTACATTCTTGTGAAGAATCAACAAATAAGTGGGACACAATCATAAGGTGGAACACACCTTATTTTTTCAACTTTTTTAACAAATTAAAAAACTAAAAATTATTCAGCCCGATTAAGTGAATACTTTTTGCTGCGATTACAGCTGCAAGTTGCTTGGGGTATATCTCTAACAGTTTTGCACTTAAATAAACTGATATTTTTGCCCATTCCCCATTGCAAAACAGTTCAAGCTCAGTGAGGTTGGATGGAAAGCTTTTGTGAACAGCAGTTTTCAGATCTTTCCACAGATTCTCAATATGCATGTATATAATATATATATGTGTGTATGTATGTTTATATATGTATATGTATGTGTGTATGTATGTTTATATATGTATATGTATGTGTGTATGTATGTTTATATATGTATATGTATGTATATATGTATATATGTGTATGTATGTATATATATATATATATATATATATGTATATATGTGTGTATGTATGTATAAATATATGTATATATTTGTGTATGTATGTATATATATATATATATGTATATGTGTGTATGTATGTATATATATGTGTGTATGTATGTATATATATGTATATATATGTGTGTATGTATGTATATATATATGTATATATGTGTGTATGTACGTATATATACAGTGCATCCGGAAAGTATTCACAGCGCTTCACTTTTTCCACATTGTTATGTTATAGCATCATTCCAAATTGTATTAATTTAATATCATATCTCAAAATTCTACACAATGCATACATCAAAGCGGCGCTGCCACGAGCGGCTGCCTTTTCCAGCAGCTGCCCAATTGTTTTATTGTCTGCTCCTATCTTCGGTGTTTTTTCTTCCCGTTTTGACAACTACACTATGGATTACTTCTATCCTATGGACATGGGTTTTAGCGCACAATAAATGTGTGTACTCAAGAAATTTCAACTCCTTGCCCTAAAGAATTCTCGTGCCGGCGTGATAAAGGGGCCCATGGTGAAAGGACAGCCGGAGCTAGCGAAGCGGCTAGCGGCGTTATAAGTCTTCGGTACCATCCGCAATCATGGTAAATGCGAACTCACGACCAAATAAGATCATCGAGTGCGGGTACGGGGATGAATAAAGTATATATCTATCTATCTATCCATTATGACAATGTGAAAAAGTTTTTTTTTTTTACTTTTTTTGAATTTATTAAAAATAGAAAACTAAGAAATCACATTTACATTAGTATTCACAGCCTTTGCTTAATACTTTGTTGATCCACCTTTGGCAGCAAATACAGCCTCAAGTCTTTTTGAATATGATCCCACAAGTTTAGCACACCTATCTTTAGGCAGTTTTGCCCATTCTTCTTTGCAATAAGTCTCAAGCTCAATCAGGTTGGATGGGAGACGTTTGTGCACAGCCATTTTCAGATGTCTCCAGAGATGTTCGATCGGATTCAAGTCTGGACTCTGGCTGGGCCACTCCAGGACATTCACAGAGTGGTTCTGAAGGCAATCTGTTGAGATCTCGGCTGTGTGCTTTGGGTCGGTGTCCTGCTGAAAAATGAACTTTCGCCCCAGCCTGAGGTCAAGAGCACTCTGGAGCAGGTTTTCATCCAGGATATCTCTATATATTTCTGCATTCATTTTCCCTTCTAACCTGACTAGTCTGCCAGTTCCTGCTGCTGAAAAGCATCCCCACAGCATGATGCTGACATCACCATGCTTCATTGTAGGCATGATATTCGCCTGGTGATGAGCGGTGCCTGGTTTCCTCCAAACATGGCGCCTGGCATTTACACCAAAGAGTTCAATCTTTGTCTCATCAGACAAGAGAATTTTGTTTCTCATGGTCTGAGAGTCATTCAGGTGCTTTTTGGCAAATTTCAGACAGGCTTCCATGTTCCTTTTACTAAGGAGTGGCTTTCGTCTGGCCACTCTACCATACAGGCCTGATAGGTGGATTGCTGCAGAGATGGTTGTCCTTCTGGAAGGCTCTCCTCTCTCCACAGAGGAACGCTGGAGCTCTGACAGAGTGACCATCGGGTTCTTGGTCACCTCCCTGACTAAGGCCCTTCTTACCCGATCGCTCAGTTTAAAAGGCCGGCCAGCTCTAGGAAGAGTCCTGGTGGTTCCAAATGTATTCCATTTTCGAATAATGGAGGCCACTGTGCTCATTGGGACCTTCAAAGCAGCAGAATCTTTTCTGTATCCTTCCCCAGATTTGTGCCTCAAGACAATCCTGTCTCGCAGGTCTACAGACAGTTCTTTTGACTTCATGCTTGGTGTTTGTGCTCTGACATACACACTCAACTGTGGGACCTTCTATAGACAGGTGTGTGCCTTTCCAAATCATGTCCAATCAACTGAATTTACTGCAGGTGGACTCCAATTAAGCTGTAGAAAGATCTCAAGGATGATCAGTGGAAAAAAGATGCACCTGAGCTCAATTTTGAGCTTCATGGCAAAGGCTGTGAAGACTTACGTAAATGTGATTTCTTATTTTTCTATTTTTAATAAATTTTAAAAAAGTAAAAAAAAAAAAACTTTTTCACATTGTCATAATGGAGTATTTTGTGTAGAATTTTGAGATAACAATTTGGAATGAGGCTGTTACATAACAAAATGTGGAAAGAGTGAAGCGCTGTGAATACTTTACGGATGCACTGTAAATGACAACCTACTTGCTAGTATCTTAATGCCATTTTATGATATATAGTAGGGGTCTTTAACGCGGGACACAATGAAAAGTAAACAAACGCAAGGACACTCCACCTGACTCTTAAGCTGACATAATATTGTCACCAAAATTCCCTGAACAACCCAAACAGCTTAGTTCATAAGGAATTTAATTAAAAAGAGTTGTCATTGGATATAAAAAAGATCATTTCTACATTGTTTCATGATGCATACATCACAGTAAAAGCTGTCTTTTTCTTTTCTATGCCCACATTTATGTCTAAATTGTTTATCTTATCTATTGTGTTCCAGATGTAAATGTGATTTCTTAGCTTTCTATTTTTAATAAATTCAAAAAAAGTAAAAAAGAAACCTTTTCACATTGTCATGATGGAGTATTTTGTGTAGAATTTTGAGATAAGAGATTAAATTAATACAATTTGGAATGAGGCTGTAACATAACAAAATGTGGAAAAAGTGAAGCGCTGTGAATACTTTCCGGATGCACTGTATGTGTAAATGTATTTGTATATATGTATATGAGTATATTTGTGTATGTATATATATATGTATCGTAAATTCCGGACTGTGAGCCGCTACTTTTTTCCCAAACATTCAACCCTGCGGCTTATTCAGTGATGCGGCCAATTTATGTAATTCTTCTAACGGCCGCCAGCGACGCTCGAG